>NC_134688.1:256056487-256366904 GCF_050947455.1 Rhinoderma darwinii | reverse complement strand
CGGGTTGCACACGGAAGCCATCCGTGTGCGGTCCGTGATTCACGGAACCGTCATTAGCGTCCGTTCAACGGCACACGGAAGTGTGCATGAGGCCTTATAGTCCGAAAAATACAGTAAATTAAAATGGTGTTCTGTCACCGCAGCTCATCTGAAAGCACTAGAAAACATATTGGAGTAAGATAAATAAACTAAATATTATGCAGTATTATGCATTTTCATAATTGATGCCAGAAAATCATTAAAGTTATCCTCTAACCTCACTGACCGTGTTTAATATGTAATAGTGTGGCTGCTTTCCTTCTTTTTCTTACATTTAATTATTAAATTGTAAAATGTGTAATGAAAAGTTGAATAATTTGTGAAGTCTAAAGGCCTCTTTACACTGAGTGATCTTCAGTAAGTGATCACTGAGTAGTGATATTTTTATGTTACTTAAGACCTCGGTTTACTCATAGCAACATTTCTCTTATCAGTTTTGCCAACAATTATTGTTAAAGAGTATCTCTATCTACTAGTCATATAGTACATATTGTGCAGAACCTATGTAAGCAGTCAAGTTTTCAATATTCTTCGTTAATGGTAAGGCCGGGTTCACGCGTAGCGTAAATACTGCAGATTTTCCACAACCGATTTCGAACAAATCTCATCCAATGATGAGTAGAAAACCCGCTCAGAGGTTCTTTAATCTGCAGCATGTCAATTGTATTTACGTAATCGTTTTTTTTTTTGTTTTTTTTTAATTCAATGGTGAGGTAAAACCCGGAATAAATAGCAGATGTTGCTATTTTTGGGCGGAAAAGCTGCGATTCTGCTGCAAAAATCGCAAATCAGAAAATAGAAAAAAAATTGCTTACCCAGAATTCTGTGCTTCTTCATCCAGGCCGGCCTCCTGGGATGACGTTTCATTCAATGTTTCCGCTGCAGCCAATCACAAGCTGCAGTGGTCACATGGGATGAAGTATCATCCCAGTAGGGCAGGCTGCAGTACGTCAGCATGGCTACTGGTAAGTATGACATTTTTCTTTACGTGCAGTTTTCCGCAGCGGACATTCCAGACGAAGAACTGCACCACAATTTGGTGCGGTTTTTATGCCAGAATTCCCTGCTTTTACGCAGCATATCCGCCATGAGTGAACATACCCTAATGCTGATCTCATAGATACTGCAGCACGCACAGACTTTATATTCGCAGGGTTATTTTTAATAAAGAAAAAAAATAAAATATATATATATATACACACACACACACACTACCGTTCAAAAGTTTGGGGTCACCCAGACAATTTTGTGTTTTCCATGAAAACTCACACTTATATTTATCAAATGAGTTGCAAAATGACTAGAAAATATAGTCAAAACATTGACAAGGTTAGAAATAATGATTTTTGTTTGAAATAATAATTTTCTCCTTCAAACTTTGCTTTCGTCAAAGAATGCTCCATTTGCAGCAATTACAGCATTGCAGACCTTTAGCATTCTAGCTGTTAATTTGCTGAAGTAATCGGGAGAAATTTCACCCCATGCTTCCAGAAGGCCCTCCAACAAGTTGGATTGGCTTGATGGGCACTTCTTGCGTACCATACGGTCAAGCTGCTCCCACAACAGCTCTATGGGGTTGAGATCTGGTGACTGCGCTGGCCACTCCATTACAGATAGAATACCAGCTGCCTGCTTCTTCACTAAATAGTTCTTGCATAATTTGGAGGTGTGCTTTGGGTCATTGTCCTGTTGTAGGATGAAATTGGCTTCAATCAAGCGCTGTCCACAGGGTATGGCATGGCGTTGCAAAATGGAGTGATAGCCTTCCTTATTCAAAATCCCTTTTACCTTGTACAAATCTTCCACTTTACCAGCACCAAAGCAACCCCAGACCATCACATTACCTCCACCATGCTTGACAGATGGCGTCAGGCACTCTTCCAGCATCTTTTCAGTTGTTCTGCGTCTCACAAATATTCTTCTGTGTGATCCAAACACCTCAAACTTCGATTTGTCTGTCCATAACACTTTTTTCCAATCTTCCTCTGTCCAATGTCTGTGTGCTTTTGCCCATATTAATCTTTTCCTTTTATTAGCCAGTCTCAGATATGGCTTTTTCTTTGTCACTCTGCCCTAAAGGCCAGCATCCCGGAGTCGCCTCTTCACTGTAGACGTTGACACTGGCGTTCTGCGGGTACTATTTAATGAAGCTGCCAGTTGAGGACCTGTGAGGCGTCTATTTCTCAAACTAGAGACTCTAATGTACTTGTCTTGTTGCTCAGTTGTGCAGCGGGGCCTCCCACTTCTCTTTCTACTCCTGGTTAGAGCCTGTTTGTGCTGTCCTCTCAAGGGAGTAGTACACACTGTTGTAGGAAATCTTCAGTTTCTTGGCAATTTCTCGCATGGAATAGCATTCATTTCTAAGAACAAGAATAGACTGTCGAGTTTCACATGAAAGCTCTCTTTTTCTAGCCATTTTGAGAGTTTAATTGAACCCACAAATGTAATGCTCCAGATTCTCAACAAGCTCAAAGGAAGGTCAGTTTTATAGCTCCTCTAAACAGCAAAACTGTTTACAGCGGTGCTAACATAATTGCACAAGGGTTTTCAAGTGTTTTATAATCATCCATTAGCCTTCTAACACAGTTAGCAAACACAATGTACCATTAGAACACTGGAGTGATGGTTGCTGGAAATGGGCCTCTATACACCTATGTAGATATTGCATTAAAAACCAGACGTTTGCAGCTAGAATAGTCATTTAGCACATTAACAATGTATAGAGTGTATTTCTGATTAATTTAATGTTATCTTCATTGAAAAAAACTGTGCTTTTCTTTCAAAAATAAGGAAATTTCTAAGTGACCCTAAACTTTTGAACGGTAGTGTATATATATACTGTATATTAGTAAAAATGCATGTCCTTGCTGACATGCATTTTTTGTATAGAAAGTTTGAAAAACTGATGAAAAATGGCAATTTGTAACATTATTTTAACCTTATATTTTTACATTTATCACAATGTATCATAATGCAATGTTGATCCAGTGGAAAGCAAAATCCAAACCCCATGAGATAGTTGCCAGTTTACCTCATGTAAATAAAAAATAATCCTTCCTGACTCCTAAAATATGGAAATCAGACTAAATCTCTAGATCTGACAACAATGTATATCCTGCCAGTGACCTATTATATATTACCATAAGGCCCTTTTACACGGACCAATGATTGAGGGAATGTAGCGGTTGTTCCCAAGCATTGACCCATGTAAAAGGGCCCAGCGATTAGCCGACAAACGAGCAAACACTCATTTTTTGGAAGATCGCATCTTTCATGCGGTCCAAAAAACCATTGTTGGCAGCACATCTCCCAGTGTAAATAGGGTGTGTGCTGCTGATAATGATGCAAACTGTATAGGGATGAACGATCTTGTTGGTCACCATACAGTTCAACAATTGATCAATATAAATGAGGCTAAACGATCGTTGATTGGCATGCTACATCGCTGATCGGCGCTTGTTTACTGAAATATCTTTTTGTGTGTTTTGGCTCCATGGTGCATTCGAAAATAACTGTATAAATCATGATATTTGGGTAGTTTGTGTTTTTGTGTTCTCATAATCACGGAGTGCTTTTCCGTATGAATAAACAATTGTCATCTCATCTATTACCGTTAATTGAGCTGTTTGTGACGGAGTGGGAGGAGGCGAGGCGTGCTTTCACCCTTTGTGGTTATCAGTGAGAGTCTGGAGTAGTTGTGTCACTTGTTATTAATTTAATTTCATATGTTGGAAAGACATTAGTGTAACTGGGATCCATTAGAGTTTAAGTGCTTTCTTTTCAGCTCAACCAGTGCTCAGTCTTTTAGGGTCACTGTCTGGAAACGTATCCTTACATGTGAGAATTATATATTACAGTCAATATAAGATAGTGTCTTAGAAGGAATAGTGATACTGGATTAGACAGCATGATGTCTGGAGGTTTATAACACATTTTACCCAGACCCAGCATCTTACTGCTAGCTATTCCCTATATTTTTTTGTTGAAAAGCAAGTTATGTGAGATCACATCTTACAGAACACCGGTGACATTGTCCCCAGTCAGAAACACACACCAAAAAATTGCATACTAAGGTTGATGTCCAAAAGAGGCCATTAACCTATGTACATTTTAATGTGAGGGTGGAAACCACAGCAAGAAGAGGCAAACTCTTTTCAATGCCAGCTCTCCGAAAACGCAGCTTTTCGTGTCCTTTTATATAAGATGATGATGATGTAATAATGCCCTGAGTCATCACAATCTCTAATCTTGCATAACTGATAACATCTGTACAATTTAACCAGTTAGTGACTGCCCATTAGTGTTTTTACGGCGGCCACTAACGGGCTTTATTCTGATGCAGTAGCCTTTTTACGGCCCTGCATCACAATAAATATATAGAGCGGAGAGATGTTAAATCTCCCTGCTCTCAGCTACTGGAGGTAGCTGAGGGCTGGGAGCATCCCTGCTCAAACGGGCGAGATCAATATCCGTATCGATCTTACTCATTTAACCCTTCAGATGCGGCGCTCAATAGCGAGCGCCGTATCTGTGTGGTTTTGGAGAGAGGGAGGGAGCTCCCTCTCTCACCCCACCGGCACCCTGCGTGTGATCGCAGAGTGCCGGTGTCTTCTATGGCAGCCGGGTCTGCTCCAGTTAATGCCTGCTAGCAGATGCCTGTCCGTTTTACACAGACAGGCAGTAATACACTGCAATACAGAAGTATTGCAGTGTATTATAATGGTGATCGGACAAAAAAATAAAGTTACACATATTTGGTATCCCCGCGTCCGTAACCACCCCAACTATAAAATTATTACATTATTTAACCAGCTCGGCGAACGCTGTAAAAAATAAAATAAAAAACAATTAAAAATTGCTATTTTCTGTGAATCATGCCTTATCAAAAATGTGATAAAAGTGATCAAAATGTTGCATCAACTTCAAAATGGTACCAATAAAAACTAAAAGTCGTCCCGCAAAAAAAAAGCCCTCATACGGCTGCATCGGCGGAAAAATAAAAAATGTTACGGCTCTCTTTTATGGAGACACAAAAACAAATAATTTTGAAAAAAAAGAGATTTTACTATGTAAAAGTAGTAAAACATACAAAATCTATATTAATTTGGTATCGTTGCAATCGTAACAACCTGCTAAATAAAGTTATTGCTATTTATACCACACGGTAAACTGCGTAAATTTAGAACGCAAAAAAGTGTGGCGAAATTGCATTTTTTTTTCTATTACCCCCCCAAACAAAGTTAATAAACGTTAATCAATAAATTATATGTACCCCAAAATTGTGCTATTAAAAAACACAACTTATCCTGCTAAAACCAGACCTTATACAGCTATGTCCATGCAAAAATAGAGTTATAGCTCATGGAATGAGATGATGGAAAAACGTAAAAAATAGCTTTGTCATTAAGGTTTAAAATATGCTGGTCATTAAAGGGTTAATATATTATTGAGGTATTTATCCAGATTACGTATTTACAATTGTGTAATGTTAGAATAAACTTTAAAGGCATGGTCTGGTTGTAATGGCCACATCCGTGGCTGCTTCCTCCTGCTCTCGCCGGATACTTCCCGCTCCCCGGTGTCCCGCTCTCGAGCGTCCTTCTGCTCCTCTGCCCGGTCGTGGCTGATGTCCGTTTTCTCTGCCGACCTGCTCTGCTCGTCATCTTCTCTGCTACCGCGGCTCACCTAATGAGTCCTTTGGTACATCTAGTGCACTTGCACACTAACGTTGGGTTTCTTAAAGGGCCAGCACACACCAAAGACCTGGATCCTCATCCAATCACCCAGCTTCCCTGGATATTTAAGGTACCCTCTCCCATCATTTTCAGCCTGTGTAATTAGGTTCCATAGTGTTTCTAGTGTTCCTTGTATCATCCTTCTAGTAATTTCTGTTATTGATTGATCCGGCTAGTTTTGACTACATATGTTGCTCACTGTCTGCCCTGACCTCTGCCTTGGCTGACATTTAGGACTGATCTCTGTCTGCTCTGACCATTCGCTTGTTTTACTACGTACATTGCCCGCTGTCTTGATCCCGAATTCCAGCATCTTCTGTCCTGCTTTGTCAGCTATTGCTTACGACGACTGATCCTGGGGTTGCCACCCAGGAATTTCTCGCAGACAAGTCCAGATACCTGTACAGGGGATGAAGAGTAAATACCGGGGGATTTCCTTAAACTCCGCTCGTGGGCTCAGCCCAAGTCAAGTATGTTGCAACTCAGTGGGACCACACCAGCTGCAACAGGTACGTGACATTGGTTTACAAAAGCCATGTTCAAATGACCTATTAGGGGAAGTTCTCTGTTCAGGAATTTTAACCTATTAGAAAGAGTGGAGAGTGATTACAGAGTGACTATGTCTCTAGAGGATCTGGCACATCCAAACGTTACACAGACAGTCCATTGATTTGAATGAGCATGGTGTAATAATTTAATTTACTCTATGGTGGCGCTGTAAAATGATTTAACACTTGTTTGCCGGTAGATTATAGTTGGCTACTGGAGTGCAGTACACTATCAAAAACAGACCGATTGGTCAACAATTCATTTTACTAGCAAAGGGTTAGTTTCTAGTCTGTCGCTACGTGAATCAGCAAGAATAGTGGAAGGAAGTTTTCCTTTAGATTATAAATATAAAAGGAAAGAATATGTTTAATTTTAGCTATATACAGTAATGTTCAAAAAAATAGCAGTCCAACATCATTAACCTGATAAATCAATGTTTTTGGTAGAAGTGATATTTCTACATAGCAAATACAATACTTGTAAGTGTAGTAGAGTAGTAGTAAAAAAACAGAGCCAACAATTAGGACTTGCATGCCGCTCATTCTGAGTAACTGAATCATTAATTGAAAGTAATGGAGTGAGGGGTTATATTGGTGAAGTCATTCATTCTGTGGAATAACAGGTGGCAATTTTGGCCCTTATTTAATGTAGAAGGGTGGCAAATGTTGCATATGTTGGTTACAGTGCATTTCCTTCCGAAATACTGAGGAACATGGGTTGTTCCTGACATTGTTCTGATTAAAAACTTACTTCGATTAAGAAGTTGATTGTAGAGGGAAAAACATATAGAGAAGTGCAGCAAATTATATTCTGTTCAGCTAAAATTATCTCAAATGCCTTGAAGTGGCAACCAAAACCTGAAAGTCACGGAAGGAAGCGGAGAACTACTGTTCGAATGGATCGAAGAATAGCCAAAATGGCAAAGGCTCAGCCAACGATCACCTCCAGAAAGATCACTAGTACTGCTACAATCAGAAGATGATTAAGTGAAGCCAAGTTACCAGCAAGAACTCTGCAAAGTCCCGTTGTTCAAAAAAAAGACATGTCCTGAATAGGTTCAAATTTGCCAAGGAACACATTGACTGGCCCAAAGAGAAATGGCACAACGTTTTGTGGACTGATAAAAGCAAAATTTTTCTTTTTGGGTCTAGTGGCTACGGAAAGTATGTCAGACGACCCCTGAATTCAAGACACATTACACTGTGAAGACAGTAAAGAATGGTGGTGCAAAAATCATGATATGGGGATGTTTCTCATACCATGGTGTTGGGCCTATTTATCACATACAAGGGATTATGAATCAGTTTAAATGTATCAAAATACTTGAGATCATTTTGCCCTATGCCGAAGAACTGCCCTTAAAATGGGTGTTTCAACACGACAGTGACCGAAAACACACCAGTAAGTGCACAACATCTTGGTTACAGACAAACAGGATTGAGGTAATGGAGCGGCCAGCCCAATCCCCTGACCTAAATCACATAGAGAACTTGTGGTGTGACATAAAAAATGTGGATTATGAGGCAAAACCCCAAAATGCAGGAGAACTGTGGAATGTCGTCCAATCTTCCTGGACTGGAATACCTGTCCAGAGGTGCCAGACGTTGGTCGACTCCATGCAACACATATGTCAAACAGTTCTCAGAAACAATGGCTATGCCACTAAATATTAGTCCAGTAAAGTGAAATCTGAAACACTTTTTCAGTTTATACATTACATTTTTGAGTTTTTACAGATAAATGCTGGCACTGTCATTTTTTGTATAGCCTAATATTCCTTTTTCTTTATTTTCTGTAAAGGATAAACACAAATTGGATAAATGTTGTTATTGTTTTGATTTGGAATTGAAAGTGTAGTATTTCCAGTGCATTTGTATTTAGGCAAATCAAATTATTATAATGATTTTGTGCTTTATTTGCTTTTTTAAACTCCCTGCTATTTTTTTTTAACACTACTGTACATACCTGGACAAGCACACTGTTACCAAATAGCTGCTGAGGCATATGATTTGCACTGTAGACATGGGGATTAAAGTAGCATATTGGAGTCTGACTTGAATATCATCAAGTTAAAATTCACAGTCTGACATTTCTGACATTTCTCTCACACTAATAATTCATCCCTGAACCTAAATGCCACCGGATGCATAGATCCATGTTGCTTCTTTTTATACCTTGAGGAGACCAAAGCATCAAGTACCCCCTGCTAACCTCTAGCCTATGATAAATTATTAACCAGATTTGTTTTATCTCATTTAGATGTACTCTAAATTATATGATCATGCAGGGATGCATGATGACAGCATTGGAGTTTATGCATCTGTAATTCTGAAAACCTGAAATATGTGTAAACAATTCTTAAATATAAAATACCAGTCTCCGAAATCATGTAAAGCAGACAAATCTGGTTTTAAAAATAAACATTCTATTTATATGTCAAGCTTCTGAAGCCTTCGAAGCATCTTCACTAGGTCTGTCAACCAATGCAAGATTGGAGATCCTGTCTCCATGGAGACGCAGTCCTCTGGATCATATCCACTAAAGGTAATTATATCTTCTTACAGATGGGGACAGTGGTACACAAGTGATGCTGACTGGCCCATCAGTGGCAAGACGTACACCATTCTTGCTTCCTAGTCACTGACATGATGAGTTATAATCAGGTACACTCCCACAAAACACTACTTTTAACTCACAGGCATCCACAACAGTAAGACATTCTCATATTCTCATTGATTGCATTGATGACATTATTCTGGGTCATTCTGACTTAAAGAAGTTAGGAAAATATGAAAAGATAGATATAGATAGATAGATAGATAGATAGATAGATAGATAGATAGATAGATAGATAGATAGATAGATAGATAGATATGACTTAGTGTAGATAGATAGATAGATATGACTTAGTGTAGATAGATAGATAGATAGATAGATATGACTTAGTGTAGATAGATAGATAGATAGATAGATAGATAGATAGATATGACTTAGTGTAGATAGATAGATAGATAGATAGATAGATAGATAGATAGATAGATAGATAGATAGATAGATAGATATGACTTAGTGTAGATAGATAGATAGATAGATAGATAGATAGATAGATATGACTTAGTGTAGATAGATAGATAGATAGATATGCAATAGAGTACACCGAGTACAAAGAACATAAGATATTTTGTTTCCGTGTGTATATAAAGCAATACAAAGAACACAAATAAACAGATTACTTGTGCATTAAAATAGCTATATGAAGTGCACATTATACAAGGTCTTTATCTGCCTACAAACCAGACAATAATCCCGCTGCGCCCTATAGAAGCCCCTAGCTCTCTGCAGGTTACCTGGCAACCCCTTGATAATCCCGGTCACCAGGAGATAGTCCTCCTAGTTACTTTTATCAGATTCACAGCTGTTTGATGCTTCCTGTTGCCATAGCAACAACAGTCCTGTATGTTCTGTGTATCTCACGCTATTATATCTCATGCAATGACGGTAGAGGATCACAGTTTAGCAGGGATGGGATGGTGAAAGCAGATGCTTCATTAAATCTGTTCAAAATAAGAAATAACCAGAAGAAAAGCTCTTGTATTGTGTTTATTTTCATCCATTTGTTAATGGAATCTGTCAGTTTATGTGGGTTTCTGATTATGTATAAATATTTCTTTATGAAACAATGTAAATAAGAAAGCAGCAGGTTAAGAAAATGGAAATGTCATTCACTGTCAATGTAATTGTGAAGTAATGACAATGCTTTCCCTCCCCCGAAAACAACGTGCCTGTTTTTATGTAAATGGCATTGTAACTGTGTTGTTTAGCCTATAGATTTTCTTTCTATCCGGGATGTGAATATTGATATAATCTTGCGCTATTAACGGACTAGTATTTTCACACCTGGAAAAATTTACTTAGTTGGCATTGAAAATATCCTGTATTTTGACTACAAGTTTGGTTAGGACAGTCTTTTTATTAGAAGTGTACCCCTCAATGCAATGTCTTTGTAATGCAAGGATAAATTAACATTAAAATAATACTGTTGGTAAAAGCTTTTGGGGTTTTTAACCTCTTAGGGATGGAACTCCTTTTTACCGCAGATTTTTCCATCTTTGCCTCCCTACATTCGGAGAGTTGTAGCGTTTTTATTTTTTCAAAACACAAAAATTGGCCATACTCACAAATTGGGCAGGTATAATCCCAACAGGACGCAGCCAGGTCAAAAATGCTGCTGAAGGAAAGTGCACAGGTGTGTTTAAATAATAATAGCCACTCCCACTAGCCTTGAGTGGAGTGGCGTGTGGTGCATGGGATATGTAGTAAAAAGTAAATTAATTGTGTATAATGTGCAAGTAGTAATAATATGTGTGAAATATAGGGGGCAGTACTGAGTATAGTGACTGGTGAATAACATGTGTGAAATATAGGGGGCAGTACTGAGTATAGTGACTGTGAATAACATGTGTAAAATATAGGGGACAATACTGAGTAAAGTGCATAAGGGTCAGGAATGTGAGTGATGCATGAAGTGTGGGTGCAGTGTGTAAAACATATTTTTCATGTTTACTTGCATTATATTTACTACTTTTTGGACGCAGCCAGGTCTTCAATGCTGGGAGTGCATGGTGTGTTGCCGTCTGGCATAGCAAGCAGGGCAGCCCGCTCTATGTATTGTCATGGCGTTACAAATAGGCTGTTACCAGGCTATATAGGCTGTGCCTCATGGTTTACGCATTAGCCCTCCATGTTTTACACACTGCACCCACACTTCATGCATCACTCATATTCCTGACCCTTATGCACTATACTCAGTACTGTCCCCTATATTTTACACATGTTATTCACCAGTCACTATACTCAGTACTGTCCCCTATATTTTACACGTTATTCACCAGTCACTATACACAGTACTGCCCCCTATATTTCACACATATTATTACTACTTGCACATTATACACAATTAATAAATTTTTTACTACATATCCCATGCACCACACGCCACTCCCCTCAAGGCTAGTGGGAGTGGCTATTATTATTTAACACACCTGAGCACTTTCCTACAACAGCATTTTTGACCTGGCTGCGTCCTGTTGGGATTATACCTGTCCAATTTGTGAGTATGGCCAATTTTTGTGTTTTTAATCTTATTATATGTCCCACTTTTTTTCTGTGGTTAGTTTTTATTTTTTCACTGATGTCGCTGTGTGAGGTCTAGTTTTTTGCATTTCTGGGTGTATTTTTATTTATTGTTTGGTACAATTTGTAGGGAAATAAAATGTAGCATTTAATTTATAATATTTTTTTGAATCAAAATGTGCAGATAATTAAATTCCACCATTGTTTCTTTTTTTTTTTTTTTGGGAGTTTTCCAAGTACTTTAAGTGTGTAACTATCCCTTAAAGAGGCTCTGTCACCAGATTTTGCAACCCCTATCTGCTATTGCAGCAGATAGGCGCTGCAATGTAGATTACAGTAACGTTTTTATTTTTAAAAAACGAGCATTTTTGGCCAAGTTATGACCATTTTCGTATTTATGCAAATGAGGCTTGCAAAAGTACAAGTGGGCGTGTTGAAAAGTAAAAGTACAACTGGGCGTGTATTATGTGCGTACATCGGGGCGTGTTTACTACTTTTAATAGCTGGGCGTTCTGAAGAGAAGTATCATCCACTTCTCTTCAGAACGCCCAGCTTCTGGCAGTGCAGATCTGTGACGTCACTCACAGGTCCTGCATCGTGTCGGCACCAGAGGCTACAGTTGATTCTGCAGCAGCATCAGCGTTTGCAGGTAAGTAGCTACATCGACTTACCTGCAAACGCCGATGCTGCTGCAGAATCATCTGTAGCCTCTGGTGCCGACGCGATGCAGGACCTGTGAGTGACGTCACAGATCTGCACTGCCAGAAGCTGGGCGTTCTGAAGAGAAGTGGATGATACTTCTCATCAGAAAGCCCAGCTAGGAAAAGTAGTAAACACGCCCCGATGTACGCACATAATACACGCCCAGTTGTACTTTTACTTTTCAACACGCCCAGTTGTACTTTTGCAAGCCTCATTTGCATAAATACGAAAATGGTCATAACTTGGCCAAAAATGCTCGTTTTTTAAAAATAAAAACGTTACTGTAATCTACATTGCAGCGCCTATCTGCTGCAATAGCAGATAGGGGTTGCAAAATCTGGTGACAGAGCCTCTTTAAAACTGTCAGCCCAGGCGATTGCTATCGCTGGGGCTGATGATCAGGTAACACAGATCCCAGTTCCTTGTGATGCCGTGATCGCTATTGATCTCAGCACTACAAGGGTTAAACAATCGGGATCGACGTTTTATGCAATACTGGCAATTTCTGTCAATCACATCTGCAACCCTGCAGGTGACCACGCTGGCACAACTGCTGTACCCCCATGATCACAATGGCATAAATGTGTGGCACTGGGTGCTAAGTACTGTCTCCCAGCACAGGATTTTCTGTCAGATTATACCAAGGAGTTAAAATAGGTGCCTAAAGTCTTAAATTATACAAATGGTATACCCATTAGCTGTGGTTAAGGTGAGGTTAAAAACCACATCAAAACACATATGAAAAATTGAATGCGTTTATTTCTGCAATTAGATTAGTTTTTCAATGTGGTTGCGGTAGATAATGCAAATTGCATACAAAAGCGCAACAAATCACGGTAATAACGCATGCGGTTTTTGAGATGTATTTTTTTATGCGGTTTTTAACTGCAGCTCAACTGCTCTGTGTGAATATACCCTTAACCCTGATGGTCCCCTGTTTACACTCTAGCGTAATGATGTGTTGTCGACACTGACAACATGTCTTTTGACTGCATTGGCCAACTGTGAATCACTGAAATGATGTCACAATAGATGCAGTGATCTCATAGTAACATCACACTCCATTGCAAACAGGGGACCAATGGTGGACCTAGACAGCTGCAAAGCAGGAACAAGAGGGTATCAGAATGCTTTAACTGGTTGCCGACACAGGACGGGTACTTCGCGCATTAGGACGAGCATTCTCATCCTGTGTGACAGCCAGGCTGTAATACACAGCCACAGCCCCGCTCTAATGACGGAGTGAAGAGAAACCTCTTCTCTCCGCCATTAACCCCTTGAATGCCACAATCATATCTGACCGCGGCATTCAGAGGAAGGGGGACTGCCCTTTGATCGCGTCACAGAAAATCCCTGTGACGCGATCAAAGCCCATAACTTGTATGGCCAGACAGCCCACGGTCCATTGAAGAAGCCCATTGCTGTCTGACCATATTTCCTGTTGTTAGGGCATACTGAGGTATGCCCTAACAACTGCCTGTGTACAATCAGAACACAGGCTAATGTACTGGCATATAGGTCTATGCCAGTACATTGCAGTTAAAAAAATCTAAATCAAAATGAAAAATCCCTTTATGGGATTAAAAAAAAAAGTTAAATTAATGTAAAAAATATATTATGTTAAATAAAAAAAAAGTCAAAAAAATACACAGAAATGCACATTTTTTACAATAAACTTTTTAAAATATAAATCCCAAAACATGAAATAATATAGACATATTTGGTATCCCCACGACCGTAACAACCTGATCAACAAAAGTATAACATTATTTATGATGATCGGTGTACGGCATTACAGATGCATAAACTGCAGCGGAACTGCTTTTTTTCTGCATTTTGGCCAAAATAAAAATTTATATAAATTAAATGATAATGTATTTATACCAAAAAATGGTACCTACATAAAGTACAACTTGTCCCGCAAAAAACAAAGCTTCATACAACTACATCGCACAAAAAATAAAAAAGTTATGAGCGTCGGGATTCAAAGAGGGAAATGTAAAAAAATTGTTCTGTCCTCAAGGCCAAAATTGTCTGTGTCCTAAAGGGGTTAATAATAGGCATGGTACATGTTAACTCTTTTCGTCTACTATTCCATGCAAACGATTATTATATGCACCCTTTGTGTAATTGTTTAGAAAAACAATCTCAAATGGTGTTTTATAATAATAAAAATATTTTTATAGATAGAAGGAAAAAACTCCAGATTTCCAAAAACAACCCTCAAAGATAAAAATAATAATAATAGTAATAAAAGTATTGCAGAATAGAATACCATATTTACCATTAATTGAAATGATGTAACGCATCATTTACAACTTTCTCCATTAAATCTTTTCCATAATGGGTAGGGTTTAGGTGTCATAGGACTGGTGCAGCTGGTACGCTGCGAGGGATGAATGTTAACACTATAAGATAGCCAATTTTTAGTTTTGGCTGGGATTTACTCTTAAATCTAGGGCTACACATAAACATAGGATGAGCAGTTGTCATCTGCATCTTTTTTTTTTTTCGTGTCAGGATCCTTTTCTATGCAATAAGTCATGTGTCTGTCACGCAAGTCCCATCACACTAATATTGCAGTCAGCAGTATAACCCTAGCCTAGTCTCTACTCCTGTAATTAGTGACTAATTGGTTTATAAAGGCATTAAAAGGGGTGATATTATGTTAGCATGGTGCTTTCTGCTCAATCAGAGGTAGGTCAATAGCTTAGATGGTAAAATACACAAAAAGCACTATATAATTGACATCTTCCCTTTCACCACCTACTAACATTAGTTCATCAACCAATCCTCAGGAACCAATAGAAAATCTTCTGAACCAATATAGAATAAAAAAAAAAATTTTTTATCAATATAAACTCTCCTTAATTATATTAGATTTTTTTTTAAAATCAATGTATCATAGTTTCAAAGATACAAATGTGGACGTCCATGCTGGAAGCAGATAGCTCCAGCCACGGAATAGCGGCTGAGTTGCAGCTCTGCTCCTATTCAAGTTAATAGGAGCAGAGCTGCAGTTAGGCAGCACTGTTGCTATGCAATTTACGGAGCCAACTGCTTCTAGCTCCGTACATTGAATATTCTGCAAGGTCATCTGGTGCCCGCAGGCAGCCGGAGCAGCTGATCGGTGTGGGGTCCTGGTGTGGGACCAGCACCGATGATATACTGATGACCTATATGGTGGATAGGTCATCAGTTGTCTGGTAGAGGACAACCCCTTTAATCCACAACCAGTATATTCAATATGACGCACAGTGAATCATCATCAACTTGTCTAAAAGAGTACATGTCACAAATCGATTAAGTTATCTGTGTCTAAATGTTTTTAAACCCAAAACATTTTACAAATATTAGCACAAAAAATTTATCTAAAATACTGGTAATTCATACAAATCACTGACAACATAATTAACTTGAATGAAATTTACTTTTAAAGTGTCAAAACTCTTACATCATTTGATGGCGATGACTTTTTGTTTGGGAGCCTGCTCAATGTACTGTATTTCACTGCAGTGGCTGAATATGTAGCTATATCACAGTATTTTTATTGTGTTCTTATTTTGGCTCAATTATATGTTCTCTTCGAGAGTGTCCCTACCTATTTAAATTCAATAAATATTCAGTTACTACAATATGGTTGTGCATACGCCCTATAATTTTTCATAGCAGTTTTTCACTTCTTGATGTCTGCTCCAGTTTTTGTCTGTGTAGGCAGGTCTTAAAATTAACACTCTTTGAAGTATATGAGGCAAATAAACTGTTTCAAGTTAATTGCAAATGTGTTTGCAATGTATTGAACTTTTTTTGCAGTTAATCAGATGGTTGGGAAAAAAAATTGATAACATTTCTCCTGCTGGGAAAGATTCTAAAACATTCCTAATTTCCTAATTTCAACAAAAATAAATGGAGGGGAAGATATACTATGTTTTTTATTATTAACACAGTAAAATATTGACACCCAGGTCACATTACTAATAATTGTAAATGCTGCTACGTTCATCCCAAAAATGTAAAGCAGATTGTTATGTAATAATCTAAATGTTCCCTAAACTGTATATTCTGATGTAGGTGAGAAGCATATGGCATGAAAAATTAGTACACTACTACAAGAATATAATAGAAAAGGTATGGTTTCCTCTCGGAACTGTACTGTACATAGAGGCATCTAATTTTTGTGTGAGCCCTGTCCATGGTGCTGATTGTCTAAAACCCCATTAGATCTCCTCCAAACCTCACCACAAACATTTAGGCTGGGTTCACACAACCTATTTTCAGACGTAAACTAGATGTATTATGCCTCGTTTTACGTCTGAAAATAGGGCTACAATACGTCGGCAAACATCTGCCCATTCATTTGAATGGGTTTGCCGACGTACTGTGCAGACAACCTGTCATTTACGCGTCGTCGTTTGACAGCTGTCAAACGACGACGCGTAAAAATACAGCCTCGTCAAAAGAAGTGCAGGACAATTTTTTCAGACGTAATTTGAGCCGTTCTTCATTGAACTCAATGAAGAGCAGCTCAAAATTTACGGCTGTCAGAGAAGCCTCGCAAAATGCGAGGAGGAGCATTTACGACTGAAACGAGGCAGCTGTTTTCTCCTGAAAACAGTCTGTCTTTTCAGATGTAAATGCCTACTATCGTGTGCACATACCCTCAGCAATCCGATTACTTTTGTTACTTTCCAATTCATGTTACCAAAGGCTGATAATTAATTTTTTTACAAATGCATTCTTGCTTAAAACGTTATTTAGTTGTACACATTTTCCCCTACTGTGTTTGTACCGGTTTGTATTAAAATCAATAAAAAATTTAAATATGAAAAAGAACTTTATTTAGTTGTATAAGGGCATGTTCAGACGTGGCAGAATTTTTCCGCTGAAAGATTTGTTGCGAATTTGTAGAAACATTTTCATATTTGACAGGTAATTCAAACGTTGCGAATATCACTGCGGACTTGCCACAGATTTCAGCCTTTGCAAAGGCTGAAATCCGCAGTGAAAATTCGCTGCTTCTCCGCAACATAATGTGCATGCTGGGGTGTGAAAATTCTGCACCACAGCGTCAATTCTGCACTGTTATTTTCCACAACGTTTCACTTAAGTTACCTAAAAATGTATAGAAACCTATGAAAAAAACGGCTGTTGCAGATTTCCACTGCGGACTATCCGCAGCGGAATATAACAACAATTACGTCGCGTCTGAATGTGCCCTTATTGATTGTACAACAATTGAGCGGCACAGAACCTCATTCTGTGAGGTTGATCGGGGCCTAAAAACATTCGTAATTTACTTATTTAGGAGTTCTAGTCAGGGAGGAGTCATGTTCTGTTTGAAATACATAGCATTACCTAAAAGAAGAATTGTGTAATTGTGATTTGCTACTTTCATACACAAGTCAAGTTAAATGTGCTGTACATGCTTTAAAAAAACATGGCTCCTTTCTTCCAAAAATTGCACCACACCTGTCCATTGGTTGTGCCTCATATTGCAGTTCAGCTCCATTGAATTTACAAGGGATGATCTGCAATACCAAACACAACCTATGGACAAGTGTGGCACTGTTGTTTGGAAGAAAGTAGCCATGTTTTTCTAATCCTAAACGTGACATCCCAGTAAATGAATCAGTTGATACCGTTATGTAATCTTAATCTGTTTGCATATACAAATTAATATCTATTTTTGAATATTGCAGAAATAATTTGATTTAGCTACTGCCTATCTCCGTCTGACTGTGTTCTGTATGGCCCAACAGCTAGCCAACGGCACTAACAATTTAATGTGTAAATACTAAAACTCGGTAGTCTATTAATTTCTAGGAGGACGGGAAAATACTGGAAGTTCTCCTCAGGCTGGTTACCTGGAGGAGTGAGTCTCTCCATGGACCATGACAGTAATTAATGCCTGCAACTTTTTGTTCATTGTGCTGTTTCTCATCGTATAATTAAAATCTTTTAATAATCCCAGAGAATTCATGATCTGCCCAAGAGTCCTTCTTATTGCCAGTTTTAGCATGAAAAGATATTCCGGGCTGGTGTTTTGTGTAAAGCTTACATTAGCATACATCTGTCGCCATTGAGGAGCCCATCCAAAATGGAATTTTAGAATTATTTTACATATGATAATCCCTGCGCCCACCAAGATTGCATGTACTGGGGTTCTGAGCTATGGAAACATACCTCACTGCAGGACTGACTGACTTTCCTTCCTCCACCAGATGCAATATATTACAATTTGTGGGTCAATTTAATCTTTCATTATTCCGTCAGTCTTTGGCAAAATGAAGAAAATCACAATGTAAATAAATGTAATTCAGAAATTACTAGTTTGTAAATGACATTATAATGGATCTTGAAAGTATGAGTTACATGGCCAATTTGCCATGAAGCCCATACATTCAGTGGAGAGTGGAAAAATTTAAATATCTAAATTAGTGGCATAGAAAATTAAAGATAAATTCTCAAGTAATTTTTTATTTTAGTTTCGTGAATTAGATTTAAGTCCAAATAATATATTTGTTTGTTTAAAAAAAAAATAATAATATTGTAGCTATTTATATTTTTTTTAAACTTCCCCGGGGCGGCCATATTGGAGCCATACATTTTTTTCAGTGTATTATCTGTATAGATAGATAACCAATTTGTACACATGCAGCAACAGTATGATCACTAGCCTATATCACCGCATGGGGGAGACGAATCTGGGTACGTACCATCATTCTTGTTATCTGACTCTTTTGGCTTATTGACTGCATTCAGGCTATATCTTGTGCATATGAGCCCTTTGCATTTATTGCTACTTAACCTGCTTTTACCTGCTACACTTTGACACAAATGTATTGTATAAGTCATGTGTATTAAGCCTACTACTTTTAACATCAGCATCCATGTAATTGGGTCTTTCTATATATGTTCATGTCCCATTAGTATTTCATATATCCTGCATGGGCTGACGCCTTTTTACATTGTATGAATCATTTTTTAATTGTTCATGTTTCTGTCCATTAATAAAGATGTTTTTTCTATTACATATGATGTTTGAGTTGTACTTGACCATTTTCTCTATAGGTTGTTTTGTATCTGTATAGATAGTACAGCTGGCATAGCTCCCAACCGTCCCGGATCCAGCGGGACAGTATTGGTTTTTAACCGCTGTCCCGCCGTCTCGGGAGGTCTGAAAAATGTCCCGCTATGTCTCGTTGAGTCACAGACTCCGTCTCCCTGTGGCCAGCCACGCCCCCTCCCCTCTGTAAGGTCAATGTAAACAGGGCCGCATCTACCATGAGGCGAGTTGAGCCTCAGGCAGCACCCTGCAGTGTCTCAGAGGGGGCGGCATTACAGAGCCGATGTCTGAGGTTCCCTCCACTTAGCAGCTGCAGGATGTGCTGCCTCCTTACGAACAGCACATCTCTCCTGTGCCACCTTAATAACCCCTCCCTGACCCCCCTCCCCTGCTCTCCACTCCTCCCTTCGCCATTGTAATAGGATCCTGCTCAGTGTCGGGATGGAGAGGGAGGTGTGCAGGGTGTCTGCTCTGCAACTGAAAGGAAATCCTGTGATGGACTCCGTGCACAGCAAGAGAAGATCCATATAGGCAGCTGCCTGCACAAAAGGTAAGTGTGTGTAATGCATGTATGTATGTACTGTATGTGTATAATGTATGTCTAGTGCGTAATGTATGTATTGTAGTGTATAGTGTAGCGTGTAATGTATGTACTGTATGTGTATGTCTAGTGTGTGATGTATGTATTGAAGTGTATAGTGCACGTGTAGAGTGTAATGTATGTAGTGAACAGTGCATGTGTAGTGTGTAATGTGTATTGTGGTGTGTAATGTATGTATTGTAGTATATAGTGTATGTGCAGCGTGTAATGTATGTACTGTACATTCGCTTCTTGCCCTGCCATTCAGCTCTTTTCAATAACGTGGGCGACGCAGTGACGTCATCACGCCGCTTTCATCATTCAGCTCCAGCAGACCTGTTCATTAGAGAGCAGGCCTGTGTTGCTAGAAGACGGTGCGGGAACAGGATCAGAAGAGCATGTAACGTTTTGTGTTTTTTTAGTTAAAGGGGTTGTCCTACTACCCTGTTGATTTTAATTGTCTGTGTACAACTGTTCTTGTTTTTATGGATTATTAATAAAGATATTGATATTCTCATTTTGTTATCCTTTGATTTTTAGAGATTGGTTGCATATTAAAGTAGTATCTAGTATCCATATCAGATGTTACTACCAGGTATGTACCTTCTGTTATTTATAGGTTGTTAATATCTAAAGGGGCACTATTTACAGGTGGCACTGTGTGTCTGCGTTTCTGGGACACAGTGTTTTGGTGCTATTATATTCTTGGTGTAGTGTTTGGCAACATGAGAATTTTATCGTCGTTTATAGGTGCGGAAATGTTTAAAAAGTGAAAAGCTGAAGAAATATGAGCGGCAAACTGCGGAAATTGCCCGTGGCTGGGAGAAGTCATCTTAGAGGTCTGGACCGGATGGAGAAGATAAGAGAAAAAGAACGGCTAGAATCTGAGAAGTCGTCACCTGTGAGTCACTTAATGTAAATGTTTATTCTTCCTCTAATCAGTACTGAAGTCACTGTTAAATCTGCAGCGAGATGATGGGTGGTATAATTTTTTTTTGTGAAACCGCATCTCCCAGCATATCCTTACCACTGTATGGGCCATGCTGGGAGCTGTAATTTTACACCATACAAACCTATACGGCAGGGATTAAACTGAATTTGCAAATGATCTCTGTACTGAGCTGTATCTATCTTGATACTATATATATATATATATATATATATATACACTGAGCTCTGTTCTGTTGCTGTATTTATGTACTGAGCTTGGTTCTGGTGCTGTATAATATATGTATTGAGCTTGGTTCTAATGCTGTATTTATGTACTGAGCTTTGTTGTGGTACTGTATATATGTCAGAGCTTAATTCTGGATCTGTAATCATATAGGATATATATATATATATATATATATATATATATATATATATATATATAATAACAAAATTGCAGGGCAGATGGAATCGTTTTCAATTCATTGTATATTTAATGGGAACCTGTCAGATAGGTTAAACCCCTTGAACCTCCACCATGCAGTAATACATGACCTGACAATATTTCCAAACATTCCCCTGTATGGTTTTTTTCAGATGCAACAAAATATATCAACATGCCATTTGCTAATTACTCTATAAAGGGTCATGGGTCGGTGCCGCTATCCTGAAGAGTCACACAGTCCTGACTCCAAACACACCTTTCCATGCTTGATTGACATCCCCCTGGCTGTTCTACATCACTACCAGTCTCCTCCAACTTTCGCGGATGCGCCATTGCATGGGCACGCACTGTGCTACGAGGCATTTTTTTTGCCCGACTTCATTGCTGCACCACGCATGCCGGAGAAGTATAAGGCAATGGCGAATCCGAATGAGTTTGAGGAGGATGCTAGTGATGTAGAACAGCCTAGGGGGAGCGCCATTTCAATTTTCGCCTCAGGCAGCAGAAAAGCTAGAATCGGCCCTGAATGTAAAGCAAATTGAATTAGCTTACATTGACCTTACTCACTGCAGGCAGCTCACGAGTCACTGTCTGACTGTGGTCAGACTGTGACTCGTCAGCTGGCTGCACCCAGCGTGAGTACATCGTTCGGCGCAACAGCGTTGTGTGCCCCAAGTGAGGGAGCAGGACGTGCGCTTAATAGGCAGCATGGCACTGAGCCACTGGTCACTAAAAAACAGACAGAATACCGTGAGTAGAGAAAAGGTGTGACAATTGGAGTAAAAAAAAAAAAGCACAGAGTGCCTGGAGACACTAGCGTTTCTAAAATCAGAAAATTAATGACATTTATTTTATGATTTAAGAAACGCTAGTTTTTTCAGACACCGGCTTCTAAAAAGACCCAAGTGGATCATGCCCCATATGGAGATAAAGGGGTTTCTCAAAAACATGTATCCCTAGTTAACAGGATAGGGGATACATGTGTGATCGCTGGGAGTCTGACCACTGGGACCCCCAGCGATGAGGAGAACGGGGAACCGAAAGTCCCTCAAAGTGCTGCATAAGAATGGAGCGCTAGTGCGCATGCTCAACCATTAATGGAGCGCTGGCTGAGCATGAGCACCAGCTCTCCATTCTTATGTAGCACTTCGGGGGACTTTTGGTCCCCTGTTTTCCTCATCGCTAGGGGCCCCAGTGGCTGGACCCCAGCGATCACACATTTAATCCCTTATCCTGTGAATTAGGGATACATGTGTTTGGGGGAAAACCCCTTTAATTTGTAATATATGATGTTTCAGATCCTTAATTGGTCACGTGCCACTACAGCCAATCGCTTGCCTCAGCGGTGATGCAGCCATGACGACACGTGATCGATGAGGCCAGCGATTCACTGCAGCTATGGGGGTATTATACTGTATGGGGCAGCTATGGAGCACTATACTGTATGGGGGCATCTGTGTGGGCATTATACTGTACTGGTGCAAATATGGGTATTATATTGTGTGGGGGCAGCTATGGGGCATTATACTGTATGGGAGGTACTATGGGGGGCACTAGTGCATCCCATACAGTATATCGGGGTATTATACTGTGTCGGGGCAGCAATGGAGGCATTATACTGTGTGGTAGGCACTATGGGGTATTATACAGTGTGGAGGGTCAGCTATAGAAGCATTATACTGTGTAGGGGGTTCTATGGGAGCATTGTACTGTGTGGGCTTAATGGGCGGGGTTAGAGGCGTGGCCTCAGGGGGAAAATTTGCTATGCGCGCAGCTTCCATTGTCCCTGAAAAGTTGGGAGGTATGCAGCTGGGTATATTTGTTTTATGGCAGATGAAATTAATAGGAGTCAATTGACAGAGAAATATAATAGATTATTACAGTCCAGAGACCAGGGGAGATGCATACAGGACCTTATTGGACCTTATTGGTGTGTACAGTATATAGTATTGCTATCCTGCCATATCTAGGCCTCCAGCAGTACAATAGAGCTGTCATTAACTCGCCCACCCTCTTATAATAATGAGATGACTAATTATGCTGTCCCAGTCTACATAGCAAGTGAGATGCAGAAAACAGGAAATATCAGCTTATTGTGTGTGCTCTCGTGGTCAGTGTGAAAAATGTAACAAAACACATTAAAATAAAAAAGCACCAAAATGAAAAAGATGTTTATATGAAAAACCTCATATAAATGTCATTTTCTATAGATACGTTCCTTTTAAGAAAAAAAACATCTCCCCATAAGCAATGCCACCCAAAATACTGCTGCTTTCTTCCAGAAGCAGTGCTACACATGTTAACAGGTTTTGTTAGGTATTGCAGCTGAGCCAAATTTACTTAAAAAAATGAACATGGCCCCTCGGGCGTGCGTATCCCTATTTTTGGTAATTCCATGTTCCCCAGTTGTTGGGAGATGCAGGAATTTCTTGGGTATGGGCAGGGGAAGACGTCAGATTGGATCAGGTACAGACAGATGGGTTCCTTAAGCCACTAACTGACTCTGTGTGATGGTCCAGTCCCGAGGGGTGCTTGGTTCTCCCATTTCCAACTGCATGACTTTTTGAATAGGGCTACTGTGAAACCGGCCTTAAGTAGACCTCTCACTGTCTTTGAAGTATAGTGTACTCAGGATTCATTTCCATCTTGTGCATGCATGGGAGTCAGGCGACTATGCCCCCTTCATATGTTGCTCAATGCGAACATGATCATTGTAGAAACATTTCTAAATCAGACTGACATAGGGCCTTTTTGCTATGTCAGAAGATCTCTATATCCTGTAGAATTCAAGAGAATAAGAAAATTCTTACCAGGTTAAATAAGACCCCAATTTGGCTGCATTCGGTTTTTCCTTACCAGTCTGATGTATGTTGGAGATGTGGACGTGGTAGGGGCACTATAGAGAACATTTGGGGGAGCAGTTCTAAAATTAGACCACTTTGGAAGGATGTTCAGTCTCTATTTAACTATCTTTTTTCTGTAGACGTACATTTCTCTCTAGAAATGGCTTTACTATCGGTTATGCCGTGTCCTATCAAGGTGGTCAAACGTAACATGCTCCATCATTTTCTAATAGCCACTGGCTTGATAATTCCGAGAGCTTTTAAGTCCATACATCCACCATTATGCGAATGGAAGTAACTGTATCTTATTTTGCCTTTATGACGCAATGGTCCCCATGGCTCAAATTTCGAGACTCACCAGCCTTTTCTATATTGATCGAGTCAGGTTCTCTTCCCCGAGTGGCCTAGTGCTCAGTCAGGTTCAAACCCTGCAATTTGTTACACCTTGAGGGGAGAATCCCTGTTTGTCCCCCCTCTGGAAGCCCTGAGAACCTTATAGGATTCACTGGTTCCTCTTCACCTCCCTCTCATTTTGTTTTGTAGTCCTTGTCAAAGCTTGTCTATCTAATGTGTATATACTATGTTTTTTTTCTTTTTTTAGTTTTCTTCTTGTTTATGTATTACTTTTGAGAAAATTGGTACTCATCTATGTGATAATCAGATTTGCCTTACGTGTCTTGCATTTCTTCCTTGCACGGATGTTTCTGCCTGTATGCATGTGCTAATAAAACTGATTTAAGTAAATAAATGTAACATTAAAATAAGCAAAATGAAGAATTTTAAAATGATGTTTCACCCTGAATTTTAAACATGATAAATGCCCCATATTTGTAAGATTTTGTTGTAGAGTTAAATAGCTTGGAAATAAGCTATCATTCATCTTTATAATCTGCTTTATGTCTTGATTCTACCATAGTTCCCTACTCTAAACCCTGCCGTGTGTAAGTAAACAAACTATATGTTCATCACTATGTAGCAACCTACCAAACAAAACATTCCTGCCTCCAATGTGCCACTCTAACAGCTAAACATGAAGAGAAATGTGGACTTGATTATGATACAATTTTTTACAGTAATAATGATCTGTTGCAAACAGAAAATAATTTGAATGTGCAATATTTTAATTCTCTCAATCCCAAATTTGAATTCAGATTCGTGAGTCCTTCTAATATCAGTTTTGGCGTTTCGTTATTGCATGCCAAGATGAACATGCAAACATTATTTTTCCTGGTAACGTAAAGTGACTGTCTGGTCAGAGAGTCACTTAGCATAGGATACCTGCATTCAGCTTCGACATCTTTTCCCCAGTAGGATTGCGATTGAGGCTTTCAGTTGTTACCGCTATGCCAGCAGTAGTCACGGTGACCAATGGTGGGCAGGCGCAGCCGATGATGTCGCTCAAATTTGTCGACTGCTCCTTTCTGAAGCTTGCAGAAGAGCACCAGGGGAATGGTGGAGAGGAGGGTATTTTATTTTTCTTATTCTTATGCCCCCAACAGTGCGTAATATACCTGACTGGGACAATCGCTTCAATCTAAAAAATGTAAATCGAGGGACAATATATATTGTAGAAATTTCTTATATGATGAGTTTGTTTAAAAGTTTTTTTAATTTCAGTAAATAAAGCTTATTCATTCTATAATTACATTTTATTTAATTTTCTAATATACTTTGTGTATCCGTTCCTCCCAAATTTCCAGATGTCTACTTATAATGACTAAATAGGAAAATTTATTCCTGGTCATATTTTGGATTCGCTAGAGCAGGGGTCTCAAGCACGCGGCCCGTGGGCCGCATGCGGCCCCTGGGGCTGTCATCTGCGGCCCGCGGGACATAGAGCCGCTAGTATCGGCTCTGCTCCGAGACTCTGGAATTCCCTGACATCGCTGTCCACATATGAACAGCGATGTCTGGGGCTTCCCCAGAGCCGGAGTCCCGAGCAGAGCGCTGGTGTCGGCTCTGCTCCGGGACTCTGTGGAATTCCCTGACATCGCTGCCCATATATGGACGGTGTGTCAGGGTCTTGCCCAGAGCGGAGCAGAGCGCTGGTGTCGGCTCTGCTCCTGGACTCTGTGGAATTCCCTGACATCGCTGTCCACATATGAACAGCGATGTCTGGGGCTTCCCCAGAGCCGGAGTCCCGAGCAGAGCGCTGGTGTCGGCTCTGCTCTGGGACTCTGTGGAATTCCCAGACATCGCTGCCCATATATGGACAGTATGTCAGGGTCTTGCCCAGAGCGGAGCAGAGCGCTGGTGTCGGCTCTGCTCCTGGACTCTGTGGAATTCCCTGACATCGCTGTCCACATATGAACAGCGATGTCTGGGGCTTCCCCAGAGCTGGAGTCCCGAGCAGAGCGCTGGTGTCGGCTCTGCTCCGGGACTCTGTGGAATTCCCTGACATCGCTGCCCATATATGGACAGTGTGTCAGGGTCTTCCCCAGAGCGGAGTCCCGGGCAGAGCGCTATTACCGGCTCTGCTCCGGGACTCTGGGGAAGCCTCTGACATTGCTGTCCATACATCGACAATGATGTCAGGGGCTTCCCCAGAGCAGGAGTCCCAGTGATGTCAGGAGCACAGCTGGAGTCCCAGGAAGAGCCTACTAGCGCTCTGCCTGGGACTCCAACTCTGGGCAAGCCCCTGACATCACTGGGGCAGCCTCTACAGAGGGCACTGGGGCAGCCTCTACAGAGGGCACTGTGGCAGCCTCTACAGAGGGCACTGTGGCAGCCTCTACAGAGGGCACTGTGGCAGCCTCTACAGAGGGCACTGTGGCAGCCTCTACAGAGGGCACTGTGGCGTTATCTACAAGTGGGTGTGTGACAGTATCTGAAGAGGACACTGGCATTATCTAGGGGTGTGTTGCATTATCTACAGAGGGCACTGTGGCCTTATCTACAGAGGGCACTGTGGCCTTATCTACAGAGGGCACTGTGGCCTTATCTACAGAGGGCACTGTGGCCTTATCTACAGAGGGCACTGTGGCCTTATCTACAGAGGGCACTGTGGCCTTATCTACAGAGGGCACTGTGGCCTTATCTACAGAGGGCACTGTGGCCTTATCTACAGAGGGCACTGTGGCCTTATCTACAGAGGGCACTGTGGCCTTATCTACAGAGGGCACTGTGGCCTTATCTACAGAGGGCACTGTGGCCTTATCTACAGAGGGCACTGTGGCCTTATCTAGGGGTGTGTTGCATTATCCACAGAGGGCACTGCGGCAGCATCCACAGAGGGCACTGCGGCAGCATCCACAGAGGGCACTGCGGCACTATCTAAAAAGGGGCTGCCCAATCTTGACATGTGTGCTAACTGAGCCGCCGGACTGCATTTAGCGACACTTAAACTGGAAAGCTGGATTGTTGAAATAAGCACGTGGAGAAATATCTCAAATTTTAAACCTAGCACTATTATTATAGTAATGTAGTATTATTATTATAGTAATATAGTGTTATAGTAGTTCAAATAACTAATTGATTAACAATAATTTTGTATTGTATCAAATTTGAAAATAATGCGGCCCGTCAACTTCCCATTTTTTCTATATGCGGCCCACTTACCCGGCCGAGTTTGAGACCCCTGCGCTAGAGCATGGCTGGCTACAGTAGTTATCAGAGTTCTCGCTCGTTACTAGACGAGCAGCTGCGTGATCATCACATGACCAGGACAGAATTTAATCCTTTGGAAGTAAATACTGAAGGTTCCAATTCAATGACTACAAGCAGAAATCTTGAAACACACAAGGAACTGACACAGAAAGTATATTAGAAAATTGCATGACTTCATTTCGCAAGGAATAACCTTTATTTGCTAAAACTGTGAATCCCTTTCAATTAGCTAAACCCGAAAGACATTTCTTCAACATATATTTTGCCTCCAAATCACTCAGACTGGAATACTCATTTAACATAATTACATCAGTATCTTCATAGTTTATCCTTTGTTTATCCCAATGTTACAATATTATTTTTATTAGTAACTTTTTTCTAACTGTTGGAATAAAAAGACCACTGTGACTACACTATTATTTCATCTATCAATTCTAAAACCATTATAATCACTATATTTTGAGAGACTGTCAGAACCCTGAATCATAGAATGATTTGGGTATTGGGGTATTTCTACATCTACATTTGCACTTTCCATCAGGGGTTCAGTCAAGGTTTCAGTCAGTTATGATGGCATAGTTAACGCAGCGTGCCACGTAACTTCGATGGACCCCATTATAAGACAAAAAGGTCTATCGTGCCCCATTTGCATCCGTTGCATAACAGATCTGGCACATCCTCGTGGCTTCTGTTATAAACAAAAGCCATCGCGCAGATGACTCTTTCCATAAATCTTCATTGTACAACCAAAAAGTAACCTTTTGAACAAGGGTTGGCAAATCCAGATGATATAAATTCACCTAGTCCCAGATGAGTCTGATATAGACATTTTTCTGTAAGATTTCAATGTCTTCTAATGACCGGATAATCACAAGCTGAAGAGCAAAACTTGAATCGCGTGAAAAAGGAGTTAATCTCTTCTTAATATTTCTAAAGTATTAAAAAACGTACTAAAAAAAACGAACCATTTGCTGTTCCTATATTACAGTGAATATTTAAGCGTTTTATCATCTGGTACTTTTACATTTTCATTTATAGAAAAGACCTGCAGCTTCTGGAAAACAGTAGTCCTGTAAGGAAGCTGTTTTTTTATTATATAATATTGCACAATCCTTTTTCAATACATTCTGCTCTGCTATACCTTATGTGACAGAAAGCATTGCCTTGAAGCTTGAATCTTATTAGGAATAATCCAACTGTGATGTTGGGTTCTTCAAGATGAAGCATAGTACAAAAATAATCTTTGTGTAGATGAATACTTGTATAGTCTGCTTCTCTACCATGCTGACTTCAAGACTGCATTCCTATATCTTTTGTTTATATGCAGTAATCACATTTTTGTGAGGTTTCTTTACAGGGCAAGAACATATGGAAGCTGGTTTCCTATATAGAATCCATTTGCTTCCTCTGTGCCAGTGATGTCAGTTATTTATGAAAATAACAGATCTGCAAAGTAGAACAATGTATAGTTTTATACTTGCGCTTCTCTAATCCCATTGTTGAAGTTATCCAAGCATGTATTGAGCCTGAGCTGATGATGGTGGCTATGAAAAAGCCATATCAACTAGCGAGGAGGCATCTGCACTGTCAATCTAATGACAGCTTTGCACAGATATGACTGACAACAGGAGTAGTTAACTCTGCATGAGGGGTGACTTACCAGATCGGATAATCACTTCACAATAAAAGAGAAATGAGATAACATGCTGAAAAAATACAAAACCACAGAGATAAGAAGTGAGGAGTCAAGAATCCATAAACCAACTACAAATCTCTTCAGGATACAATGTTTTGGAGTGTTTGTATATCAGACAGTAAATGGCCTTTTACACTGGCCGATAAGCGGCCAGTGCAGCGATCGCCGATCAACGAGACATCATTGATCGGCGCTCGTTTGCTTCTGTCACACGGAGCTATGGATGGGGACGAGCGGTCGTTACTCGTCCCCATACATTATTATCATGTCGGCAGCGCATCTCCCTTTACACAGGGAGATGTGCTGCCGACAACGATAATATTTAACTTTTTTAAAACGATACGACCAGCAGATGATCGAGCGTTTGCTCGTTCATCTGCTGATCGTTCCCCTGTTTACACAGAGCAATTATCGGCAACGAGCGGTATATGAATGCTCGTCTGCACGATAATTGTCCTGTGTAAAACCCCCTTAACAGTTGCATCTAAAAGCCCTATTACACCGGCCGATTTTGGCAGGTGCGGCGAGCACCGATCAACGAGACATTGTAGGTCGGCGCTCGTTTGCTCCTGTCACAACGATGTGATTAGCAGATGAACAAGTGTTTGCTCGCTCATGTGCTCATTGCTGCTCTGTTTACACAGGGCAATTATCGGCAATGAGCATTCTATGAACACTTGTGTGCCCGACCATCGCCCACTGTAAAATCCCATTTAAATATGGCATTTTTTGTAGCACTTTTCCCCTCTACAGACTCTATTTCTAATTCTCAGCTTTCTCATTGCTACTGGACGGAGCCTAACATCTATCATTTCTTCTATACACTCCATACATAGAAGAGAAGAATTCTGCTCGGCTATCTCTATCTATTATATAGAATATAAGAATATTATATATATATATATATATATATATATATATAAGCTACAGCAACATGGAGGACATTATACAGCAGTAATGAACAGTGTATCTTAGAATCCAGCAGTGCGGTAAGATATAACTTTCCAGGAAGCTGCAGCAAGTCTGTCTGTGTCTTTTTTGCTCTGCTCCCCCTCCCCTCTCCATAAACTTGTATAGGCAGAGTATCTGTGTCTCTTTCTCTCTCCGCTCACTCCTCCTGCTCCCACCTTCCCTTTTCATAGACTTGTATAGGCAGGCAGTAACTTGACACAGAATTTGCATGGATAAAACAACTGAATTTTAACAGTAAGAAAACTACAAAGTGGATCTATATCAGGTATACTATCAGATTAGCATAAATAGTTTGAAAAGTTAGTGTCCATTTAAACCTATAGCACAGCCATTTTTTTCAGAGAAATTAGGTTTCTAAATCACAAAATATATGACCTTCAACCCTTTGAATTTATTTGTAAATTTCTACATCATAAAGGCAAAAGTGCACGTTTGTTGAGTGTACAATAAATACAAAACACAAGCAACCCCAATATACAAGTTAAAATCCAACACAACCAGCTGTTTTTGCTTGGGAAAATTGTGTCTGGCCAGACATTTCCCCTATTGCAGCCGATGAAGACTAAATGTAGCATTTCATGACAGCCATCCAAAAGAATAGCCAGCCATGTAATGCATAGACAGATTGAGTCCCCTAAAACAGGAGCCACTTTTACAGGGCAGCTCTCTGATCTGGCTCATAAAGTGGGTCCCGAGCGGGGAACACCCTCTAAAATAAAATAAGTATGGTGAACATCCATTATACATTTGGCGCTATTTACAACATACAAGACATACTTACTCCACTTAAAGGGGTTGTCCGGGCACAGGGCGGTTTTTCATACTGATGTCTGTGCCGGAAGCAGATGGCTCCGGTCACAATATAGTGGCTGTGCTGCAGTACTGCTGCTCCTATTCAAGTGAATAGGAGCAGAGTTACTGTACTGCAGCACAGCCGCCATACAGTGTACAGAGCCAACTGCTTCCGACACCAGTTACTGCATAACATCCAGTAGCTGATCCCCATAGGTCCTTAATGGGCGGCCCATATCCACATCGCAGTTTTGTCTAGTTTTTGCTGCGAACCGCGGAAAAACCACAACAAACCTGAAGACCCTTGGAATCAATTGTATCCGCTGGCAAGGGAAGGGATCCATCGGTTCCCTTCTATGTGAGTCTGACTTTTTTTTATGCAGGTAGCTCGGTGACGTCGGCGCGATGACGTCATCGCGCCGCTAGCGTCATTCCGCTGGATTCGGCCTGGTCAGAAGAGAGGACGGCGCTGGAACAGAAACAGGTAAGTGTGGCACTAACTACAGGGGGTGGCGCATCTACAGGGAGGCTGTTTGGCGCTATCTACAGGGGTGTGTGTGTGATGCTATCTACAGGGCTAGGTGCATGGCACTATCTACAGGGGGCTGTCTGGAACTATCTACAGGGGGCTTTGTGGCACTATAGTGGGGTGTGTGGCACTATTTACATGGGGGCCTGTAAGGCACTATTGACAGGGGTGGCTGTGTGGCACTATTTACAGGGGGGGTGTATGGCACTATCTCGAGGGGGTCTGTGTGGCACTATCTACAGGGGGGCTGTGTAGCTCTATCTTTAGGCGGCTGTGTGTGATGCTATCTACTTACTGGGGGTGTGAAGGGCACTATCTACAGGGGTCTATGTGGCGCTTCTATAGGGGGGCTGTGTGTGATGCTATCTACAGGGATGTGTGTGTGTTGCACTTTCTACAGGGAGTGTTTGTGTGGCGCTACCTACAATGGGAGTAATGATATTTACAGGGGCTGTGTGTGGCGCTATATACAGGGGGGCTGTATGGCGCTATCCATAGGGGGGCTGTGTGTGATGCTATCTACAGGGGAGTGTGTGTGGTGCTATCTATAGGGACTGTGTATGGCATTATCTACAGGGGGCACTGTTTATGTGGTACTTTACTTTACGTTTATAGGTGTGGAAATGTAGGAAAAGTGAGGAGCCGAAGACATCTGAGTGGTAAATTCTGCAGAAATGGGTCATGGTTGGGAGAAGTCATTATGAGGTCTGGACCGGATGGAGAAGAAAAAAGGAAAAAAAGTACTAGAATCTCAGAAGACGTCACCTGTGAGTCACTGGATTTATAGAGAATCTGTCACCTCTCTTGACATGTTTATCATAGAAAATACTTGTAGTTCACAAAAAGTCTTGGTGCAGTACAGGACTGATAGACAAATGGGTGTTACCATTCCCCTTGTCAGGAGGATGTGTCCCTGCGCAGTGTGATACTGTCAGCGATAGTTGGAGACTGTCACTATGTAGGGATACAGCCCTCTGACAAGAGGAATCATAACACCCATTTGTTAATGCTTGCACAAAAAGGTAGTGTTAACAATAGTTACGGTGCGGCAGGGCGGCGGTGGAGAAGAGGGGCCCAAGTTTTTGTAATAGCCCAGGGCCTATGGTCAACTTAATCTGCCACTGATAACATCTGGTGCCCAGAGGCAGCCAGAATAGCTGACGGTGCAGGGTCTGGGTTTTGGACCCCTACCAATCATATATTGATGTATAAGTCCATCACAGGATAAGTCCTGTGGATAGGTCACCAGTATGAAAAACCGCCCTATGCCTGGACAACTTCATTAAACCGTAGCGCATAATCACGTACATGCATAGCATGGAAAGGCAACCATTCACGCATTCCGCCGTGCATGTATGTGATGCTGTGCCCGCATGATCACTGTGAATGGCAGCCGGTGCACGCTGTAATGGCTAGGATAGGACAAATCACCAATCCCGGCCATTTAACCCCTTAAATGCCTCCCTTTGTCACCCATCGGCGGCCCGAGAACAGAATTTTACGGCCAAAAATTATGCAAGTCCATATTAAATTTGGCCCAACCATTGCAAGTTGTTTAGCCACACTCCTTTGATACATATTTTTTTTAAATCTATCGTACAAGGCTGAAGTCTTTCATAATATAGTGCACGTCAATTGCCACATTTTACACACAGTAAACAGTGCCCCATTATTATAATGTATAATGGAAAAGGTCAACAGTTTTGTCCAATGTTATAAACCATTTTGCAGCTTGGTGTAAAGAGTATACTTCCCAGAATGCAAATCACTAGAGCAAGATCTGTGCAGACATTGTGCAAGTAAGGAAATCTGGGAAATATTAACTCTGAAACCAGCTAAATTGTGAATGTTGCTCTGAACTATAATATAGTCTAAACTCAGGATCATTTAAATATGTATAATGTAATGTTTACAAAGTTACTCAGCTTTTTATGTAAAATATCTCTATATGGAAACTGTAAAATTGTGTTAAGATGTGACATACCCTTTAATTAAAATGATTAATGGAAAAAGACTCACCAGCTTGGTTTAATTGTAGGTTGCTCTTACTCCACTGGGACAACCCCACAATAGCCACCATCTTTGCACCAAGACTGGACCTTCTCTTCTTTGTCGTGGTACCACCAGCTGCATCTGAAGATACTGATGCACCCTTCTCTAAGTTGTACATCTCTCCGCTGATGCTAGAGCTGCGGATGACATTCCTGGACGAGGAACTATCCTCCCCGTTGAACATTTTGGGGAGGTAAGATCTTCACATATGGAGAGAGGAAACCAAAAGTAAAGGTTACAATAGATATGACATTTTCTATTTACATGCCAAAAAAACCAAAAACACTTGGTCCTGTAACAAGAAGAGACTTAATGAAATTCCACTATGTTTCCCTTTATAAAATTTACAATAGGGGTTAAGTTCTTGGGAATAATGCATAATTTTTGAATAGCAAGTACAACAAAAAGTGCAAAACAATAATATTACACCATAAAAAGTGCAAAACAATAACATTACACCATAAAAAAAGTTCAAAACAATAACATTACACCATAAAAAGTGCAAAATAATAACATTTATTGACATTAAGGCCTCATGCCCACTTCAGTGTTTTTCTTCAGGGTGCTAGCCGTTTTTCTGACGGCTAGCACCCTGACCCAGTCATTTCAATGGGGCCATGCACACTTCAGGTTTTTTTGACGGTCCCGTTGCTCCGTTCCGATCCAAAGTAGAGCATGTCCTACTTTGGTCCGAGATTCCGTGACCGTGAGGCCCATGCAAGTCAATGGGGCCGTCCAAAAAACTGAAGGCACACGGAAGGCATCCGTGTGCCGTCCGTGTGTGACGGAGCCGTTGCCTAGCAACGGCCGGGTGGGCAGAAATACATTACAAAAATATTACACTAATTGGCAGCCACTTGTCTCTATCAATCACTGATAGAGAAAAGAGGCTGCTGATTAAAAATAAATTAAAAAGAAGTTCATACGTACCCGGTCGTTGTCTTGGTGACGAGTCCCTCTTCTTCCTCCAGTCCGACCTTCCTTTCTGACGCAGCAGCCTGTGATTGGCTGCAGAGGCCGCTGCAGCCTGTGATTGGCTGCAGAGGCGGTCACGTGGGATGAAGCGTCATCCCTGGAGGCCGGCCTTCTGACGTCATTCTGACGTGCGTGACTGCCACTACAGCCTGTGATTGGCTGCAGCGGTGACATGGATGAAACATCATCGCTAGGGGCCGTACAGGAGGAAAGTCAGTATGAACTTATTTTTTTTATTTCATTAAAATTGTATTTTCCGAGCGCCGAGCATGGTACTGTCCAGGGTGTTGAAAGAGTTACCGCCGATCAGTGCAGCCCATTAACTCTTTCAGCACCCTGGACAGTACCATGCTCTGTGCTTGGAAACACAGAGTACACACGGCCGCTAAACCGGGCACACGGATCCGTCAAAAACGGCCGTGTAAACGGTGTCGGAAGTGTGCACGAGGCCTAACAGTGTTGTTTCCATCATCAGTGTATAGCATTAAGATCAGTGTAGTAGGAATCAGATCTGCTAGATACATATTTCCAAAAAAGAGAGAAATATAGCGGTTTCTGTCAGCGTTATTTGTGTGATCTCATGCATTATTTATATCTGACAGATTTTGGCAGTAGTTTGAACTATCTGTTCTATGCTTTGCAATGGATCATCTTATTTCAAGATGTGTTAAATAAAGTATCTTTAATTATGGTGATTTGTTGTAGATCTTATCTTTCCCGCAAGAATAAACACAAGCAAATGAGCAAAGAACATTAACCCCTTCCCCCTGCATGCATTCTGGGCCCTAATGACCAAGCAATTTTTATCGTTTTTCCATCGTCACATTCGAAGATCTATAACTTTTTTATTTTCACCTTGACATGGCTGTATGAGGACTTGTTTTTTGCGGGACGAGTGGTATTTTTCAATGCCACTGTTTTGGGTTATGTAGAATTTTTTTAATTAACTTTTATTAACTATTTTTTTTTGGGGGGGGGGGGGATATAAAAAAAACAGCAATTTAGCCATAGTTCTATGCGTTTTACATTTACCCCGATTACTGTGCGGCGTAAATAACATGCTACCTTTATTCCATGGGTCGATACGATTACGACGATACCAAATATGTATATTTTTTTTATGTTTTACTACTTTTACAGAATAAAAACACTTTTGAACTAAAATTATTTTATTTTGCATCGCTGCTTTCCAAGAGCCATAACTTTTTTTTTTTTCTGTCAATGTCGCCATATGAGGGCTTGTTTTTTGTGGTACTTCATTGCTACCATTTTGGGGTACATGGGACTTATTGATTAATCTTTTATTATTATTTTGGGGGAAAATGGGAAAAAAATAGCAATTTTGCCGTTGTTTTTTGTGTTTTTTTTACGGGGTTCACCTTGCGCTCTAAATAATATGATAACTTTATTTTTTCGGGCATTACGATTGCGGGGATAGCATATATGTGTAGTTTTTATTTTATTTTTACACTTTTACAAAATAAAACCATTTTTTATGGTAAAAAATGGTTTTATTTTTTTAATGTGTACTTTATTAATTTTTAATTTTTTCAGTCTCACTAGGAGACTTCACTATGCGATCTTGAGATCGCTGCTATAATGCTTTGCTATACTTCGTATACCAGAGCATTATTACCTGTCAGTAAAGAACGGACAGGCATCTATTAGGACATGCCTCTAGTACGTCCTAATAGGCATATAGCCAGAGCAGACCTGGGGGCCTTTGCTAGGCCCCCGGTCGCTAATGACTGCGGGAGACCCGTGCAGGACGTTGATTAGGCCGCCGTGAAAAGGCCGCGGCCTAGAATAAAGCCCATTAATGACCGCCGTGAGAAGGCGTATCGGCGGTCATTAAGGGGTTAAAACAAATACTGTACAGTACAAAATTGGTACAGGCCACACTTTGGATCAGATTTAGAGTTTAAAATGTTGCCTGCATGTAATCCACATTTATATACTACGGACCTAAGTTTTTACCTATTTTTCTCTCTAATATTTGGGGTTGTGGTCAAAAATATCTCAGATGTGCACCTCATTTATTTAGTCAATTAGACATTTTCTACAAAAAATATAAATGGAAAGCTAATGCCAGATCAGACCTAGCAGAAGTGTCTGTGCTGCAGGTCACAAGCTGGCATCATAACATTTCATTATTGAGCCCCAAATAATGTTACTAGACGGAGAGCTCAGACGGAACCCATGAACGGAGTCCCAACGCAGATGTGAACTAAGCCTAACGTGTATATGAAGGTTGTATTAATACCTGTTATAGTTGCTTTAATATTTATTTGAAAGCATTGTATATTACTGTATATTTTGCATAATACCTCAATGATTGACTTTTGTAAGGTGTACACCAATGGACAGTACATAAATTCTCTCATATTCTATGATGCATGCTTGGTAACATTTTTGCCATTTTCACGGACAGTCAATGTGAGTAGAATGTGCACAACCATAATTATTAAAGCTGGCCATAGACATGACGATTTTGATACATTTCCCTTTGTTGTGCCCTTATGCCTTTATACAGTAGAATAGCTACAGGGGGTGCAGACATTGTAGTTACAACTGTGCCCCTACTCATATGGGCCCCATGTCCAACCATGCCACATTAGAGTACAGTACAATATGCAGACAGTATAGAGGTGTATCATTCTACTTCCACAATCACACTAAACAGTGCGATATGTGTATCGTAATATCTACTTAATTTGTAAATTGCATTTAGAGCCTACATAGCAGGATGCTATCACATGAATTTGAACGTCAAGCCATCTCTTGTTAGGTTGTGGGCCAAGGTAAACCTTGTGTAAAGGAAAAGAATTTCTAGCAACACCTCTGGGTAGTCATTTCCCTTACCCCACACAGAATGGCATAGGGAAGGAAGTAAACGTGGGGCTCTACTGAATTCAAAAATTAAAAATAGCATATCGGGTCATGTTTTTAGATGCTAATTCTAGAAGCAAAGTATTTAAAAAATATGCAAAACAGATTCATACTCATTCGCAAAAAAGACACATACTCATTTCAAGATATAAGAAGCCTAGACTAGTTTGGGGCTCTTATTGTACTAAAGTCTGCCTATTCTCATTCCACTTATGGCACCTCATTTGTTCACGCAGCAATATTCATTTTCTAAACAGCAGGATACGTTAGAGAATAGTCTTACCGTTTTCAAATTAAATCCTGCAAAAAATCTGTGTGTTGTATCTATATGTCTAGCTTTGCCTATATGTCCCTTGTCCTTTCTGCTTGATGCCCTACAACTCAACTATGGCCTACTGGTCATGGTTCTGGTTTCTGATATCTAAATTACTTCTACTTGTCAGAATATCTTTTTGGCCCTGGCTTGTCTCATGGTACATTACAAAACAATGACTTCAATTTTTCTGTTACCTCTCTCAATTATGTCCGTGACTAGAATATTCCCAGAAATCCTGTCCAATGAAATTATTATGTTTAATACAAGTCTATGGATTTCCCAATAATAATGGCAGTCAACAGTTCCATTGTTTGTTTATTCTTTTTATAGTGAATAAAGCCACAATGGCACAGTATCAGTAATGTCTGGACAGTTGACAACATTCACATCCTTTATATACATTATATCTAGTATATCATGATATACTAGTATATTATGATATACTAGTATATCATATATTCATATTTAAACTGGCATCATGGCTTCCGTTACTACAGGGACCAGTACACACAGGACAGTTCCATTGTGTAACAGACCCCACTGACTTAGGTTCTGTTCACATTTGCATTGGAGGCTCTATTCTACCCGTCAGAATGACTGACACCACAGTGCAATCGGACGGACTTATGTATCCCATGGTGTGCCACAGATATGGATAAAGTCATAGGAGTGGCTAATTGTAAACGAGTTAAAATCCCCCTCCCCTATGCGCTTTTGTAGCTACAGTTAAGCGAACAAGAAATTAAAATTTAACAGTAAGTATATCACAAACTTGTGTGATTTATTAAAATATCTACAAACACTTTATGTGTATAAAATTAAGATTAAGCTGAATTTGGACTGTTGTATTGTAATCTACATTTAGTTCTATTATTCCACCATCAAAAAAGAATGATTTTAACAAGAACAAAGAGCACCATTTCCCAAGAAAATAGTAAAAGGGATTAGGAACATTGTTTGCTACATGAATCGCAGCCTCTGTATCTTTGACATCTCTCATATCCACATTCAGTGCAATTCGTCTTTCTTTCCTCTTTGTTTGTATGTAGGTGTCCTATATGTCATTACTAGTGTGAAGGTGAGAGGTTTCCATTCCACCTTCCTCACGATCTCTTAATAGATTTATCTCCTTAACCCACCGTACCAGCACTTAGTAAATCTGAACTGTGTAGGGAGCCTCAACCCTTGTGACGCACTCCTTGTCTGCCAGCTCTATACTGCAGTACACAACACTGTAGAAATTGGCCATGGGTAAAAATCTAAATTGTACTAAATGTGCTGTATATGTCAAGTATATCATTATCACAACTTTATAGTAACTCCATCAAAGATAAGTATGACAGATATAAACAATGCAAACCAAGGATTAAGGCCTCATGTGGACGGCCGTGATTTTCGGGTCGGCCGGCTGCGGACTGCCAGCCGCGAGCCGCCCGCAAATCGCGGGCCATGCACATGGCCGCGGCCATTATTTTCAATGAGCCCGGACCGCAGAAGACGGCCGTAATAAGACATGCCCGTTCTTTCTGCGGTGCGGGCTCCCGGGCTATGCATGGACTGTAAAAACTATGGTCGTGTGCATGGCCCCATAGAAATGAATGGGGCCGCAATTCTCCCGTGGATTTTCGGGGGAATTGCGGCCGCAAAAGCACGTTCGTGTGCATGGGGCCTAACTTATTAGAACATAAGTTGGGACTCAGACCAACTGGAATAAGAAGGGGGCCTATTCCCAAATCTTAATGGTTATGTAGTCATTCCTTCCATACACTTTCATGGGACTGTACTGCTCTGTAATATTGTTACAAAGTATTCTGAAAACAAACCGTTACCATATATGAGAAAAAAGTGGTAGTGTAACTACCACTTATATATGCATTCACCAGATAGACAAACTAGGTAAAGAGGGGTGAGATGGCTCAGCTGGTTACATCTATTTATATATTTAGCATTTATTTTTTTTAATTATTTTCTTTTATCCTACCTTATCTTGACATCTAGGTAAACTTGTCTGGCTGGTAGTGGAGTTATGAGATGCTGAGGGCACCGCTGGTAATTGAATGCCTTGGACAGACCCAACTGTAAAAATAGTGTCCAGTATGCGGTAATCTAAATACTATGCAACCTGCCAGACTTTCAGCCAGGAACTACTCTCAGATAACCTCAGTGATAAATGGCAGCTGGTCTACTTCACAGAAAAAACATACATTATATTTGGGCTATTGCTTTGCAACAAAGGACACAGCTGACGGATGACACTGAAGAATCTCCGCACTCCGATGGACATCTGGCACAACTGGCTTCATATGTCTCCCATCACCACTTCTAGTCCAGACTGTCAAGACAGGAAAATAGCAGCCAGGACACAGCACTGGATCATGTATTGACTTTTTGTCTTCCTGTCTGTAGGACAACAGTAATGAGTATCTTATTCCTTACGGAACCCTCAAAGGACCTATGAGTAATACTGTCTGTTCCTTGGTGAAATATTTATGTATGCATGGCATTGATATTCTTTGTCAACATGAAAAATTTAGAAAAAAATCACCTATAATATATTATATGTTTATATGTGTGTGTGTGTGTGTGTGTGTGTGTGTGTGTGTGTGTGTGTGTATATATATATATATGTGCTTGTGTTATACTATATGTTTGTCTGACATGTATATGTACATTAAATTGGTTTGTACCATGTCAAAGTTTTTTTTGCCTTTTGTAGTAAGCCAGAGAAACATTTGTAGTAGGTACTACATATAGACTGTCACATATTCAGCAAGATCAAATATATGTTACAATAAGTTACCAATGCAGTTAAGTAACTGACGCAAATATTGTTGCTAGGATGTTTAGAAACTCCTAATCATAAGGTTTTAGCATGAACCGTCAGTTATTGTGTACTGCACAGCTGGAGACGGTTGTCACCTTTCAGGCATATCACCATGGAGGCTGTACATCCAATTTGAAAGAAAGATATTTCAGATGTACTTTTCACCTGTCTGTCAAATGAAAGAGGTGGCATCTACAAATCATCGTCCTATGTCCGTGCCAGATCTACAGAACTGTTATTCCACCAATTAATAACAAATGTATCGATGAGTGCTCGCCAGTGATCAGGGTCTCAAAAAGACATGATCACCCTGTTAGAGTTGTTTTCTACATAGTGAGTAATGGTAGCATTGATAAGATGTAATCTGTCATGGTCACACACAAATAAGAAGGCCTATTATAGACACTCAATGGATCAATAATATTGATATTGACATTAAAATGAGTATGTCTGACCATAGACGCTCATTACATTAGATTGGATGCATTTTGGGAAGGCTGGATGTGACAGTTTGCCACCTCCTGTGCTCTCGCATACCGTGTCATGTGATCCAGCCACTGCTGCAGTTTACATATCAGTATTCAGTATGCAGCGCTCATGTACTTCCCGAGCCCACCTGCCTAGAGATGAAAGTGTGGACATGATGCAGAACAGAAGTAGTCACAGTTTGTATTATAAATAGACCACACACTGACCTGTGGATTCTCAATATTAGCATATTTCTCAAGGAATGATTCAATATGCAACACATTATAGAGTAGGTTTATGGATTACAGGTGAGATGACAAAAAGCTCAGGTAATGGGGTATACTGGGTACGTTGTACCAGAAGGGCCATACTTGCAAAAGGGAAATAATCTTCCTTATTTTTTTCAGAAAATAGATTAGACATGTTATTGTCTGATGTGAGTCACAGCTGGATAAGATGGTGTGTTGAAGGAAGGGTCATTGTGTTTTAAGGGCCCTGAAAAATGACAAGATGTGATTAATTTTTCTACTCTATGTAAGGGATCAATGAAATTGAGTAACTCTGTGTTCTATTGATAGGAAGCTACTGTGAGACCAATTATACGGGCATCTTACAAGCTGTGGGGGATTAGAAGGTGAGGGGGCATTCATTATTAACAGTTTGATCTGGATCCAAAGTGGCCTCACGTAGTTAGTGCGGACTGTCGACCTGTTTAATTTAACACATACTCTATGGCGTCCTGCAGTTTTTCTAATACAGACAAAATGCAGCGTTTTCGCAAGAAACTTTCATATATACTAATAAGGACTGGGGATGATCTGGTAGTATTGCTGAGAGGAGCCATTAGATAACATAATAAAATGATGGGCTGGATGGCATGAGTATGCCAGGCTGCATTTACAGTATAGTCAATAGTACAACAATGATTTCAGACATTATAATAGAACAATATGGGTATGTGTAGTAAATAAGAAAGGATGCATAGTAACAGTAAAATGCATGTAGCTTTCTATAGAAGGCAGGTATATTTTCATATAAACATAGCAGGATAAAGGGTAGAAAACACAAATACATATATATACACACACACATAATACATAGCAGAGATTATGTGTTTGCAGACAGATTAGTAAAGCAAACAGCCATGGCATTTTATAGCCACGCTTCTTACCAGCTGGCCTGCAGAATCTTGGTGCCAGGGAGGCGTGGAGAAGAACTGGCTGAAGAAAAAGGTAAAGAGATTACCCAACTTTGCCTGTTTCCCTCCCTTTCCCCAGCGACCAAATGAGAGGCTGCTGTGGGCATGGAAAGAGGGCTGCAGCATGGAGCAGGGCTGGTCGCTGGCAGTACCAAGGCAGCAAGAGACAGCGAGTGAGAGACAGAAAGAAGGAGACTGGGAGAGGAAGAGACGGAAGCAGAAGGAGCTCTTAATCTTGAAGGGCTTCTAGAGAGATACTGAGGGAGCGCCTGCAAGATTGGTTGCTAAAGCGTCTCCATGGCAACCGCACTGACCCACTTCTGCAGTAGCCAAAAGCTGGGATGGAGATGCCTCATTAACCGCCTGATTGCTGGAGCAGCCCTCAACACATGATGATGCTGCCGTTCATAGCCGGAGACTGAAGGGTTAGTCAAAGTTTCACTGAACGGAAAGCTGTCCCCAGACTCTTCACTCATGATAAACTAAATATTTCACAGAATTATTAAGTTAATGTTAAAATGTTACTTTTAATAATAAATTATTAAATAAGAAATAAGCAACAGCGTAATGTGTAACACCAGACACTATCGGGTGAATTTAGACAAGCAGTCTGAAAATGCGCCAAAATTAATCACAGTGGCTCACGCTGTATGATATGACACTTCTGTCTAACATGAAACCACCATGGAGCTGGTTTAGTGTGCGACAGATATTTACGCCAGGAAATGTCTGAAAAATAGCCAAAACATGTTGCACACTTAAACAAGCCAAAATCACACCCATTTTCTACAAAAATACGAACTACTGTGTCGAGCAAATAATAAATCTCATGCAAGTAACGCGCGCCATACAAACAGGCGCAGGACTAGACAGACCCACAGTGCAGCAAGAATAATAAATCTGCTCTCATGTATATATTAATTTGAATGTAACAGTGACGGAATGGAAAGTGACTATGCAGGGGCTAAGTCTTCCTGAGGATAATCAGAATACCTTAGGCATAAATTCTTATAGTGTATGGTATATTCCCCCTGGGAATACTATCATACCCACTATGTTAGATAAAAATAGGGGCCAGGTACATTCAAATTCTTCTCCCAGCTGCCGGCAGTATAAGAAACAAATTAATTTGTATTATTTGTCCTGTTATACCCTACTTCATGCCCGATAGAGAATATTGAGTGTTTATCCTGATAAGGACAGCCCGATTTAGCACCCTGTACCTATCAATTCCCTATCCCAATGTTTTGTCCCAGCTTGGATTTATCAGGGGATGCTTTATATGAAAGTTATTTTATGTCAGACATACAGCCCAGCAGCATGACCTATGGTGCGGTCAGAGCCAGCCATAGGGGTGTGCGACCTATGTGGTTGCACAGGGCACATCTCTGTCACTACTAAAGGGGGCACCACTGGCCTTGATTACCTTAGCCTCTGGAGCTAGCTCCTGTCGATCCCACGCTTCATGCCTGACCATAAGGTAGCTATAGTCCCTAGTGTATTAATTTGGTGTTGTTATTTGGGCACAATAAAGCAATGTTATTTGAGCACTGTATCATATCTTAATTGGGCACTGGCTCACCATAAGGAGGGGCAACAATAGTAATAGTAAAACAAAAGTACTGCCAGCCTTAGGTGCAGTCATCTGCTAGTGCTGTTCTGCCGTCATATATATCCCTTATTCACTACATCTGGCGCGTGCCATAGCTGCCAGCATCTGCTGGTTAGCTACGTATAGGAGGCTGGTCCAGCCTAGGACCCAGCAGCTCCTACCTGGGAGATAATGTAATGGATTTGAATAGCCACCTACTGTCACCTAAAGTAACCTCCCCCTGTAACAGAATGTATAATAAAGACTAATTACAAAGTTACTGACTAATCTATTTATTAAATTAAAAAAATGCCCTCATAGACGTTAATAGCTGGATAAATAGCTAGGATTTCTGCAATAAAAAGTATTAGTGTTTTTGACACAGGCTCTGGAGAAACAGCCTTGTGTGAGGAGCTCCGTACTCAGAAGTTTAGAGGGTGGGAGATTAAAAAATGATGAGATTCTATATCATCAAAAGAGGTTGGTAAAATGTTAAAGATATTAAATAAAGGTCGTGTATGAGATTAATTCATTTAAAGGGGTTACAATATAAATAATTTGTATACCAAAGGTCCAGAAATGCTGTTAATAGCTGTTTTAAAGTAATTTGCAGTGTTTCTAGCATATAAAAGTACCTTTCTCATATTTTTTGCTTCCCTGTATCCCCCTTGGTGCTGCTGCTAATCTGTGCTGCTGAGGATGGGATCTGAGCAGAATTAGTATCATTCCCCCTTGGCACATGAAAAAATATAATCCCTTCTCACTCTCTTTGCAGATAGGGAACATGGGATCCAGAGCAGTGAAGATATATACATACAATGTGACATCCGCACTATGCACTCCCTTAGAAACCAATGAAACTATAATGAAAAAAACCAAACAATAAATATTGAGAGGGGGTGCAGGATTAATATCTGCTGTGATTAAGATCACGCCGTGTTGTCACATCCGGCTGCAGGTCCTTCAACACAGCGACTCAGCGCTCCTCCAGGAAGACAGTCACAGCTGCTGTTGTGGATGGGAGTTGTCCTGGCACAGCTGGAGGCGATGCAGGGACAGTCTTCCTGGAGGAGCACTGAGTCGATGTGTTGAAGGACCTGCGGTTGGAAGTGATAACACAGCGTGATCTCGCGATTGAAGCTGAGATCACGCTTGGCTGTGAAGAGGAGAACTGTATAACGCTGATTGGACAGCGTCTAACAGAAAACATTGCACCGCCCAGAGTGAAAAGAAAGCGTAACCTCCCATTTGGCAAGTATAGTGAAATTAGCATATTTAGAAAAATGCTCATAACTGCGAATAATAAACATTTTTGAAAAAAATCACACTAGTTATCTGCATCATAGCGCTTATTAGATTAGTTAGGAGATAGGGAATTAATAAACTAGTGACAGATCCTCTTTAAGCCTCTAGGGATTTACTTTTCAAAGTGCATATCCATCGTGCTTATTTCTAAAGTATGAGCTTATCCGATTCACTACTTCTGATTAAAGGTTTGATGACCTCTATTCTGATGGAATTTTAATGTGGATGTATCTCCCCCATGGTGTGCATGCATAAGCTTAGCCACTGGGATGTCTGCTTCACGTGTGATGTCGCCCATGGGCTCTCTGATGCGTCTCCTGAAATCCTGAACCTTGTTTTCCCAACGTAGTTGAGTGGGCAGTGGCATGTAGCCATGTATACAATCCCTCTTGTTTTAAAACGAATAAAGTGTCTTATTTTAAATGTCTGCCCAGTCGACACACAAGTAAATGAGTCATCCGTCAAAAGATTCTCACAGGCTCTACAGTGTCCACATTTAAACGTTACTACTAGGGGGTTTTGTTAGCCAAGTTTCATTGGTCAGTTCTAAGAAATTACAATGGGTAAGTCTATCTCCTAGGTTTCTCCCTCTCAGGAATGTCATAAGGGGACATTCAGGTAGAACATATTTTATATAGCCCAGTTTTTCAGCTAAATATCTCTGATCTGATGTCGGCTTGCTTTTGCCTTCCTGTCTAAATCTTAACATATCTGTCTCACATTTTATCTTGTTGGTAAGTATTAAAGAGGTTTTCCCACCACAATGTTCTCTGACTAATCAATGGGATAAGTCATAAAAATGCTCAGTTAAGGCCTGACTTCTCGGATTTCCACCAATCCTGAGAATAGACTGGTCTTAGTCCCTTTAATAATTGAAGAACAAGCCAAATGTGCAGTCTGTTCCCTTTGAAATTAATATGAGATTAGGGGTAGTTCCATCTTGTAATGGTATGGCATATCACTAGGCTATGCCATAACATTATGATTGTGGGGAGCCGAACAAAACACCAAGGTTCTTTCAGATTATTCTAGCATTTGAAGAGAATCTGTCATCCCCTTTTTGCTGCCCTTACTGAGGGCAGCATAAGGTAGTGACGGAGACGCTGACTTCAGCATTATGAGTGTTATGTCGCCATGTGCTGTACTGTTTGTAAAACGTCCAGTTTAAAGGACGAGTGTCGCGAAAAAAATGTTTTTTATTTTTATATATCAATTTGCTTTTAGTGTTTTAATAAAAAATGTTTTATTTATTTGTGTGTTTGTGTTTTACTTTTTTTTATTTTTTAACTTTTTCTTGTCTATGGGGGCTGCTATTTTTTTTTCCATCTCTGTATGTGTCGATTAACGACACATACAGACATGGAATACGGCACATACAGCCCCATAGTGAATGCGAACGGGACCCGTTCCATCCACTATGCTGTACGCCATCTGTGTGGGAACGGCGCATGCTCCGCTCCCACACAGTCCAAATTGAAGGTCTTCGGCTCGAGCGACGTCCGGCTCCATTTTCTTGTAGACCGGAAGCCACGGCCGGACAGTAAGATTACTACTTCCGGTCGCTTCCGGACTTGTGTTCTGAAGCAAGCACTTGGAGCGGAGGGAGCAGACGGAGCGGACGGACCGGAGGGAGCAGTGGCGGCAGGAGCAGGTAAGTTATTTCTGTGTATGTACGTGTTTTAGTGTGTGATTACCACTGTATGTAAACCTACTACACTGTGTATTAGCTCAAAAAATGGCGACACACAGTGTAGGAGGTTTGACCGTTCAATCCCCTCCTTTCTCCTGGCACTAGCCAGGATAAAGGAGAGGGGGGATTCTGTGAGCTCACTGGAGCGAGTGTGTATTCTCAAATTTTGCAGCATAAAGCAATGTGGTATCTTTACCACATGCCAATGCTGCAATTTTGGGAATTGCTCCATCTAGTGACCAGCACTGGGAAATGTTATAAATTAGAATCCAATTTATAATATTTCCTGACTCGTGAAAAATTTTAAAAAAATAGAACAATGTTTAATCATTTATACACTCAGGGTATGTTCACACGGCCTATTTACGGACGTAATTCGGGCGTTTTTGCCCCGAATTACGTCTGAAAATAGCGCCTCAATAGCGCTGACAAATATCTGCCCATTGAAAGCAATGGGCAGACGTTTGTCTGTTCACACGAGGCGTATATTTACGCGCCGCTGTCAAATGACGGCGCGTAAATAGACGCCCGCGTAGAAGAAGTGACCTGTCACTTCTTTGGCCGTAATTGGAGCCGCTATTCATTGACTCCAATGAATAGCAGCGCTAATTACGGCCGTAATTGACGCGGCGTTCAAGCGCCTGCACATGCCGGTACGGCTGAAATTACGGGGATGTTTTCAGGCTGAAACATCCCCGTAATTTCAGCCGTTACGGACCCCCGCCGTGTGAACATACCCTAACTGTTTAACTAAAAAAAAATAAAAATATTCTAGCGACACATTCCTTTAATCGTCAGCGCTCGGATCAGGCTGTTATGAAGAATCTGATGTATTCATGAGCTGCCGCTAACTCCACCCTCCCGCCGCTGATTGACAGTTTTCTCCCTGTGCACAGTAATAGGGAGATCAGTCAATCAGTGGGGGGAGCGCAAGGTCATGAATACCGAGGTCTCTTCCTTATGCTGCCCTCAGTGAGGGAAACCTCTGGTGTCTTTTCTGCTGCAGTATAAGTGGAACACAATTATTTCATAGATGTCCAACCATGATTTCAATTATCCTATCTAAGAAAGTATAGGACATTGAAGAAGGCTATAAGTATTCCAGATTATATCCGTGTAAAAATGGCCATTTTGCATATGACCAACAATGATCATTTCGTATAATAATTATGGGATTATACTGATCAAATGAGATCAACTAAATATCTTTGTCTTAACAAACATTTATCAGACATGTTTCTAAATGTTTATTGATCATCACATATCATGCAGTGGTAAATTATAATTCACGGTGATGTCACATTTCAAGAGGCTGTCGGGTTTCCAACAGTAAAAAAAGTTGAAGTTGACAGTAATGATATAAATATGATCTAAAAAAGCAGGGGAAGTCTTAAACCTATTTGTTGTCTTTCAACACTACTTCTGATCCTACTCTTGTGTGTTCATCTTGTGCAGGGTATACTACTGCATACAGCAGTGTAAGGCTATGTTCACACGGGGTATTTTGCCGAGTTTTTTGACGCGGAAACCGCGTCGCAAAACTCGGCAAAAACGGCCCGAGAACGCCTCCCATTGATGTCAATGGGAGGCGTTGGCGTCTTTTTCCCGCGAGCAGTAAAACTGCCTCACGGGAAAAAGAAGCGACATGCCCTATCTTCGGGCGCTTCCGCCTCTGACCTCCCATTGACTTCAATGGGAGGCAGAGAAAGCGTATTTCGCGCTGTTTTATGCCCGCGGCGCTCAATGGCCGCGGGCGAAAAACGGCGCGAAAATCACCGCGAAAATCGGCGTGCAGGGAGAGGAATATCTGCCTCAAAGTTCCAAACGGAATTTTGAGGCAGATATTCCTCCCCCAAAATACTCCGTGTGAACATAGCCTTTGTGTGGTTTTTTTGTGTTCACAAATGCGTTGGAGGCTCAATTCGGAGTATCTGTCGGCAGTTCTGATGGAACCCTGACGAGACCCGATTATTGGTGAACAGACCCCAGTGGATTTTCAATAAATGATCAAGTATGCTCATATTTATTTGTAACAATTAAGCATTTTATTAATAGAACATTTCATCCATTTGATACTGTGCTGATCATGGAAATAACTGTTCATTTCCCTTGTTATCAAAAATCTTTGCTTAGCTTAAGTTAGTGATTGGGTACATACAAACCTGAAAATTCGGAAATGCATTGTGTAAGATCTATTTTGTTCTTTATTACACAATCAAGTAATTAAAAATGTCCGTCTGCAATATATAAAATTAATTGCTATATTGTAGTATTTATTTATTTGTTCCTTATGCAGTTCTAAAGAAAATATCATATAAAAGTACTGGCTTTTCATCTGCATACCTACTTATTTTACATTTACATAGTTACATAGGTTGAAAAAAGACACATGTCCATCAAGTTCAAACTTTCTCAATAAATTACCCGTCATTCATTGCTTGATTAGTTATAACCCTCAATGCCATTTGTCAGTAAATAATCTTCTAGCCTTTTCTAAATACTGATATAGTATCTGCCATCACTAACTCTTGGGGAAGGGCATTCCATAGCTTGACCACTCTTACTGTAAAGAACCCTTTTCTATATTTATGTCTGAAACGTCTTCTACAAACAATGAATTCCCCCTGGTCCTTTGTAGAATCCTTGGAAGGAACAGATCATGTGCTAGTTCTCTGTATTGACCACACATATACTTATACATATTAATAAGATCCCCTCTAAGACGTCTTTTTTCCAAGCTGAACAAGCCCAATTTTTTAGACTGTTTATTAAATGTCACCACGTCCAGGCCTTTGACATTTTGCTTAACTTTTCCCATTGGGGCTATCTACATTGAGACTGAGTCTACAGTTTTGGCTACTTGTCATTTGATGTTATGTTCTGTCACATTTAACATGGAAATTAAGGATGCGATCTCTGGAAAGAAAAGAGCTATATTGGAGAAGAGCTTAGATCTCTAGCTTGTAATTTAAAGTAAAATTCACAGGGATGCTGCATAATAAATTAGAGGTGAATATAGTGGATAAGTACAATAATAAAAATAGTAATTGTAATCATCCTTTGCTATATAGATTTACATTTACAACATTGGTCAAAATACAGTCCACGGGTGGCGCCATTCAGGCATGGTAGCGCATAGAGTAACAAATTTGTCAGATGCAAACCCAACCTCAATCCTTTATAAACCTTTCCACATCTGCCAAATTACCCTGGTCATAAACTCAGGAAAATTCTGTGTTCTCAGCTGGGTGCCAGGACCTAGTGACACATCTGGTGGCCATGTAATATACCTCACTTATCTCGCTGCGTTTTTTTCTTCCAGCATTTTTCACAGGAACTGAGATGGAGTTCTGTGTCTCAGCATGAAAAAACTGTCAATTTTACATCAGAGTTCAATCAGTATTGTGTCAGAGTGCATTCAGTTTGTCAGCTTTTTATGTTCATATGGCATCAGCTGTAATCCGTTTTTCAGTACGGCAAAAAATGCTGCTCCGGCATTACTTTCTGCTTTCTTTTTAGCATCTGCTAGCAACCCATCAGTGAAAAACATCCCTGTGCTGTCATTTTCTTCCGCTGACCCATTGACTTGAATGGGTTGAGCCTAGTGCAAGAATCGGACCGAAGGAGTACACTCTGCTATTTTCTTTGCACGGACCAACAGTCCGTGAGGAAAATTGAACATGTGCGTTGGACCCGCTCTGATCATTACTTCACTAAAGGTCTGTATACACTGGCCAATTATTGTTTACCATTGATCTTGAATATATAGCACCGCTGTAAAGATCATTATTATCGGTGGCATAATCAGTTAATGTAAATGCTGCTTACAGCAATATTGACATTTACAATAGTCATTGCTGCTCTGTGTTCCGCATGACCCTTCTCAGTGAGGCTCTTTCTGATAAAATTATCCATCAGATCCTCAGCAAAGATTTTTCAAACCACTAGATTGGGAGGAATGGTGTTAGGATGTCAGGAACCACATAAAACAGGTCCAGAACTGCATGGAACTCTAAAGCCACAGTGTGGCTACAGTGGATACAGTATGTATCCCCAACCCAATATTTATATATGCTATTCAACCATTTCAAGTGCCGTTGTCAGATGTGCAAAACCAATGTTATGGGAGTACAAACTGGGCAATTGTCCATGGTCCCAAGTCTCTATGAGGTACCATTTTCCCTAAATGTGTCATGACTGTTGGGTCATCTGCTACACTATCAAATGCCTTTGTATCATGGTCAGAACCAAACTTTAGATCGAGTCTATCTGCGGATGGTGGCTGCATGCAGAACTGCACTAAGGAGACCGGTATAAGGGTCACACTTGTCCATAGGGCACTAGCACAGCAAGAAAGGGATCAGAAGGGAAGCAAATATTTTCTATTAAATGTGTCAGAAATAGTGCATATCGCGCTGTTATTCACCGCTCCACGCTCCAGAATTCTTCACTCACTTTGTGTCACTACGCAATTAGTGTGCGTTGCTGGTGTTTCTGACACAGCATCATTTGACCTTGCTGGCATCCTCACAGAATTCTATGGTTCTCTAAAGTCCTTGGGCTTGTGACCACATCCTAATTGCTTCAGCTAAGCAATGGTTAAACCTGGCTCCACCTCTATTACCCAGATTTCCAAGGGTGCTTAATGTACCATCCCTCTTCATTTTTAGCTAGATCAGTTTGGTTAATCTTGTTCCTGGATTGTGCATAGTAATACTTCTATTTGGATTTAATGAAATTGACCCAGCTTGTTTCCTGACTATGTCTATTGTCTGCTGCCTGCCCTGAACATCTACTTGTCTCTCCATATTGACCGAACTCCACCTGCCCTAATCTGCCAGTGTAACCGTGCTAATCAAACTCTGCCTGCCCTGAACTTCTGCCAGTCTAACCGTGCTGATTGAACTCCACCTGCCCTTAACTTGCGCCAGTCTAACTATGTTGGTTGAACTCTGCCTGCCCTGATCTTCTGCCAATCTAACCGTGCTGATCAAACTTCGCCTTTCTTGATCTTCTGCCCGTCTTACCATGCTGATTGAACTCTGCCTGCCCTGAACTTGCGCCAGTCTAACCGTGCTGATTGAACACCGCCTGCTCTGATCTTCTGCCAGTCTAACCATGCTGATTGAACTCGGCCTGCCCTGATATTCTGATAGTATAACCGCTTTGATTGAACTCCACGTGCCCTGAACTTGCGCCAGTCTAACCGTGCTGATTGAACACCGCCTGCTCTGATCTTCTGCCAGTCTAACCGTGCTGATCGAACTCCACCTTTCCTGATCTTTTGCGAGTCTAACCATGCTGATAGAACTCCGCCTGCCCTGTAATTCTGATAGTATAACCGCTTTGATTGAACTCCACGTGCCCTGAACTTGCGCCAGTCTAACCGTGCTGATTGAACTCCGCCTTTCCTGATCTTCTGCCAATATAACTGTTCTGATTGAACTCTACCTGCCCTGAACTTGCGCCAGTCTAACCGTGCTGATTGAACTCCGCCTGCCCTGATCTTCTGCCAGTCTAACCGTGCTGATTGAACTCCGCCTGCTCTGATCTTCAACCAATCTAACTGTGCTAATCGATCTCCACTTTTCCTGGTCTTCTGCCAGTCTAACCATGCCGATTGAACTCCGCCTGCCCTGATCTTCTGCCAGTCTAAACATGCTGAATGAACTCCATCTGCCATTATCTTTTGCCAATCTAACCGTGCTGATCAAACTCCGCCTTTCCTGATCTTCTGCCAGTCTAACCATGCTGATTGAACTCTGCCTGCCCTGAAATTCTAATAGTATAACCGCTCTGATTGAACTCCACCTGCCCTGAACTTGCGCCAGTCTAACTGTGCTGATTGAACTCTGCCTTTCCTGATCTTCTGCCAGTATAACTGTTCTAATTGAACTCTACCTGCCCTGAACTTGCGCCAGTCTAACCGTGTTGATTGAACTCCGCCTGCCCTGATCTTCTGCCTGTCTAACTGTGCTGATTGAACTCCATCTGCCCTTAACTTGTACCAGTCTAACAATGCTGATTGAACTCTGCCTGCCCTAATCTTCAACAAATCTAACTGTGCTAATCGAACTCCACTTTTCCTGGTCTTCTGCCAGTCTAACCGTGCTGATTGAACTCCGCCTGCCCTGATCTTCTGCCAGTCTAACCATGCTGATTGAACTCCGCCTGCACTGATCTTCTGCCAGTCTAAACATGCTGATTGAACTCCGCCTGCCCTGACTTCTGCAAATCTAACTGTGTTGTTTGCGCTCTGCCTGCAGTGACTACTGCCTGCCTGACCTTGTACTTCGCCTACTAACAAGGTGCTTTATATCAGATTATTCTGTCCCGTACATGTCAGCCGTTGCTATTGGACACTACTTCCCAGCAACTAAGTGCCGATCCCTGTATAAGGGTGAAAACCTGGGAATCCCTTAGATTCCGCACCCTGGATTAGCAACACAGAGGGTTCACATATTCCTCTTTTGGCTCCTTGATAAAAATGCATATGTAATCCCAATGTCAAGTCAGCTGGTTCCCCTTCTAAATTAACCTTCCTAGTGCCCACAGTGACAACAGCTTCAGAAAGTAGATCCGATGTTAGAGAATGTGTCTGCAAGGAGAGGAGGAGTTGGTGGAAGGTGGGTAAGCCCCAAGCTTGGACAGTAATTGTATTCTGTGCCTGATCAAATGGAAGGCTGACCGGTATCTGTTGCTAGATGCAACAAAGATAGAAGTGCTGCTAAGCCACCCATCTGGTCATATTAACAAGGTTAGGAAGCTGTACAACATAGCTTTTATTGTACCATGGTTCCCAGATACCAATGCTACTTGGCCACTGTCTACTTGACACTTGGGACCCAAAGCCAAATGTAACACTTACCACCAACCTGAATTTTGTATGAGAAGACTGTCAGCCTGACTACCCCTAAGGAGACTAGTCGTAAAATGTAGAACGGCTGTAAAGTGTAGTATGGTTACCAAATTGACGTCTGTGCAACATTTTTCAGAATTTGGTACATGTCACAAAAATATTGTGCCATTTATACAGACATATACTGGTCAGTAACATGACACCTAATATAAATGTGGCCAATCTGCAATTTAAATGAAAATGAATGCTGGGAATACAACTATAGCATACAATCTGTTAACATACATAGCCTAGACACAGGGGTCAACCTATGACCAAAACGTGTTTACCTTAAAGAGGCTCTGTCACCAGATTATAAATGCTCTCTCTCCTACATAATCTGATCGGCGCTGGAATGTAGATAACAGCAGTGGTTTTTATTTTGAAAAACGATCATTTTTGAGCAAGTTATGAGCAATTTTAGATTTAGTTTCTTAATGCCCAACTGGGCTTGTTTTTACTTTTGACCAAGTGGGTGTTGTAAAGAAGTGTATGAGGCTGACCAATCAGTGACCAATCAGTGTCATACACTTCTCATTGTTCCAGCCCAGCTTCTTTCACTGCACAATCTCACTGTGCTGTGGATCATGCTGGGCTGGAACAATGAGAAGTGCAGGACACTGATTGGTCACTGATTGGTCAGCGTCATACACTTCTTTACAACACCCACTTGGTCAAAAGTAAAAACACGCCCAGTTGGGCATTAAGAAACTAAATCTAAAATTGCTCATAACTTGCTAAAAAATGATCGTTTTTCAAAATAAAAACCACTGCTGTTATCTACATTCCAGCGCCAATCAGAATATGTAGGAGATAGAGCATTTATAATCTGGTGACAGAGCCTCTTTAAGTAAAAAAAAGTCTTGTGCTACTAGAAAAATAAATAGATATGATGCACCTTATTTTTTTGTATTTATACGGTCTGCTTTACTTCCAACAAAAATGTAAAACCGCTATTACCATGAGTTATATACTGTATAAGAGAGTTTAATGACATAGAAACATAAAATCATGATGGCAGATAAGACCAAGACGTTTTAAGAAAAAAAGGTTTGGATCCTAGCAATGGAGAAACAAAAAACCTCCCCAAAGGAAATCTTTAGCAATCTTTCCTCCCCTATGAACCATTTCTGTTCTCTTCTTAAAAAAGAAAGGGAAATAAAACTGTAGAATGCTAGTGTGATTGAGCCTAACAAGTTTATTAGTATTCATTCACCACCAGAAAATAGAATCTACCCACCAGGGGATAACCTCTGAGATGTTTACTATCCACCATACTATATGTGATTTGGACAATGTTATTTGTGCAGGTCAATTGTCATGCAGAATGCCGGGTGACTTCTACATATTCAAAAATAATTAAAAATATATACACAAGCCAAAGTCATGGGCTTGTAATGGCCATCAGGGACTGGCAACGAAGTGTACAATACAGGGTATTGTAACTGAATGCTAACCGAACAATGAAATGCCAATGTTTTCCACTAGCATAGCAAGATGAGTCAAAAGTATATGACTAGAAGATCAGAAGGAGAGGCGAGTGTGTACAGGTAACACTTCCTACACTTTTGTAGTTCATACAAGAATCATAAATAACATTCATGGTGCGTATGTGTGAGCAAGTCGTAATTTCTTTAACATTTTATATATACAAATACTGGAAATTAAAGTAAATTATAGGGGTTGAATTTTGAATCTTCTATTTGTGGGGGCATGGTCAGGCCTCTGAATAGGAGCTTGGATGCACTGTCACTATTAGATTGGATTTATCACTAAACCGTCCATTTTTATCTTAAAGAGCCACTGATGGGGTATGAACTTTGTGAAAGGGACTCCCCTGATCACATCCCCGGAGTGGTCTTGAATAGCAACTGCTGACGGCTTGCAAGTGGTATTTCCATAGTGCAGTACCATCAGTAAACAGAAACGTTTATAACAACACGATAGATCGATAGATAGATAGATAGATAGATAGATAGATAGATAGATAGATAGATAGATGTCAGGGCAGGTGCAAACAGAAACAAGAAACAATCTGAGTCAAATCCAAAACATCAAATACCTTAACAAAAGAACAGGACCCAGGAACCATGTTTCTTAGGTAAGATGTGGCAGTCCTGAGCAGGTTTATACAATCAGAGTATCAACCAGCTGACATGTGCCTGTCCCTTTAAGATCTCGCTCAATCAAATGTGTATCTATGTAGAGTCCAGCGGTGAGACAAGGTCCAGGTGAAACATGTTATACAGAGACATTAATATTAAGGATTGTCACTTCCGGTTATGGCACGTGCATGAGAGGACGCAGAGAGTACAGCTCCTGGCTGAGACTCCCCATATCAGGATTACTGCAGTCCAAAAACCTGCTAAAAAGTGTCTGAAGGCCCTACACCCTCATCTACTTGCACCCGTGAGGCGTAAGGACGGATTTTTGCTCTGAGATGGGATCTGTGCTGAAAAGAAGTTAGAGAACCAGCTACCTCAGAGACTGGGCAGAACGCCCGCCACATGGGAAAATAGTGGCCTAATCAACCTGCCTTACTAGAAGTAACAGGTCAGCCTCCAACCCCCTCCGCCCACTCCCCAGAGCACGATGATAGTGACATTGTTAGCTTGCTACCAGGGTTCACAGTGTCTGGCAAAACACTGGCCATTGAAGTGCTAAACTTTTAGTGTCCCATATAAAATCCTCGTTGAAAGCCACGGTAGCAGAGGCACATATGACCAAGATAACAGGTCGACCGAGAAAACAGATAAAACATTTTTATCTTTGCATCCCAGCCATCATAACTTTTTTCTTTTTTGTTTGACGTATCTTTATAAGGCTTTGTTTTTTGCAGGAAGAGTTGTACTTTATGTAGGTGCCATAAATGATGCTATATATGTATTGTGCAGGGTGTTACGGTCGTAACGATACTAAATATGTGTATATTATTTTATGTTTTGAGACATATTTAATACAGTTTATTTATTTTAAAAAAATAATTGCATTTGTGTGTATACTGTATTTTTACTCTATCTATATGCCAGTACTAAATTAGCCTGTGTACTAACAGTACACAGGCAGTTGTAACGGCATACCTAATTATGTCCTAACAACAGGAAATATGGTCAGACAGGGTCCTTCAATTGACCCTGGCTATGTGTCCATATACTGTAATGTATGGGATCCCTGTGACACGATCAAAAGGGGTGTCTCCCCCTGATTCTTTTCTTTTGAATGCCGCTATCAGCTTTGATCACGACATTCAAATGATTAATGGTGGGGATCAGAGGTTTTTCTGATCTTCACCATAAAGCAGGTCTGCAGCTATGTATTATAGCCATTGCCCTGCTCCTGATCGCACGGGCACACTTGCTGTTTCTGCGCAATGAACAGGATGTCTATGCTCTCTGCTTTATTATTGAGTATATACCAAAAAGATGAGGGACATTTTGTTTAAATCAGTGGCTGATTCCCTTTTTAAAGGATTCGGAGATCTGATTAATGTTGATATGCCTAAGAAAATAGTGGCGAGGTGGGAGAGGGTGAGACAGGCTATAATTAATGAGCAATGAAGGGAAATGCACTTCCTTATGCATAAAGCAACGTACAGTTAGGTCCAGAATTATTTGGACAGTGACACAAGTTTTGTAATTTTAGCTGTTTACCAAAACATATTGAATATACAGTTATATAATCAATATGGGCTTGAAGTGCAGACTCTCAGCTTTAATTTGAGGGTAATCACATCCTAATTGGAATAAGGTTTTAGGAATTACAGCTCTTTAATATGTAGCTGCCTCATTTTCAAGGGACGAAAGGTAATTAGACAATTATCTCAAAAGCTATTTAATGGGCAGCATGGGCTATTCCCTCGTTAATCCATCATCAATTAAGCAGGTAAATTCTCTGGAGTTGATTCCAGGTGTGGCATTTGCATTTCGAAGCTGTTGCTGTGAACCCACAACATGAGGTCAAAAGAGCTCTCAATGCAAGTGAAACAGACCATCGCTAGGCTGAAAAAAATGAAGAAATCCTTCAGAGAGATAGCGCAAATGTTAGGAGTGGCTAAATCAACAGTTTGGTACATTCTTGAAAAAAAATGAGCGCACTGGTGATCTCGTGAACTCCAAAAGGCCTGGAGGAGTCTACCATAAAGAGAAGACTTCATGAGAGCAAATACAGGGTGGTTCACCACAAGGTGCAAACCATTAATCAGCCTCAAAAATAGAAAGCTAGATTAGACTTTGCCAAATAACATGTAAAGAAGGCAGCCCTGTTCTGGAACAGCATTCTTTGGACTGATGAAACTAAGATCACCCTGTACAAGAATGATGGGAGGAAGAAAGTATTGAGGAGGCTCGTGAGCCAAAGCACACCACATCCTCTGTAAAACATGGTGGAGGCAGTGTGATGGCATGGGCATGCATGGCTGCCAAAGGCACTGGGTCACTAGTGTTTATTGATGATGTGACTGAAGACAGAAGCAGCCGGATGAATTCTGAAGTGTTCAGGGATAGACTTTCTGCTCAGATTCAACCAAATGCAGCAAGGTTGATTGGACGTCGCTTCACAGTGCAGCTGGACAATGACCCAAACACACTGCGAAAGCATCCCAGGTGTTTTTTAAGGCAAAGAAGTGGAATATTCTGCAATGGCCAAGTCCATCACCGGTTCTCAACCCGATCGAGCATGCATTTCAGACTTAAGCAGGCATTGCCTGCAAAGGATTCTCTACAAAGTCTAAAAAATTTTTTATTTATGGTAATGTTAATTTGTCCAATTACCTTTGAGCCCCTGAAATGAGGAGGCTTTGTAGAAAAATGGTGGCAATTCCTAAACGTTTTACAGGATATTTTTGTTCAACCCCTTGAATTAAACCTGAAAGTCTACACTTCAATTGCATCTCAGTTGTTTCATTTCAAATCCAATCTAGTGGCATGCAGAGCCCAAATCATGAAGATTGTGTCACTGTCTAAATAATTGTGGACCTATCTGTATGCCTTTGATCTAAATTAGGCTACATTTACACGAGCATGACAGATTTACGCAAGTAAAAAACCTGCATAAAATCTGTCCGTGTGCGTTGCGTTTTGCAAGTGTGCTTTGCGAGTGGCATGTGTTTTTCACGCACTCACAAGCACTTCTTTTCTTTTTCAATGTAATTGATGCGTAAAACATGGACATCCGTGTGCTGTGAGTGGTTTTCATGCATCCATTGACTTCAATGGGCGGCTATGTGTGTGAAAACGTGCCAATATAGGACATGCAGTGAGTTTCACGCAACGGACACACGCTGCATGAAAACTCACTCATGTGTGAAAAGCCCCATTGATATCAATGGGGCCGTATGCTGTGTGTTGTTTCAACGAACAGCACATGAACGATATTCATGCTCGTGTGAATGAGCCCTTATAGAGATGCTCCGGCGCATCATCTCTGGCATTGTCCAAAGTGTGAGTTAAACAAAGGTTACCTCTTACATGTTCTCTGGGGTTGTCCTGACCTGCACGCCTTGAGGTAGGAAATGCAAGAATGTATAAAGAAGGTTTTGGCGACTGACTACCCATTGACCCTACAAAACTGCATTCTTCATTATATTACGATATATGAGGAACAGAAAGATTCCAATTTAATAGCAATAAAAAGGTGTAAATTTCTCTCTTTTCGCCACCAAAAATGCATCTTCCGTCACTGGTTGCAGCCCCAGATACTGACAATGCATGGTATAATAGCAGCTCTTAAACAATTGTTGCTGATGGATAAACTGGATACGGAAAGGCAACAGAAGGTTTCTTTAGGAAATGGAAAAGGTTTACCCATTCTTTCACACAGGAAGAAATACAGGCATTACAAGTCTTCAAGCTTACTACATGGTATAATGTTGAGAATTTAAAGAGCTCCCTAGGTAGCCTGAAAGTTTAGCAAGGAGGGAACCTCTCGACAGACACTGGGGGAAGGGCAGGTGATATCTTGTTATTCTGGACTGTTGTGTATTTCGTTTCTAATTTCCAATTTTTGGGCAGACATAAAATACAAACTCGAGCGAGTTTGAGATATGATGATATGTACATTAAACTACTCTAATCTTGTTGACTTTGTTAACTTTTCTATTGCTGTGAATGACAATAAAAATGTTGTTAAAAACATAAAAAAGGATTGTCATCACGCTGTCTGTCTGTCCAGAGAAGAGAAGCTTTTTGTATCCGATCTTCACTCTGGCTAACAGATGAGGGTCAAAAAATTATCTGCAATACAGGTTATGGAATATGGGTTCATGGTTATACTGAGAGTAAGTCTGAAAATAATACACTGTTATAAAACTTCAGTTGAGGACAGAACAGATATGATGACTTCTTGTGCTAACCTCTTGTCTGACAGTAAGGGTCTACTTGACATACCCCTTGGTGATTGTAATGCTCATAAGATGTCAAATGACAGACGAATCTTTGGTGGTAAATCAATAGGATTACACAGGGGCAATCTTCTATCTGCAGTCCTTTCACTAATCTTTTCAATATGTCATGACTACAGGAAGCCATTCTACGTATTCGATAGCAGGTCTCAGATTAAGTGATATGAATATCATATAATTTGATCACCCTTGAAAGGTCACATTAATCGATTGCTGAATAGCAATTTTGTACCTTTTGTTAAAACTAAAACTAGCTAAATGATAAACTTCTGTGTATACATGGAAGAGCTATTCATATTTTTTTATATCAATTTTACAAAAGAGAGATGGTTCTTAATTATAGTCCTGATTTTATATCATTTTGGAGAGAGACATGTTTTATTAGTTGCACAATGAATTGATATTGCTTCTGTTATCACAATAGACAGATAGGGAGTGGAGGAATTCGTAAACGGCACAATACCCTAATTTTCATTGTATACAATGTTTTTATTGCATCAGGCTTTTTTGTTAAAACAATGAAATATTGCATTTGAGATTTAGCTCCTTGAACATTGACTACAACAATGCACATGTAAAGAGGACATCATTTATTAAGCAAGTGCCAACTGAAATGTATAAGCACAAGCATCTAAAATCTGTTTAAAATATATCACTAAATATTTTTGTATATTTTTAGTGTATGTAAATTAAAAAAAATGTAAGTCACGCCCTTCAATACAAGTTTCTGTTCCTGTAATACAGGAAGGCTGTTTCCGAGGATAACAAGATTTGTAATTATCAAAGCCCCTGATGAGCGGAGGATATGGTGCTGAAGCAGGATCAGCAGCATATGCTAAAGCCTAAACAGACAGTTCGGAAGAAACAGATGGACTGATGGGATCCTGTATCCGGTATTCACCAGACAACAGTCTGTCCGGGCAGAAATCCAGGAATCTGCATTTTTGCAGGGAGAACAAAGAATATTTATTTTATTTTTTTAAAAAGGCATGGAAATAACAGGTGTAGCATAAGTTGGAGTTATAGCATCGAGACATAACATCCAATCTATATACAAGGAGAACACTCCATATGGCTTTGTCTTTTGTGTACATTGTGTTGTTGTAATAAACTGCTGATCATATATGAGAATATAATGGGAAGAAATGGAGAATGGACACATGGGCACCATTTGTTTTTCAAGTCAATATTAAAGGGCCACCCCTGAATAGAATGCCAGCTATAAATGTGTTTCTATCTGCTTTACACCCCTCTTTAGCTTTAATAGGATTCAGACTACTAAATAATTCACCAAGATATTGATTCAGTGCTGTACAGTTTGGTGTTGTGGCAAAGGCTTCTACATCAAACTGTACTGTCCCAGTGGGATTCAGTGTTTTATTGCTGCATTTTGCCAGGCGGGCCTGTATGTTCTGGCGGAGGAGGGAGAACTGTGCAGAAATTCAGCAGTACAGAACAATTTACATTTTATACTACAGATTAACTAGCTACTGTTCACAGGTATAGGAACAAAGAGGACCAGCAATTTAGGAAATACTGAATATACCATCATTTAGATCACCTTTGTGGAATTGGTAGGCACTAGTTTATAAATTGTTTACTAGTAATACAAGCAGTTTTCTGTCACTTGTTAATACCACCCCAAATGTTACTAGATTAGGTATTATCCACCAGCCAAATCCTGGAAATAGGCATAGCTAAAAAGATATATATTTGTGGTGAACTGTGTTTTAACCATACTTAGCTTGGAGCAGCATAGAATTGCTAAGTGGCTACTGTGGTAGAAGCTTGCTTTATGTCTAATTGAATTATGATAGTCAGACATTTGGAATGTTTTTATCATATATGACCATTAATATGTGTTAAAAGGATTTATTACATTGATTAACGGCAACCAAGCAATGATATAAGCTATTACAAAGAACATAAAATAAATCCTTATAGTGCTAATACCTGCAAAATAGAGAATGCAGCCTTTACACATCCTATTCTATTACAGATGTAGCGATCTTAATCTTGACTCTTAATTGATGCATTAAATACACAGAGTTAAGAAACTTTAACGACTTTTTTCAATGACTTTTTAATGGCTTTTGTTGTGTGATATTACGTTGCAGCAAGTTATCAGAGTCAAGGTAAACTTGACTATGTCTTCGCTCCAAAAAATGGTTATACTCTTGGTCTGCGCTTATTATAGTGATAATCCACTTTTAGACAACTGCTTCACCTTATCTAATTGGGTTGCATCACCTACTCACGTGACACAATGCAACTCACCTATAATACCCCATTAGCCAAAGCCAAGGGCCGTATATGGTTCTCAAGCTGGAGGACTAAAGTTGGCCATACACATTAGTTATTTGTTGGCTGACCACACCAATACTGTTGAGGAAGTATCTTCTTATATGGCGTGTAAACGATCGCCGATCAATGAGACAGTGACTACAATCGCTCGTCCCCATACACTTTTATCATGTCAGCAGCACGTCTCCCTGCATACACAGGGAGATGTTCTGCTGACAACGATAATATTTTATGCTGCCTAAACATACAATCAGCCGATGAACGAGCGTTTGCTCTTTCATCGGCTGATCGTTGCCCTGTTTACGCAAGGCAATTGTCAGGAACGAGCATTTTGAGAACGCTCGTTTGCCCGATAATTGGCCCGTGTAAAAGGGCGTTAAGGGAGCATTACTGAATAGACTATTATTTTGTCAACAGCTATCTTATGTATATGGTCAGTTTATGTTGTTCCAATACATAATCTATGGCTGTTTTGCCTCCAATTTCATACAGAGGCATGCAGAGGTTTTATTCTCTGAGGCCATAGGGATGCTGTCTGCCGCAATACAGGTTCCATGAGCCTTAGTCCTTCGTTTGCTGGAATGTAAACAAAACAGGCTTTGTTGTGTAGATATAGACATGATTTTATTGATTTCTTATTATATGATTGTATCAGAGAAAGTATGTGGATTCCCACTTCAAACTTCCGCTTTGCAGACAGGGAGGCTAACTCTACCCAATATTACTCAATATAACACTTCATAATATAGTATAGAATATACAATATTCTATACTATATAATAGAGTCAATCAGAATACCAAAATATTTGAGAATCTACAAAAACAACTAGACTAGGGCTATCGCACACATGGAAGATTTTAAAACCCATTTCAGGGAGAACATCAGCAACACCATATGTTGCTTATTATTTTCTGTTTTCTATTGTATTTTTGAAATGTCCCTGAAATTCTGTGCAAAACATAGCAATTAAATTCATCTCTTTTGACATTTTCACAAAATAATTCTACAATAAAGATTTATATCACCATACTTTAAAACTGACAAGATTTGAAATGCATTGTTTTGTAAAAGGAATATTTCTAGATTACCAAACAAGTGAATTGTATTGTTTAAACCTGTGTGGCTGAATCTTTTGAAACTGGACTTAAAGGGGTTTTCCCATGAGGGACTTTATGACATCTCCTCAGGAGATGTCGTAAATGTCAGCTAGATGTGGGTCCCACCTCTGGGACCCGCACCTATCTCTAGAAATGGGTCCCCTGAACCCCATTCTAGCTTTTTGTGCTCACGCTGACTCCCGGCCACTTCCTGATTACATGGTAGGAACATGGTCGGGAGTTACGAAAACAGCATAACTCGCTGAGCTACGCTGTTTTCATAACTCCCATAGTAGTGAACGGCAGTAACGGAAGCAATGTGGCATGTGAGCTACGCTGTTTCCGTAACTACTATTCAGTTCTATGGGAGTTACAGAAAAAAGCGTAGCTCAGCGAGTTACGCTGTTTCCGTAACTCCCAACCATATAATTAGTAAGTGGCCGGGAGGCAGCGTGAGCACAAAAAGCTAGAACGGGGTTCAGGGGACCCCGTTCCAGAGATTCGTGCAGGTCCCAGAGGTGGGACCCTCTTCTTTCTGACATTTATGACATATCCATGGGAAAACCCCTTTAATGGTTCCACAAATCACTCTCTTCAGGGCTTGCTCAGTTATTTATTTCTTTCGGTGGGGGTAGTGACCACTGTGGATTGGTGAACTAGCAAACCAGAGGTGGGACCTGCACTTATCAGGCTTTTATGGCATATCCTGTGAATGTGCCATAAATGTTTACCATGAAAATAAACCTTTAAATATGTAGGCTGGTAAATTTGCTTTTTGCAACCAAGCATAACTGTTAACCCCAGATACAAAAAAAAAATACTTACAGAACCCCATGTTTAAAAAAACCCTTCCCAATTTGCCTTTAAATATTTTTTTACATATGTGTTACACTATCTCCTATGATGCATATTTATTGATTGGTAAAAGGGGTAGTCATGTCTGTAAAAATATTAGCTTTTACAAAGACTTTTGGATTCCATTCTTCTTTGTAATAGTTTTATACATGAGCTCAAAGTATGCATTAGAAATAATAATAATAATAATAATAATAATAATAATAATAATAATAATAATAAGCTATCATGACAGTAGGTAGGCACTTATCAGGCTAGGTACAAAACCTCATAGTCAAGTTCGTAACTTTATTTGTTCTCACCAAACACTCATACATTGTGTAAAAAGTTAAAAAGTAGAATCTCAGGGCCTAGATCAGTATTGTGATGGCCTAGTCAGGGGCGTAGCTAGGGGGGGCAAGCGGGGCATGTGCCCCGGGCGCAGTTCAGAGGGGGGCGCCAGCGCCCCCTCCTCCTGCACTATAATTGTACCTGTGTCGCAAGGACATAGGTACAATTAGAAGCAATGAATGACCGGGCACGTTCCGTGCCCGGCCATTCAGCGCCTTTCCACGAATGAAGCGACAGGTACCTTTTGTACCAGTGACGCTTCCGTCGATGAAAGGCGCTGACTGACTGACAGGGAAAGTCATCCTGCCCAGCCAATCAGCGCCTTTCATAGACTATGTGTTCAACCCCCTGGAGACCTGCGCAGAAGAGAGCAGGTCTCCATGGCTGCCGGACAGCGTGGGAGCGGGAATATGGTGAGTTTGACATTTTTTTTATTTTTATTTTTAATTTGTAATAGAAGTGTGTGGCTGTATCTGCGGGGGGGGGGGACTTTGTCTACACGGGGGACTTTATCTACGGGGGGTGTCTATCTACAGGGGGACTATATCTACAGGGCTGGGCTATATACAGGGGGACTATATCTACAGGGCTGGGCTATATACAGGGGACTATATCTGCTGGGCTATATACAGGGGGACTATATCTACAGGGGGCTATATACAGGGGGACTATATCTGCTGGGCTATATACAGGGGGACTATATCTACAGGGGGACTATATCTACAGGGGGGCTATATACAGGGGGACTATATACTGGAGTGGGCTGTCTATAGAGCACCATATACAGGGGTGGGCTATATAGTATATAGCCCCCTGTAGATATAGCCCACCCCTGTATATGGTGCTCCATAGATAGCCCACCCCAGTATATAGCCCCCCCTGTAGATATAGTCGCCCTGTCTATAGCCCAGCCCTGTAGATATAGCCCAGCCCTGTAGATATAGCCCCCTGTAGATATATTCCCCCTGTATATAGCCCACCCCTGTAGATATAGCCCCCCTCTGTAGATATAGCCCCCCTGTGTATATAGCCCCCCTGTGTGTATCCCAGCCCTGTAGATATAGCCCAGCCCTGTAGATATGGTCCCCCTGTAGATATGGTCCCCCTGTAGATAGCCCACCCCTGTATATATAGTCCCCCTGTAGATATAGCCCACCCCTGTATATTGTCCCCCTGTAGATATAGCCCACCCCTGTATATAGTATCCCACAAATAGCTCCCCCCTATAGTGCTCCACAGAAAGCCCACCCCTGTATATAGCCCCCTTGTACATATAGTCCACCCCTGTATATAGTGCTCCACAGATAGCCCACCCTTGTATATAGTATATACAGGGGTGGGCTATCTGTGGAGCACTATATACAGGGGTGGACTATCTAGTGGAGCACTATATACAGGGGTGGACTATATGTACAAGGGGGGCTATATACAGGGGTGGGCTATCTGTGAAACACTATATACAGGGGTGGACTATATGTGGAGCACTATATACAGGGGTGGGCTATATCTACAGGGGGGCTACATACATGGTTGGGCTATCTGTAGAGCTCTATATACAGGGGTGGGCTATGTCTACAGTGGGCTATATAGGCTATATACAGGGGTGGGCTATCTGTAGAGCACTATAGGGGGAGTTATTTGTGGGACACTATATACAGGGGTGGTCTATATGGGGGCACTATCTACAGGGGCTCTATGGCAGGCACTATCTACAGGGGGCTCTATGGCAGGCACTATCTACAGGGGGCACAGTGTGTGTGTGTGGGACACGGTGTATGGTGCTATTATAATTAGAGGTGCAGTGTATGGCACTATTATATTTAGGGGCGTAGTGTGTGGTATAATGATAACTTTATATTTATTTATAGGTGCAGAAATGTTGGAAGTGAGAAGCTGAAGACATGTGAGCGGCAAACTGCAGAAATGGACCGGGAGAAGTCATCATAGAGGTCTGGACCAAATGGAGAAAAAGAACTAGAATCTGAGACGTCACCGGTGAGTCACCTAATGTAAATGTTCACTCTGCCTCTAATCAGTAATGTAGTCACTGTATGATCTGCAACGAGATGATGGGTGGTATGATTATGATAGGATTTATTTTTTGTGAAACGGCATCTCCCAGCATATCCTTACCATTGTTCGGGCTATGCTGGGAGCTGTAGTTTTACGCCGTACAAACCTATACGGCAGGGGTTGCACTAAATTGAGCTGTATTTGTTCTGGGGCTGTATATATGTACCGAGCTTGGTTCTGGTGTTGTGTATAGAACCATATTGCTTGTGAAATGTACAAATAATTTTATGCTCGCGTTACATAAAAAGAAATGACACGTCGATTGGTAGCGAAAACAAACACGGCGAGGGGGAAGGAGATGTCGGGAAAGAGGTTGGGAGGGGGCGCCAAACTGAATCTTTGCCCCGGGTGCTGGAGAACCTAGCTACGCCTCTGGCCTAGTAATTGACATATTACTTTCCACTAAGCAGAATGAGCCTCTGATTTAAGATTGACATCCAAGCACCGATTAGTGAGTATAAATTATTATATCGCTTGGTGATGTTACTTACGAGACTGTAGAGCATTTTGTGTAATCTATAGCAATATGTATCTATGAAGTTGTGGGAATATGATTTCTATATCTCTGTAGTTAGATAAATTGTTTCATTATCTCTGGTGTCTGTCTTTGAATGTCAGGTCCTGGTAACTCTATTCTTACCTTATTATTACTGCTGCTGAAGTAATGCTGCCTGCATTTCATCCTCACCGGTTATAAGCAGTGTCTTCTAGTAATCTCTTGTAGAAACCGCAGAGTTAAGGGAGGGGATACATTTCACTGTAGCCATGTATTGAGCATCTAACTAGTCGGTACAGAATCCTCTTATTTTACCCTTTCTCGTCTATTGCTTCATTCTTGCCTTTAATTGGTTCTGCCTGTTCTTTCAGTGTGTTTATCACTGCTTTTAATACATCAGCAATGCAATCCTTGTAATAACATGGTTTTATCCCTTGTGACCAGGACTTCAAGGTTTTGGCAGCCGGCTGCCACCTTGCCTCTAGGGCCTTCAGCAATATTGCACTACAAATTAAACATGCCCTGTACATCTGCTCTCTGCATCTCTAGCAAGAAACGCAGATCACACAGAATCTTCAAATATCTGCATTTCTATACCAAGACAATGTTGCTGTTAATACTCCTGGTTTGAGGAGCAACAGAGTGTAGGTCTTTCAGTTCTATCCTTTACAAAAAAAAATTTAGGTTACAAAAGAGTCCACTAATAATATTCCAACATAGCCCTCAAACTAACCCAAATGAAAGAAGAGATAAAAAATTAATTTAGCATGTGTGTGTACAGCTTAGGTATGCACCTATAAATAATCTCTTTATCACTATTCAGACTCGATTTTCAGCAATAAGGTTATACGGCAAATCTACCAGTAATGTAGGCGTTTATATGTGTATATATTTATGAGTGGGAGTATGTATTCTGTATGTCTATGTGCATGTACTGTATCATATATGTGTGTCATAATAATTGTAATTAGTAGTGAAACAAATGCACTTTATGGAGGTAATTTTTAGGCAGTGTTATATCACCATTGTATAGCGGTATTATATTGGACTCTATATGTTTCTGTTTCTGGATAATCATATGGTATTATTTGAGCACTATATAACAGAATTATTTGGGCAGAGTGTGAAAGTGAGTAAAATGTGTTTACGTGACTCCATTTTGAAAGTATGGTTATGTGACTCCATCTTGCACAGAGTATCCATCTTAAATCCATTTTGTGTTTGAAGAGTCATCTGTTTCTTTAAAAGAAGTAAATCCATGCTGGTGGATTGTCTGAATAATTATATGTTTTTATTATTCAGCTTATGTTATGATTCCTTGTTATTGAGAATATAGATAAATATTTACTAGTTCTTTCGAGTCTGCCGTCCTAGACCATCTGGGAATACAGTTTGTTTACTGCAATAGTGGGGTCAGTATGACCCATCTTTTGTGGTCACTTGGTATGTTATGGGAAATTCTCTTCTTACATTTAAAAAGTCTTTCATGCCAGTGATTGGTTCAGGATGAACATCCTTTCATTGTATGCTATTGGTTGGACCAAGAGTCAACGTCACATTGTAAATGATTGGCTAAAGTCAAGCCTACTCCCTTTGTGAAAGATAATATTGTAATTGCTTTGATCAATAATGCCAGAGAACGATATTTGAGTATACAAGCATGGTCCCTGTGTCTCTTGCTTCTCTCCGATATATCGATATAACCTATTATTTGGATCTGGATACGTTTACTGGGCGGGTATCGGTTGACATATACATTTAAAACTTCAGTCTAATATATTTTGGCCATGATTGCGTCAACACAGAGTATAAAGGTATTCATTTGGCACTAGTTGGCAGTATTTTTTGGACACTGTAGAACAAAGCACCACTACTTAAGTTTAAAGGTAAGATATTTCTCTAAATCAATAATTAGTAAGGCATTGTTTACATCAGCATTTCACCTTACGTGGAAGATAAATAATTTAAAATGTCATTTCAATGGGCTTTAAAAAAAAACATTTCTGATTGCTGTCCTGTTTAAAGTACTGTTAGGTTACCCTTCACACACCAGTTTACAGTTTTACAAATCCGCGTAATCTAATCTACATACAAAGTTGAATAAGTTTTACTGAAATACGCGGTGGGGGAGATTTATTTCCTATTGCGCACTGTATAAACGGTGCACTAATCTCTCCCCCAGGGCTGCATGTACCAGATTTTACAGGCGCATATCCTGTTGATGAATCTGTCGTAGCGGGGAAACTATGCCAGTTCAGACCTTTAATAAAACTTTAGTAAATGAGTCACGTATAACTAGCATAAATACATTGATAAATCTATATAACTGACATTAATAAGATGTAAAAAAAAATAGGAAGATATACTGTTTTGCATGGAGATGCACTTCTTGTAGCCAACAAGAGGGTCCTAAAAATGTCATTGCTTTGGGACGAAACATTTTGTATGTCACTGGGGAAGAAGATGCTGAAAAAGCATAACCTGTATTATCCCAGCATTTCTCTGTATACAGATCTCTGGTAACAGCCATCTGTATATAGGGAACACAGTTTATGTGTTCCTTGTGTCCTAGAGGAGTGAAATAAAAATAAAAACAAAATAAGTAGCATAAAGTTACCAAAAACAAAACAAAAAATACATCCTAGTAAATGAAATCAGATGCACACATCTCGTAAATAATCTGTACCATTATGTCAATTGCTTGCATTATGCATCAGTCACATGCTCATACAATAATAGGTCTGTATCTTGCAGATATACAGTAGATGTATCCCTAAACATTAAAAAAAACTATTAATGTTCTTCATTTTATCTGTTCTACCTTTGCCCTGTCAGCTATTACACCTTCTCAAAAAAAAGGCAGGGGGACTATTTTACAGCAACATTAGATAGGACACTAATGTGGCATTGTTGTACATGTGGAAAATAAATTATTATATATTGGGATCAATTTTATTGGTTGGACCGCCTACATTATGATAATTACAAAAAAATGTATTGTTCTGCTTTGTTTTACAATTATAACTGATACCATTTGATATATCGTACTCTTAACAGCTACATTTAAAGGGACGTTCTAAGAAATACTCATAACCTAGCAACCTACTGTTCACTCCTTGCTTGCGTACCTGGCTTACCCCCATTTGCTTACATACACTGGTGGGTTGTTAAGAAGAACGTCTTCCCTTTTAGCTACAGGCCTCAGGGAGTGTGCTGTTTTTCTGCCACCGCCAACTGCTCACAACTGTATTGCAGTCTAAATATTTAACCAGCACATAATGTTTATGTAATAACTGATTAGACAACTGGTACAATTGGCCCATGGTGTAGCAATGCCCTAGTTACTTATTTTCTATTGATGCTCCTACCTGATTGTTATCGCTATTACAGCAATTTCTTGACTACGCAATCCACAGTTGATTATATGCTGACGATTTATAAGCATAGACCTTCATCAGTAGTCCTGCTTTTTTGTATAATGGAATTCTTATATTAGTGCATATTATTTTTTTCTATGGATTTCATATTTTTGCTCGTATAAATTTCAATCAGATAGAAATGATTAACATAATACACTATTTTTAGAAATAACACACTGGTCCGCATGCATCAAAAGTGGATTAATTTTAACTAATGTCTAAGCTAAAGTTTGCTGCTACAAACATATGACTGGTTGTGCCCTCTGATAAATGTGAAACAACATACATCACTGTCATTAACTTTCAAACTCACTAAAATTACTGTACTAGGTACTTCTATGCCAGGGTTAAAAAGGGGTTAATTTCATAAATGTGTCTATATTCTGGCCAAAAAGTAAAACACAATATGCAATTTGAGAAAAACGGGAACAAGTACGGGGCTGCTTCACAAATGATGGTGCAAATACTGTAGAATGATGAAGTTTATTGAACAATCAAGGCTACGCGTTTCAATGCCGCATCGGCATCTTCCTCAAGCCATATGATCTACAGCATAAGCAACAGTGCTTTAAATAAGCCACGCGGTAAGAAAAAACCACCAATGTGATCAAGGTCAAAGTGCATCAATGACGTAATCACTAGAAAAATACAAAAGGTAAAAAGGCATATATATGTAAATAAATAAATAACTAGCAACATTCTTTAAATAGGGGGAAAGAGAAGCAAGAAAAACATAAAATATAAAGTCGTAAAGTTGAAAACATCCTTTCGGATGCCCAGCAGGGATTTGGAACACAAAAGGGATATTAAACATACAATTGGATGCAAACAATACAGTAGGAGACATGTCTCCGAAAGGATGTTTTCACGTTTAACATCCAAATGGATGCTTAGTGCCATCTAGCTGAGCATCCTTTTGGATGTTTTATAGCATAGCATCCAAATGGATGTTATAGACATCACTTGTGCTTCTCTCCCTTGTTTTGACCATCCAAATGGATGTTTAGCACTGTAAACATCCGAATGGATGCTTAGAACTATATTTGTACATCCAAATGGATGTTTAAGATTGTACTCGTGCTTCACCTTCCGGTTAGCATACAAATGGATGTTTTAAACGTTACGACTTGATATTTTTCTTGCTTTTCTTCCCCCCTTTTTAAAGAATGTTGCTAGTTATTTATTTATTTATATATATATATGCCTTTTTACCTTTTGTATTTTTATAGTGATTACGTCATTGATGCACTTTGACCTTGATCACATTGGCGGTTTTTTCTTACCGCGTGGCTTATTTAAAGCACTGTTGCTTATGCTGTAGTTCATATGGCCTGAGGAAGATGCCGGTGCGGCATTGAAACGCGTAGCCTTGATTGTTCAATAAACTTCATCATTCTACAGTATTTGCACCATTATTTGTGAAGCAGCGCCATACTTGTTCCCGTTTTTCTCAAATTGCATATTGCCTCATTGCGTTGGCCAATAGGCCTGAACGGTTGGGATTTCGGCTGCAGCACTCACTTCTATCTACAAGTTTAACGCGATTTATCTACGGCCCTGCGGTAAGCATTCTATTTTCGTATACTGACTGCTACTTCCGGGCTTACTCACACTATGTGGCGCCGTGTTTTTTCCTTTTATTTCTCTAAAAAGTAAAACACGACCACTTTGCACTCCTCTTTTACACACTGATGTGTATGGCGCAAATGGTTACAAAAAATTTGTTCCACACAGGATGACTCCTTTTTGTAGTAAAATACACCAAAAAAAAACACAAATACATTGATAATTGTGTGCCACTATATTTAATAATGAGTAGAGCGAAAAGATACATTACATCCTGGCAGGGGTGTGGTGGGATCTCTTATGCAAAAAAATACCAGTTAGGATATGTGCACACGTAGCGTGAACACTGCAGATTTTCCACAACGGATTTCATTGTGGAAAATCTGCAGCGTAGAAACAGAAGCAGCAGTGTGGATGAGATTTTAACAAATCTCATCCATACGCTGTGTAAAAAAATCTGCCTAAAAAACTTTCATAAATTGAACTGCGGTGCGTTTTTTTAATCTGCAACATGTCAATTTATGCTGCGGAATCACTGGTTTTCTGTTGCAGGTTTCCCCCATTGAATGTAATGTGGAGGTAAACCCGCAACAAATAGCGATTTTTGCAGAAAAAAAGATGTAATTCTACAGCAAAAATCGCAAATCAGAAAAAAAAAGATACTTACCCAGATCTCTTTGGTTCTGCGTCCAACCCGGCCTCCAGTGATGACATGTCATCCTATGTGACGACTGCCAATCACAGGCTGCAGCGGTCACATGGGATGAAATGTCATCCCAGGAGGCCAGGCTACAAGACGTCAGAGGGACGCATTGCCATGACTGCGGCTAAGTATAGACTTTTTTTTGACCTGCTGTTTTCTGCAGCGGACATTCCAGCCAAAAAATGGTTTCCGTTTGGCTTTCCGTTTATCGGTTCCTCCGACGGAAAGGTCTAATGGAACCCATGATCGGAAGCCCGGCACTGATGTGAGCACACACACCCTAAGGGCATGTTAACATGTGGCGGAATTGCTGTGGAATTCCACTGCGGACTGTCCGCACTGGAAATCCGCAGCAGACAGTCTGTCCATTGATTTCCACACCTTTTTAGTTATCTTCGTACAGACGTTGCGGACAACTCCGCCGCGGACCATAGGCTGCGGTGCGGAATTTGGTGTCCGCAGCATACACTGGCTGTTGTGGACTTGATGCGTACTTGTGGTGGAATTTCTCCATTGACCTCAATGGAGTTGCAAAATTACGCAATGAAATCCGCAGATGTTATGTGTGTTGCGTTGCGGATTGGTTTTACGAACAGGATATTTCTTCATTCTGGCTGGACCTATGTGTTTCGAGGTCTATAGCCAGACTGAGATGGAATGTTTTAAAAGAGAGCAGGATGAACTCTTCACCTGAATCCGCAATGACTAATCCGCAGCAATTTACTTCACATTTTAGGCAAAGGCGCAATGGAATCTGCAACGCAGGTTATGTGCGGCATTGATGCGGACAGTCTCTGCAGAAATACGCCACGTGTGACCATGCCCTTACTCTTTCTTTTCTCGGAAGAAACAAACTGGAATAGTGCAACAACAATGGCATGCGTATGATGAACTTCTTAATGGATGCTTAACCAGTCTATTTATTATTTGTAACAATGACAGCACCAGATTATAGCCCGACTTAATGGAACAGTCCAATTGTATAGCAGAGGTTTAGGATATATTCTGTAATAGCTGATATCTGTATTTCCCTATATGTTAGTTGCTTGCTACACCAGGACCCTATCTCTTTGGCCTAGTCATGCCACTGACCCCAAAAAACACTACAAAAATTTCACAAACCAAAATGCTGTGTATGTATGGATGGATGATCCCTTTCCTGTCTCTTGCCCTATTTATTCCGGTACTTTTTATTCGTTTATAATGAATTCAATGAAGTGCCTGATGTATGACAACCTTGGCATGAAAAGTACCTTTATCTTACCTTTTCTGGATCCCTTTTTTTCGGGTATGAGAAAAGCGTATGCTTTTATAATAATAACATTTCTGATAGCCTTTAAGGGATTATTTCATTTTACAGCTGTCGGATGGCAAATATATTCACTCAGGATAAGAAGAAAACAATGCAGAATCAACACTTTCATGTCCCATTATCTGACAAATATGTAATAAAATATTCTACATATCTTTGGGAAGTAAGGAATGTCCGTGTGTTCAGGATCAGATGGGGCTTTGCTTCAGACCAAAGGTAAAAAGTTTAAACCCTGCTTGGCCAGATTATAACAGTGAATTAACTTTGTAACCCATAGTTTATTTTATTCGTTTATAAGGATGTTGTTAAAAAACAGCATCAACTGATATTACGATCAATGTCCTTTAATTGGTAATTAAAAAAATTATTTTGCTAAAAATTCAAAGCTTCACTTCAATCCCTCAGGATGGACCACAGATTTAAAATACTTTTCTCCCTGTGGCCTTATTCAGACGAACGTTGTATACGTCCGTGTGCTGTCCGTTAAAAAAACGGACAGCACACGGACCTATGAAATTCAATGGGGCTATTCACACGTCCGTTATTTTTCACGCAGCGTGTTCCGTTGCGTGAAACTCACTGCATGTGTTATTCTGGTCCATTTTGTGAACCACGTCGACCATTGAAGTCTATGGGTGCGTGAAAACCACGGATAGCACACGGACGTCATCTGTGTGCTGTCTGTGTTTCACGCACCAGTTGCTAAAGAAATGCTAAGAAGAAAATTAAAAAATGTGCACCAACACTGACATTAAAAACTGATGCCACACGGAACAAACACTGATGGCACACGAACTGAAATGCATTAAATACGGTCCGTTTTTTGCAGACGCAAAACAGACATGCTCATCTGAATAAGGCCTTAGTGGCAATCTTTAGCCATTTTTAGTACACAATAGTTAAACAGATATAACTTTTTTATTTGTTGGGCTAGCGACGTGATTTTTAGTATGTTTCTATTCGTAGACAATGCTGGTTTCTTAGTAACAGATAAAAAAGCAAGGCAATTATTATACTTACCTTTCCTGGGTCCAGCACTGGAGCCGCAATGTCAGCGAACTGGGCCCTATATCTAAGCCTATCGTATCCACAAAATAAAGAGCACAGAAGCAGCACTCAGAACAAAGTGAGGATTATAAAGGGAATGTGTCGCTAGAAATTTTTTTTATTTTTTAGTTAAACAGTGAGGCTGGGTTCACACGAGCACATTAACGTCCGTAATGGACGGACGTATTTCGGCCGGAAGTCCCGGACCGAACTCCGTGCAGGGAGTCGGGCTCCTAGCATTGTAGTTATGTACGACGCTAGGAGTCCCTGCCTCTCCGTGGAACTACTGTCCCGTACTGAAAACATGATTACAGTATGGGACAGTTGTCCTGCAGAGAGGCAGGGACTCCTAGCATCATACATAACTACGATGCTAGGAGCCCGGCTCCCTGCACTGAGTTCGGTCCGTGACTTCCAGCCGAAATACGTCCGTCCATTACGGACGTTAATGTGCTCGTGTGAACCCAGCCTTAGTGTATACATGAATAGACATTGTTATAATTTTTTCACAAGTCAGGAAATATTATAAATTAGATTCTAATTTATAACATTTCCCTGTGCTGGTCACTAGAGGGAGCAATTCCCAAAATTGCAGCATTGGCATGTGGTAAAGCAACCACATTGCTTTATGCTGCAAATTTGATGTAAACACACACGCTCTAGTGAGCTCACAGAATCCCCCCTCCCTTGTCCTGGCTAGTGCCAGGAGAAAGGAGGGGATTGAATGTTCAAGCCTCCTACACAGTGTGCCGCCATTTTTTGAGCGAATACACAGTATAGTAGGCTTACATACAGTGGTAATCACACAGTAAAACACGAACAAAGACTGACATAACTTACCTGCTCCTGCTGCCGCCGCTCCCTTCGGTCCGTCCGCTCCCTCCGCTCCTAGTGCTTGCCTCAGACCACATGTCCGGAAGCCGCGACCGGAAGTAGTCATCTTACTGGATGTCGCTCGGCCGAAGACCTTCCATTTGGACTGTGTGGGAGCGGCGCATGCGCCGTTCCCACACAGATGGCATACAGCATAGTGAATGGAACGGCTCCCGTTCGCATTCTCTATGGGGCTGTATGTGCCATATTCCATGTCTGTATGTGTTGTTAATCGACACATACAGAGATGAAAAAAAAAATGGCAGCCCCCATAGAGAAGAAAAAGTTTGAAAAAAAAAAAGTAAAACACAAACACACAAATAACTAATTTTTTTTTAAAATAAAACACTAAAAGCAAATTGATCTTAAACATTTTTTTTTCGCGACACCTGTCCTTTAATTACTCAAGCTTGAAAATGCTTCCATTGAGGAAGTGAAACGTTGCATATGCTGGGTGATTAAATTCCTCACTTTGTTCTGAGTGCTGCTTCTGTGCTCTTTATTTTGTGGATATTCATCATATAGGGAGAAGTCACTCCTTATTTTTGAAGTACAGCACCGACCAACTTTGTTTTTTTTTGTCACAGTGTTGCTCCTACCTTGATTCATTTCTTAAGCCTATCATATGTCATAAAGTATGCTGAGCCACTGTATCAAATCCTATCCATAGATATAGGGTCGTAGTACTTTAGATATGTTGTCTCCCTTGACGTTTTAACACCTTACTGATGCCCTTGGCTCCTAGTGCTGCATTGTTGGGTCACTTAGGACAGGGCCGGCCTTAGGTTGGGTGGCGCCCTGTGCGGGACTCTCTATTGCTGCCCTCCACAAATAAAAAATGAACCACACATATAGACACACACAAACTGGAACATATATACTGTACATACATAAAGACATATTTAGACATACAGGCAAATATATATACACACATACACATAGGTAAATAGACATAAAGACACATACACACAGGAGGCGTGTATACAAACACACACACACACATATATATATATACACACACACACACACATATATATATATATATCTATATATACACATATATATACACACACAGGCACATACATACACACACACATATATACACACATACTTCAACAAATACATAAAGGCACATATATAGACATACAGGCAAATATACTATATATACATACACAGGCACATATATACATGCGCAGAGACACATATACACACACACACACACACACCGACCCATATATACCCACACAGGTACACATATACATCAGGGGCACACATACTCCTATCACTGCCATAATATTAATAGTTGTTGTGCTATGGAGATAGGCAGCTGAAGTGGCCTACTGACCTTCCACTTTTTACAGACGGGTACATCAGGACCCAAGAGGTCCAGTGGTGAACCCCACCATCTGAGATTGTCATCGGAGCAAAAACCTTACGGTTCACTGTCGATCTTTATTGATGCTTGCTCATGAGACTTTTGTCCTAAAGAAAAGTAAGTACTGAGTACTAAAGAGAAAGTAACATAACTAAATGTAGTTGTCTTTGCAGGCAGGGGAACATGAACCATAGGACCAGAAAGTGCTAGGAGAACCCAAAGGAGTTGATCTGGCACCCAGATTACCATCTGACTTCCCAACAAATTTGACATACAGACTACTACAATTTCAACAGGCATAACAATACAATTGGGTGAACCGGCCTGTATGACCTGTGGAGCACAGGTCTCAGGTAACGCATACATTTCTAATATTTCCAAGTTTAAAGACATACAAAAAGCAAAAACACATTTTTGAGAGAATTGTCTGTCATATATGGGTGATATATAATTTTATTTTGATTGTTTATTTACATGTTATGAGCAAATATCCATGATCATATAAATATTACAATTTGACATCAGATAGAGTTAAAAACAGAATCCCTTTATTTTTTTGGTCACCACAGACTTTGCATACTGTAATACTCATTTATTTTGCCATCAGGTATCCTTGTCTTGCTTTGCAAGGGAGGAAGTTACTTTTATTAATCAGATTGTCCTCCTCAGTAAACATAAGAGGATTTCCAGATATAGTGCCGCTCTCCTTATTGACTAAGCCTTCCTAAACCCATCAAATAATAACCATTAACTGAGCTAAACCTAGTAAATTGCACATATAACCAATGCTGTGACTTTTACATTGAGTGGCCAATAAGGTTATTTCCTCTTCTGCTGAGCTGTGTGGGTAAATCTGACCATATACATGCAAATATGGTGTCTTCAAAATTACTTTGATCACACAAATACCCAAACCAGAAAAAGGGGCTCTGGCATGGCAGAGTTATTGGAAGACAGTATTAACCCTGTCCCTTTTCTCTGGTTTTGAAAAAAAAATCTGATTTTATTCATATATTTGAAATTTCACAATTTAATATTTTTTTGTCAGGTATGGTTTTGTCTTCAATTTGGCATCATAGATATTCAACTATATATTATTGTGCATTTGTGGACGCACATACAAAGTCCAGTGCAGCAGCAGATGAAGAGGACCCGGGACCGAGGGGCAGAAAGCAAATGCCACAGTCTGGTCTGAGCTCTGGTATTTTATTTTGTTTTGGCAGTGGTCTGCGGTCTGAATTTATTTTGGGGTTAGGGTGCTGGATATATTTAGGGTGCTGGATTTATTTAGAGGCCTGGGTCTTATTTATTTAGGAGGTCTGGTCTGAAGTCTGTATTAATTTTGGGGTTTGGTGTCTAAATTAATTTTGGGTTTATTTTTGGGTATGGTCTAAGGTTTGAAATAATTTTAGGTTCTGGTCTGGGGTCTGACTTAATTTTGGGGTTCGGTCTGGTGTTTGAACTATTTTGGGATCTTTTCTAGGGGTCTGGTCTGGGGTCTGAATTATTTTTGGGGTCTGGTTTGAAGTCTATATTTATTAAGGGGAGTCTGTCACCAGAAATTGGCCTTAAAGAGGCTCTGTCACCAGATTTTGCAACCCCTATCTGCTATTGCAGCAGATCGGTGCTGCAATGTAGATTACAGTAACGTTTTTATTTTTAAAAAACGAGCATTTTTGGCCAAGTTATGACCATTTTCGTATTTATGCAAATGAGGCTTGCAAAAGTACAACTGGGCGTGTTGAAAAGTAAAAGTACAACTGGGCGTGTATTATGTGTGTACATCGGGGCGTGTTTACTACTTTTACTAGCTGGGCGTTGTGTATAGAAGTATCATCCACTTCTCTTCACAACGCCCAGCTTCTGGCAGTGCAGACACAGCCGTGTTCTCCAGAGATCACGCTGTGACGTCACTCACAGGTCCTGCATCGTGTCGGCACCAGAGGCTACAGATGATTCTGCAGCAGCATCGGCGTTTGCAGGTAAGTCGATGTAGCTACTTACCTGCAAATGCTGATGCTGCTGCAGAATCAACTGTAGCCTCTGGTGCCGACACGATGCAGGACCTGTGAGTGACGTCACAGATCTGCACTGCCAGAAGCTGGGCGTTGTGAAGAGAAGTGGATGATACTTCTCATCAGAAAGCCCAGCTAGTAAAAGTAGTAAACACGCCCCGATGTACGCACATAATACACGCCCACTTGGACTTTTACTTTTCAACACGCCCAGTTGTACTTTTGCAAGCCTCATTTGCATAAATACGAAAATGGTCATAACTTGGCCAAAAATGCTCGTTTTTTAAAAATAAAACCGTTACTGTAATCTACATTGCAGCGCCTATCTGCTGCAATAGCAGATAGGGGCTGCAAAATCTGGTGACAGAGCCTCTTTAAAAGCAGCGACACAGTAAGATAGATAGTGTAGCCTCACCTGAATATAATGCAGTTTTCCTTTTTCGATCTGTGACTCCGTTACAGAAATATAAGTTTATTCTTTATATGCAAATGAGCTGTTTGGAGCAACGAAGGTATCACCGTTGCTCCAAACAGCTCTACTTCTCTCCCTAGTCAGTCAGTCCGTCCCTTCCTTCTCTCATTGACAGGGTCAGGCATTCTTCTGAGCACACCTAAGCGCATGCACAGTAGAGCCGATTCGACCTGTGAAACTTCAGTGCTGTACATCGCATGCACTAATTCAGAAGCAGAGGCGCGCTCAGGAGAATGCATGTCACTGGCAATCAGAAAAGGAAGGGAGGGAGGGACTGGGGAGAGAAGGTAGAGTTGAAATGTTGAAATGTATATATATATATAGTACTGTGCAAAAGTTTTAGGCAGTTGTGGAAAATGCTGCAAAGTAAGAATGCTTTCAAAAATAGAAGAGTTAATAGTTTTTTTTTTTAGCAATTAACAAAATGCAAAGTGAATGAATAGAAGAGAAATCTAAATCAAATCAATATTTGGTGTGACCACCCTTTTCCTTCAAAACAGCATCAATTCTTCTAGCACACTTTCACATGGATTTTGTAGGATTATAGTCAGGTGTATGATTAACGAATTAAACAAAACAGGTGACAATGTTCATTATTTTAATATGTAGGTTGAAACATAGTCATTAACTGTAACAGAAACAGATGTGTAGGAGGCTTAAAACTGGGTGAGGAACAGCCAAACTCACAAAGGTTTTATGTCACAGGACCACCAAGGCAAGACTGAGCACAGCAACAAGACACAAGATAGATATACTGCATCAGCAAGTTCTCTCCCTGGCAAAGATTTCAAAGCAGACTGGGATTTCAAGATGTGCTGTTTGCCTTAAAAACAGCATCAATTCTTCGAGGTACACTTGCATTCAGTTTTTGAAGGAACTGGAAGTAGGCTTCCTCAAATCCTTCTGTCTCTTCATGTAATACCAGACAGACTCGATGATGTTGAGGGTAGAAATCTGTGGGGCCATATCATCACTTCCAGGGCTCTTTTTTCTTCTCTACACTGAAGATAGTCCTTAATGACATTGGCTATATGTTTGGGGTCATTGTCCTGCTGCAGAATAAATTTGGAGCCAATCAGATGCCTCCCTGATGGTATTGCATGATGGATAACTGTCACGATCCTGGGGTATGTGGACTCACTAGGCCACTCTGCCGTATCGAAGTGACAGCTGGCCAAACAACAGTCTATGCAAAAGTCTTAGCACAAGAGTACCTGTAACAGTTCAGACAGACACGAGGTGTAACAGACGCTTCGGCACAGATGATTCGTGACACAGATGATGCTTGGTGTGGCAGATGATGCTTGGCATGGCAGATGACACTAGACATGCCAGATGACACAACATGACTCCAAGTTCGGGATAAATTGCCAGTAGAAATTTGTGAATCCCAGAAATCGGTGTATAGCCCGAAGGCCATGTGGATGTGGCCACTCTAAGACGGACTTCACCTTCTCTGGATCTATCCTGAGTCCACGATCTAAGATAATGTAGCCCAGGAAAGGCAGAGAGTTCCTCTCGAACACACACTTTTCAAGTATAGCATATAGACAATTCCCCCTTAACCACAACAGGACTTTGCGAACATGCTTCCGATGCATCGTCCGATGTGCTGAGTATATCAAGATGTCATCCAGATGCACTACTACACAGACATACAGCAGACCCCAGAAGGACCCCAGAAGATGTCGTGTACGAATTTCTGGAATGCAGCTGGAGCATTACACAGCCTAAAGGGCATCACAAGATATTTATAGTGACCATCTCGGGTGTTGAATGCAGTTTTCCACTCGTCACCTTAGCGCATACGGATCAAGTTATAAGCCCCTTGTAATCCAGCTTTGTGAAAATTTAGCCCCATGAATTCTGTCGAATTGCTCTGAGATTAGCGGCAAGGGGTACTCGTTTTTGACCGTGATTTGGTTCAAACCTCGGTAATCGATACATGGTTGAAAGGATCCATCTTTCTTCTTTACGAATAAGAATCCGGCTCCGGCCGAAGAAGATTTCCTGATGAACCCTCTCTCAAGGTTCTCCTTGACGTAAGCCGACATGGCCTAGGTCTCTGGCAAGGAGAGAGGATAGACTCATCCACGAGGGGGTGAGACATCAGGGAGCAGTTCAAAAAGCACAATCGTAGGGATGATGGGGAGCCCTTTTTATAGTCAAGGGTGATCTGGGGATTGGTTAGGGAACTTTTTAAATCTGTGCGTGCTGACCCTTTAAGGAAGTCAGAGGTCTGTGGTCACTGGGAGGTGAGAGAAGGCGGCGGTCCACCACTGCGGCCATTACAATAAGTATCTGCATGTATTTCTAAGCATTAAGGACATCATTAATCCTGACCAATTCCCCAACTCCATTTTATGAAATGCAGCCCCAAACTTACAAGGAACCTCCACCATGCTTCACTTTTGCTTGCAGACACTCGTTATTGTACCGCTCTCCAGCCCCTTGGCGAACAAACTGTCTACTGTTACAGCCAAATATTTCAAATGTGGACTCAGCAGTCCAGAGCACCTACTGACATTTTTCTGTACCCCAGCTCCTGTGTTTTCATGCATAGTTGAGTCGCTTGGCCTTGTTTCCACGTCGAAGCTATGGCTTTTTGGCCACAATTCTTCCATGGAGACTGTCTCTTTGATCTGCTGCACTAAGTTTCATTGCCGACCACTGTGCTTCTTCAAAGAAGCTTAAACAACACATCTTGAAATCCCAGTTGGCTTTGAAATCTTTGCCAGGGAGAGACCTTACTGATGCAGTATAACTACCTTGTGTCTTGTTGTTGTGCTCAGTCTTGCCACCTGTGACATGAAACTGTCTTCCACAAACTCACCTTTGTAGCAGAGTTTGGCTGTTCCTCGTCCAGTTTTAACCTACACAGCTGTTTCTGTTACAGTTAATGACTATGTTTCAACCTACATATGAAAATGATGATCAATATCACCTGCTTGGTATAGTTGGATAATCATACACCTGAATATAATCCTACAAAATCCATGACTTGTGAAGTGTACATAGAAGAATTAATGCTGTTTTGAAGGCAAAGGGAGGTCACACAAAATATTGATTTGATTTAGATTCCTCTTCTGTTCATTCGCTTTGTATTTTGTTAATTGAGAAACAAAAACCTATTACTTCTATTTTTGAAAGCATTCTTACTCTTCCACAACTGCCCAAAACTTTCGCACTGTAACTTTATATATATACACACCACACACACACACACACACACACACACACACACACACACATAAATATATAATGTCCTATTATTAAGGACATAATGTGTGTTGAAGTGAGCATTCATGGGTTGGTGTAGGTTACCCACAGTGCTTAGATGGGCACACTGCCTTTAAAATGTGTAGACTTGCCACTAGCAACATTGCAGAAATATTACATTTCTTCTGGCAAATGAATGTTGCTTTAGGCAGTAAAACTGTCAATCTTTTCAATAATGCTGGCACTGATTTTTTTATGCAGGGTCGCATTCAAAGTCATTACTTTGTATGATCTGCACAGCTGGTTCTTTACGTAGTCCACACAGGGGCTAGGCATATTTTTATTTCTTAGGAAGACATAAAGCCACATGTAAGTAAATTAGGCTACTTATTCCTCTTACCTTTGAACACCATTTTACAGCTTAAATTAATCCACATAAAAAATGTATGACATTTGTATGTATATATATATATATATATATATATATATATATATATATATATATATATATATATATATATATATATATATATTGCATTGTGCATATATTGACCCAACAAGGAATTCTGGTTAATTTCAGCTCTGAAGATTCCAGAATTCTGAATGCAGCAGAACTATGCAGGCTGTAACTCAGGATAAGTACAAGATAAGTAATCCGATGTATTAACAAAGCTATTTCACTTTGTATGTAAATTAATTCAATATGTAAACTGTAAAATGCTGAAGGGTAAGATTACAGTCATTTAAAAGAAAAAAACTGTGATTTGCTTATATTGAAATAATAATTAAAACAAAATTAAATCATTATTGTCCCAAATAAGTGAACATGGCAGGGTTAGGGTGTACTCAGATGGTGCGATTTTGCCGCACGGCCGAAAACTGCACTGAAAGACACATGCATTTTACCACGATTTGCTGCGGTTTTGCAGTTAGTATGATGCGAATTTCGACCGTGCGACAAAACTGCACAGTGTGATTCTCATAATGATTTTTCATCACCTATCCACAGGATAGGTGATATTTGCCTGATTGGTGGTGGTACCACCGATAGGTCCAACACCTATCCGGAGAGTGCTCTATGTGAATAAAGTGGGACTGCACATGCTCGGCCACATCTCCATTCACATTTTATTGAACTGCCGGAGAAAGCGTTCCAGTGGTCAGACCCCCACCGATCAGACATTTATCCCCTATAGGTGAATAGGTTGTTAGGTGATAAATGATCATTATAAGAAAACCCCTTTAAGATGCCCAAAAGATTAACAGAGCATAGCAAGGTGAAATCGCATACAAACTAAGATGGCAGCTCTGCAGTGCAGCACCATCTAGAGGTCATTCTAAATTTTGCAAGATAATAATGTTTTTTCTGGAGGAGTTGCATTTATTTCTTCAAAATATCTGAAATGTAAACATCAAGTCTTTCTGGGAGAAAACCAGAAACAATCTAAAACAAATCATAGTATGGTGCTGTAATGACAGGGATAGGGAAACAGACAAGTGAGCCCTAATCTACCCGCCACTCAGTCCTTGCCTACTTGCAACGACCCGCCCTAGGCGACGGGGTACAACTGGGCGACGGTCCCTACACTCAATAAGTGCACAACAGCCAACAGACAAGGAAACACAGAACAAAGGGAAACGGGGCAGTTGCCCACGGCAACACCGTGAGCAACAAGAGTAGTAAACGAGCCGAGTCAAACCAGGAGAGTACGAGGTGCCAAACGTAGAGCAGGAGAGTAGTGAACAAGCCGAGTCAAACCAGGAGTGTACGAGGTACCAAACGCAGAGCAGAAGAGTAGTCAGTAAGCCAGGGTCAATACGAAGCAGGGACAAGTAGTTCAAGAAGCTGCAGCAGGGCCAGGAAACCAACAGAGAAGAATCACAAGCAAGGAGGAACAGGAAAGGCAGGTATAAATAGACAGAGGGCGGGAGCTAGCTCCGTCTGGCCAGGCTGTGATAGGCTCTCCCACTCCTAAGCCTGCCATCCTGAGTGGTGGAAGATGCAGTCAGTCTCACAGACATAGAAGCAGGTGCAGACTGATTACCTATGGGCATGGATACAGAAGCTGTGCCTGGCAGATCCTTAACAGGTGCTAGAAATAAGTGATTTAGAAACAAAGTGTGTTATCCAACAAAAAGTAGTTAGTGGCTGCACTTTGGCCCACTAAGTCGCCTCCTAATTATCTGATTAGGGGAACTGATCATTTTAAAAATAAACTAAACCACAAAAACCATGAAGAAGAAAAAATACATACTAGTAAATAAATATGTCCCCTTTAGATAAACCTGCAAGACTCTCGGCAAACTGCAGAAACAAGCCGCCTTGCTGAAATCTTGCAGTAAAGGGTAGACATTTTCTCTCAGCCTCCTCCTAGGAGATTTGAGGCAAATAGCAAAAGAGTCATGGACTGCAGGGAACCTCGGGGGTTATATTATATGATGTTTCATGAAAGATCTCTGTAGTGTGCACTATTATGGTGTTAGGAAATGTCTGTTCCTTTATGATCGCCTTTACTACTGGACTAGCTTCTGGGCGGTTCTAGTTTTACTTTGAGCCTATCTCTCTTCTCTGTCTTTCTCCCTATTAGAGGTAAGGGTGGAGTAATTATACCTGGCTTCCTCCACTTGTTCTTTGCTTGTGATTTACTTGTCTTCGCGTGTTTTGATCAAGCTTCTGACTATACCATATGCCTCTGACTTCTGGACTTCTTGGAAACTGACCTCGGCTTGTCTATGGATAACCGCTTATTATTTATTGATTTGGAATATCTGCTCCCTGTTGGTTTTGACCTCTGCTATAACTGATATCCACTTGCTTTCTGATTTGGATTTTCTGTTTACCCTCTGGCTGTCTGGTTTCCTGTTCAGGTTTGCCTGCATTGCACCTCTTATCCAACTGTGAACTCTGTTAAAATAACCTGGGTTCTATGCAGCAAAAACCAACCTGCCTTGCGGTCGGCTCCGGCGAAGACCATTAAACTCTGTTGCTCAGAGTTGTGACGGATTTGAGGTTACGGATTCATTTGCACACACTCCTGGCAGTCTCGTGTAGCCTTTGGGGAATCGCTCGCGTATCAATTCCATAACACATGGCATCACTGCTGAATCCAGAAGTTCGGGAAAAGGTGCGGGGCTTGGCCTATAGTGGACATAGTTAGCTGGGCAATAATGAAGGTCCTGAAGCAGGAAATCAGTGCAATCCCAAGGCAAGAAGTACACATAGAATAGGTGGGTTTTATATGTTTGTTGTTTTATTTTACTTTGTGTTGAGTTAGTATGTGAAGGCAAACAGTGGATATATACAATTTTCTGCATGTTTGTGGAAAAATTGTGGAAAAATATTTTGCAGCGATTTTTACAAACATGCAGCAAAAAACTGTAGTGGCAATGCTAAGTAAATGGAACATGCCCTTACATTGTGCTAGTTACCCAGCATTCCCGACTGTCAAGTCTGCCTAGTTAAAGCAAGAGTTGGGAGTGAAGAGAGTAAGTTACTTAGGTTGATTTCGTATTCTGCAGAGTCTGTTATAGCTCCAGTTGGTTTGTTACCCAGCTTTCCCAAGACCATGAGAGGGAAATCTGCCTAGCTATGGCACGATTTGAGGGTGAGGGTGGGTTATTTAGATAGATTTAGTATTCAGCGTCACGTCGGGTGTGTGGACCCACTGGGCCGTACCACCTTGATGGTATAGCAGCTGGCCAACAGGATACCAAGTCAAAGTCTAAAGTTCCTAAAGTTCAGATAGGTGTACCTGTGGTAACTTCAGATAGTAGCGAAGCTAGGCTCGGATGGGACCTTGGTAGCAGGCGTGGTGTAACCAGGAAGGCGTAGTACACAGCACAACAAGACTCCAACTCTAGACGGCACTTGCAACAACACAGCACGGGACACAATATACAGGTAGCAGGAACGGGAACGCCGGGAACTGGAAAACACTTAAGGGACCATTTGCAGAGACGAACAGATGTAAACGACGACAACGCTCAGGCAATGCAGGAAGGGGCAGGGCCCTTCTTATAGTCCAGGGGGATCATGGGCTAATTTGGTATCTAATTCAGGTGCACGCGCTGGCCCTTTAAGACCGATCACAAGCGTGCACGCACACCCTACGGGACACAGCAGAGTGAGGCAGAAGTGAGCGCTGGCATCTCCTGAGGAGGAGATGCGGGCCAGCACTCACTGATCCATGGCTGCGGCCTTCAGAAGGGGAGTAAACATGATGGTCCGTGGCCATCGGTGTTACATTCAGCAGGCTCTGACAGGCAAGCCTCTGGCATGGCCTAATACTCAGATACCTATGACAGACTTGGAGGCCTTTGTAAGGCCCCTGACCGCTATGATAATCCATGGACTGACAGAGGGTCCCCCTTTCTTTTGTGAAACTCCTTTTATACTGCGATCACAATTGCATGTGGCATATAAAAGGTTAAACAACCTGGATCAGAGTGGTCTCTGATCCCAACCAGTGTTCCCTTTAAGGTGCGCAGCCGCGCATCTTCCACAGTCCGCCCACTCACTAAAGTTTAAAGCCCGCGCACTGTCACGGTAGGATGCAGTGGCGTCGCTAGCATCGGAGGGGGCTCCGATGCTAGCGACAGCCACATTCACTTGTATGTGCCTGCCGCCTACTATTTGCTGGGAAGACTCCATGCGCAGGCTGGCGTGATGACGTCACATCATCACGCCGGTCTGCGCATGCGTCCAGACTGAGAGGCAGTGTAGCTCTCCGTCCGTCATGGGAGCGGGGCACGGTAAGTACAATCTTTTCTTTTTTGAGGGGGCTGTGTGGTAATATACAGGGGGGATTGCTGTGTGGCAGTATATACAAGGGGAGAGGGGGGCTGTGTAGCACTATATACAAGGGGAGGGGGGATTGCTGTGTGGTAGTCTATAAAGAGGGGGAATTGCTGTGTAGCACTATATACAAAGGGAAGGGAGGGCTGTGTAGTAGTATATTCAAGGGGAGAGGGGGGCTATGTAGCACTATATACAGGGGGTATTGCTGTGTAGCACCATATACAAGGGGAGGGGAGATTGCTGTGTGGCAGTATATACAAGTGGAGGGGGGATTGCTGTGTGGCAGTATATACAAGAGGAGGGGGATTGCTGTGTAGTAGTATATACAAGCGGAGGGGGATTTCTGTGTGGCAGTATATGCAAGGGGAGGGGGGATTGCTGTGTGGGAGTATATTCAAAGGGAGGGGGATTGCTGTGTGGCAGTATATACAAAAGGGCTGTATGGCATTATCTACAGGGGGGCTGTGTGGCACTATCTACAGGAGGGCTGCATGGCGCTACCTGCAGGGGGGCTGTGTGGCGCTATCTACAGAGTGCTGTGTGTAGCGCTATCTACAGGGGGGCTGTGTTGTACTATCCACAGGGGGGATGTGTGGCGCTATCTACAGGGGGCTGTGTGTGGCGCTATCTACAGGGGGGCTGTGTGGCACTATCTACAGCGGGCTGTGTGGCGCTATCTACGGGGGGATGTGTAGCGCTATCTACGTGGGGGCTGTGTGTGGCAGTATCTACAGGGATGGGGTGTGACGCTATCTACAGGGGGTCTGTGTGGCTCTATCTACAGTGAGGGGGTGTGTTACTGTCAGGTCCGTATTTCAGGGTGGCTTCCGTCCCCTGTTATTTCACACCGAATAACCACCTCTGTAAATTGAAAGCTGAAGGCATGCCTGGAAAGAAGTACACCACACAGACAAATGTTGGTAGACATCTTTTCCTCAGTCAGCAGGAAGCGAACTGCCCTTTATTCAGAACAAAGAAACACACAGAAAAGACCCCTCCCTAGGGATGTGGGAGTGCCCAAGCCCCCCACCGGCTTCTCAGCTGCAAATTCTTATGCACACTCTTCTTGCATTCCAGGGGGCGGTGTCTTCCATAGGTGTGTCCGACATGAACAAAGAACTTGTTATATATATATATATATAAATCAGTATATTACACAAAGAACTGAAATGTATATACATATGTGTGAGGATAATATTTTTGCAAACAATATACATGGTAATGATGCCTGACAGTCCCCCCTAAAAATATTATTACTCTATCCCTGAGTCTTGCCTAGCAACCTACCACTGACCACTCGAACCAGGCGGGTAGGGGTTTTGGTTTCTTCACCAGCTTGAGACGAGCTACTCCTTATGAGTGACCCCCCTTTGTACCTGGACTTCCAAGGTTTCGGAGTGGTCCTGATTTTCCCTATTCTCCTCAGGATACAGGATAGTTGTCTTGGTATAATCTACAAGCCGCTGCTGGTTGTAATATATATATAATTAATCCAGTCTACATTTTTGTTAATGGTAATAATTGTCGCACTGTCACTTACTGTCCTAATGGGACTTCTACTCCTGCAGATATGACCGGTCATGGGCAGCACAGTGACCTTCACCTCACACCTTCACATAAAACTCCTCAGATTGTCATTTGCAGCACCGTGGCATATTTACACACATTATAATTATAAACCTCAGACAATATAAACAATAGGGCCTCAACTAATAACATAATGCTATCATCAATCTCATGCTATCACCCTCAGGTTTCGGGTCCCATCAGTTCATTGCCAGTCCTGTACATCATCGTCCCCTTTTTCTCCTGTCTTCTGCTCTTCACTGACTGTCGCCCTCAGGGTAACCCACACAATTGTGGAGTCAGACTACGTTGGTGTCCAGTGGGGGAGTTATTATTACCCCCTCCTAGCCACTTACTTATCAAAACACTTGAAACTGCTGACGGATTCACTCAGGTCTTTGGTCTTTACTTTGATCTTTCCTGATGTCATCAGGACTTGCTTTGGTCCTTCTCATCTGTCAGACACCGTCTCCTTCAGTTTACGTCACTGTGCTGTACATAACACCTCATGCTGTGAGCCTGGGGTGAGATCCCACATAGGCGGATTAGCCCCTTAATGACCGGGCCTGAAAAGACGTTAATGACCCGCTCAATTTTTCTATTTTTGCCTCTCTGCGCTTCAGCAGCCATAACTTTTTTATTTTTTCATTGACGTGGCTGTATGAGGCCTTGTTTTATGCGAGAGAAATAGTATTTTTTTTTTCCCACAGTTTGGTGGTAAAAAAAAAAATTTTTACAGCGTGAATATAGGAAAAAGCGATTCTCGGAATAGTTTTTTTTGTTTATTTTTTATCCCGTTCACGTTTCACGCTAAATAACCCATTAGATTAATTCTTCAGGTTATTATGGTCGTGTAGATACCTAATATGCGTAGGTTTTTTGTTTTTATTTAGTGTAGGGGCAATAAAGTGTATTTAATGCAAAATAAAGACTCTTTTTGGGACTTTTTTTATTTATTTATTTGTTTTGTTACTTTTTTTTTTTTTAATCCCATCAAGGGATAACTTTATTTGTAACTTTATTTTTTACTTGTAATGTATTAGCATACTCCTGTATGCTAATACATTACACTGTGTCATTATGACACAGGCTGCTGATCGGGCAGCACATAGTGTGCCCGAACAGCAGGCACACGGAACAGACAGCCCTGGGGTCCTTTGTAGGTCCCCAGGGCTGACTGCAGAGGGATTCCCCGGTGTTTGATCGCATCACTGGAATCCCGGTGATGCGATCAAAGAGGGGAATTCCCTTTGATCATGCCGCGGTCACGGGCCGCGGTAATCAAAGAGTTAAACAGCTGGGGTTGGAATGTTTGCTGACCCCAGCTGTGTTCAGGAGGCTGCTCTAAGATCAGGAGCTGTTAGTAACAGCTCCTGCTTAGAGGATGAGCGCTCTCACGAGCGCTCATCAGCCTGATCTGCAGCGACGCCAAAAGACGTCTCTGTAGACTAAGCACCCGCACCGCCTGACGTCAAAAGACAGTGGGCGGTCGGGAAGGTGTTACTGGAGTTGTATTGTGACTACCACAAACCCTCCGCATCTGTACTCTTCCTCTGGCAAGTTACTTGTCTGGGCGGCTACTTAGAATTGTGACACTGCCGTCAGTTCATGATAAACGCGTTGTACTGGCTCAGGCTGCGCCTGCCGCATCTCAGTGATGGAGTTCGTCGTGTTAAAAGTCTTTTAGTTCATATTTACTGGCACTTGCTGGGGACCCCCAACTCTTGTCAATTGTTAAAATAAATACTAATCTGGTGATAACATCATCCGCATATATTATAAACGTTGCTCTAAGTACATACAATAATGTCAGGCCCTTAAACGACATCAAACACCTTTATATAAGGAAAAAAACTTCTCTGTTACAATTGACAGGGCACCTAGAATATGTGTAATTATTGGGTACATTTCATTTGCACTTGGTGATACTTTTTCAGCAGGATTTGCACCTTGATCTCAGCTGATTGCCTAGAACATCTCCACCTCACAGAAATATACACAGATTCCACATGTTTATCTGACAAGTGTCTCAAACCAATTTTTTCTTACTCTAATCTGGTTCGTTCTACCTGGGAAGGCCTCTCAAGGTCGGTTCTCTTCGTGGGAGGCGGGTATGATAAGGTTGGCACCGGTCTGCCAGGGCTGTTCTGTAGGCAAATCAAACAGCTCTAACAGAATTTACCAGCCACAGCTGTAAAGCCTGGGACATACCAAGTAGATCTTACCACGTCGATCCTTGCAGTCTTGGGGCATATGTGAGGTCATACACCATCAATACAAGTGCTATCAAGAATGCATTGGGCGCTACTGGTTTACCTTCCTTTATCCGTCCACATTCTGTTAGAATCTGGTTCTCACGCCTTCCGCTCCCAGTTGGACTCTTCCTGTGGAGAACAAGCTTTTCATAGCCTAATCAGTAATTGATCTTAATCAGATAATTAACTTGAAGAAAAACATTAACAATGACAGATTTATGTTAAACGTTCACACTGGTCAGTAACTAAAACTGATACCTACAAACTGATTCTTCTTCTTTATATATATCTATATATACACATATACACTGCACAAAATTCTCTGCTCTAAAATTTCCCTTTCACAATAACAACAAAAATAAACAAATAAAAATGTTTTCGAATGGGAATATTCCGCGTCTGTACCTTTTATCTGACACATCCAATAGTCCAATGCTGACGCTGGTCTAGAACTTTACATAAAACTTAACCTCAGTATTTAATATTCCCACAACCCTTCTTAAATACAGTTATTAAACAAACTAACTTTGGGACACCAGGCCAATACTTGGGATAACACTGTTCCCCTGTCACTACAACAACGTCTGCAGTGGGGAAGATACCAGCCGGGCTTCAGGCCCCCCTGAGAACAGGTCTACACATATACGAGCACATTGTCATACACTTCTAACTCGGGTAGTTGTATGTTCTGCAGTCGCTGGGACAGGTAACCTGGCCGGGCTGCACTTTTCACAGGTACCTTTGCTGTTTTACCTATGTCATGCCATGCGCACATCATGCAGGCTGCTACAAACCTAGTGGTGGCATTATTGTATCCAGGGACAAGCCAATTTACTGACACCTGGCTGCACATACCCTTGTTGTCAGTTCTGTCTTCTCTCGCTCTCTCAATTGGCTTACCCGATGATCCAATAAAGTTCCTACTACCAATGGGCCCATAATTGTGGGCGATGCCAAAAGCGTACCTAGAGTCAGGGTAAATGTCGGCCGTCTTACCTTCTGCCAGGTTACAGCCTCAGCGAGCAGCTCCAGCTCCGCTCCGTGAGATGAACAAGAAGGTGAGAGTGGTTTCTGGGTAATTTACATTGTGCCTCGTATCCCGGCTTGTGCATACTGTATAATAAAATATCTCTTTATTACAAATTTACATTAAAAACCCATGTCACATATAGATAGAACATCTCAAAGGGGTGGCGTCTTCATTCTCTAAAATAAAACCAAATATTATACACTTCTCCACACTCATCTGATAATCCAGAACACTTTGAGAATTTCACTTTTATCAGGTTCTGTAAATACTTGATTAATACAAAAACAAATAAAAATAAAAAATTCCTAAAAACTTTACATCAAATGAACAATGTTCAGACAATTTTTTCTTTGCCTTCTCCCCCACCTAAATTTAAAAAAAAATAAACTATACATAAAAATAGGGAACGGTGGGTGCACATACATTTTCAAAACCCTGTGTCTCACAGTATCTATAGTTTAATACATCTGAATTAACATCAAAACACATGAAATCTGATCACATCATAACACATAAATATCGTAACTTTTATAAACAACAGCGCATGCGCAAAGAGAAGAAATTTATTTAGGTTTCTAGACATTACTGATTTATATATATATATATATAAGCAGTGCATATTGAAATCATTTGTCTGCAGACTGCACCCAGTCAGCCCCCCCTCCTCACACACTCACCCCTCACAGCTTCTAATCTCACAATCTTAACCCTTTCAATGCCGGCAAAACAACATACGTATCTGCAATCATTCATCACACCATTGTATAGGAATTATCCACGTTCAAATCATCAAACACATAATCTGTAACAGTCCAATCTGTCGGCCACCATCCCTATATAACGATGACATGTTGTTTCATCAGTGAACAGCGTCCCGCACACTAAAATGGAACCTAAAATAAAAAAGACACTGCAGCATGTGTTAGAAATGACAAAATTAACAAGGCGATTATTTCATACTGAGTTGGTTGGGCCGGGCGTGGCCACATCAGGGGCAGGGGGGTTTCCTGCCCACAATGAGGACACACTCAACATGAGGTACGGACGCCATTACCGGGCGTCGCCTGGTCCTGTGTTTTCTAATACATATAACATACAATACCTTTCTTATTCCTAACTTCCTCTTCTGCAAATCCCTCTAAAGCACTTTCCATCAACTTACTACCTTCCAACTTCCCTTTGTTCTCCAGAATACCTTTTGCCCAATCTGCGGCTTGGAGCCGCCCTCCTCTATGGATCCCACACACATCCATCAATTTCTTCATTTTACTCACATACTGCTTTCCTTCCCTTCGCTTCACTAAATCATACGAATAGGACTGTCCGGAAACGAACGATCCTGGAGATTTGAATATGGACCGTAAACCATCCATTCTAACAGTCTATATTATACACGTAATTTATATAACAATTTTGCAGTCTACAATGTATCCCTGTACATCTCACTGGAATATAACAATCTTTATCTAGACTCTCCGGCCTCGCTGGAAATATTAAAATCTAACAGTCTATAGCTCTCCGGACTGTTATATAATCTTTATCTAGACTCTCCGGCCTCGCTGGAAATATTAAAATCTCACAGTCTATAGCTCTCCGGTCTGTTATATAATCTTTATCTAGTCCCTAATTACCCAGAGGATGGTTAGTCGGGCGCGACTAAGGTCTCACAGGTTTTCGACCTCACAGCGGAAAATATCACCTCTGACGCATGAGATAATCCAGGAAATCAACAAAAGGGTTCTACAGATCGCCACAAGACCGTCCACAAACACAGATAAGACGAAGATTCATAAAATCAACTCGCTTACTGTGTTATTGCGGCGGTGATCAAATTCCTTATCAGTGGGCAATCTCGGGTCCTATGTTTCACCCTGTGATTGTCGGTTATCCGGATTTCGATATTTCCTCGAGTGAGGTCCCCGTTAAGGCGCCAAAGATGTCAGGTCCGTATTTCAGGGTGGCTTCCGTCCCCTGTTATTTCACACTGAATAACCACCTCTGTAAATTGAAAGCTGAAGGCATGCCTGGAAAGAAGTACACCACACAGACAAATGTTGGTAGACATCTTTTCCTCAGTCAGCAGGAAGCGAACTGCCCTTTATTTAGAACAAAGAAACACACAGAAAAGACCCCTCCCTAGGGATGTGGGAGTGCCCAAGCCCCCCACCGGCTTCTCAGCTGCAAATTCTTAGGCACACTCTTCTTGCATTCCAGGGGGCGGTGTCTTCCATAGGTGTGTCCGACATGAACAAAGAACTTGTTATATATATATATATCAGTATATTACACAAAGAACTGAAATGTATATACATATGTGTGAGGATAATATTTTTGCAAACAATATACATGGTAATGATCCCTGACATTACTATCTACAGGGGGCCTGTGTGGCGCTATCTACAGGGGTCTGTGTGGCGCTATCTTCAGGGACAGTGGTGTAAGAGAGGGATTCTTTCATTGATACCTATAATTGGTGTTTATAACTGTTTATTTTACAGGTGTACTTGTAATATTATAGTATTTAAATAAGTAATTAAAACTAATTTAAAATAAGTTTTCTTAATCAGTTATTTAGTACGCTATATTAGCGTTTACTGGGGGTATTACTTTTGGTCTTCAGATCGCCCACCTTTGATGGAGACTTGCTCTGCTCCCTAACTGCCCCGCTCAGGAGCTGCCAAGACTTGGAGGGAACATTGATCCCAACCATTAAAGAGGGATCCTGGCTGTCAATCACATTCCATTATCACCAGGACGTACTATTACTTGGGTCACTAGGACATATTAATTGCGGTTACCTAACTGCACCAGTATGTAACAGTGCATATTTTTGTGGGAGGGGATAAGGATATTATGTGAGGTTGTGTTTGCTGTTGTTTTTTCTTTGTTTGGATTCTTTGTTATGTGCTCCTTTAACCAGCCCCAGCCAGCTCCTACTACCAGAACAGAAGTTCTTTTGAGTGTACAAAAAATACTCACATTGCCGCTAATTTGCTATAAGGCTCGGGTTGGGTTATTAAAGGGTCTGTCTGGCAGATAACCTTTAATTTCAATGTGTTGCTACAAATAGGCCGCCATCATGGCAGTACTAGTAGTACTCCCGTCAGGGGCCCGGCCAAAAGGCTGAAGAAAGGGGGCCCGCCGGGCTGTCGTCACCCCTCCCCAGACTGCCCCCCCCCCTTGCAACGCTCGCGGGCCCCCTCTTGCAACGCTCGCGGCCCCCCTTGCAACAATCACGCCCACCCCTCGCAAAGCTCGCGGCCCCCCCCCCCTGCAGACCTGTTGTAACTTCACGAACTGGACTGGGAAGATGCAGCATGTAAGCAGAAGCTCCGTGTGGAGATCCTGCCCCCCAGCCAGCTCCTCTACACCGCCGACTAGACCTGCAGGCTGGTGAGTGTTACCCCCAGAGGCGTAGCTAGGTTCTCCAGCACCCGGGGCAAAGATTCAGTTTGGCGCCCACCCCAACCTCTTTCCCCACATCTCCTTCCCCCTCACCGTGTTTGTTTTCTCTACCAATCGACGTGTCATTTCTTTTCCACATTTCTTTTTATGTAACGCGAGCATAAAAACATTTGTACATTTTACAAGCAATATGGTTCTATACACAACACCAGAACCAAGCTCAGTACATATATACAGCACCAGGACAAATACAGCTAAATTTAGTGCAACCCCTTCCCTATAGGCATGTACGGCGTAAAACTACAGCTCCCAGCATGACCCGAACAATGATAAGGATATGCTGGGAGATGCTGTTTCACAAAAATAAATCCTATCAATCATACCACCATCTCGCTGCAGATCATACAGTGACTACATTACTGATTAGAGGCAGAATGAACATTTACATTAGGTGACTCACCGGTGACGTCTCAGATTCTAGATCTTTTTCTCCATCCGGTCCAGACCTCTATGATGACTTCTCCCGGTCCCATTTCTGTAGTTTGCCGCACACATGTCTTCAGCTTCTCACTTTTCCAACATTTCTGCACCTATAAATAAAGACAAAGTTATCATTATACCACACACTACGCCCCTATATATAATAGCGCCATACACTGCACCTCTAATTATAATAGCACCATACACCGTGTTCCACACACACACTGTGCCCCCTGTAGATAGTGCCTGCCATAGAGCCCCCTGTAGATAGTGCCTGCCATAGAGCCCCCTGTAGATAGTGCCCCCGTATAGCCCACCCCTGTATATAGTGTCCCACAAATAACTCCCCCTATAGTGCACCCCTGTATATAGCCCCCTGTAGATATAGTCCAGCCCTGTATATAGTGCTCCACATATAGCCCAACCCTGTATATAGCCCCCTGTAGATATAGCCCACCCGTGTATATAATGCTCTACAGATAGCCAACCCCTGTATATAGCCCCCTGTAGATATAGCCCAGCCCTGTATATAGTGCTCCACGTATAGCCCAACCCTGTATATAGCCCCCTGTAGATATAGCCCACCCCTGTATATAGTGCTCCACAGATAGCCCCCCCCTGTATATAGCCCCCATGTAGATATAGCCCATCCCTGTATATAGTGCTCCACATATAGTCCACCCCTGTATATAGTGCTCCACATATAGTCCACCCCTGTATATTGTGTTTCACAGATAGCCCACCCCTGTATATAGCCCCCCTGTACATATAGTCCACCCGTGTATATAGTGCTCCACTAGATAGTCCACCCTTGTATATAGTGCTCCACAGATAGCCCGCCCCTGCATATACTGTATACAGGGGTGGGCTATCTGTGGAGCACTATATACAGGGGTGGACTATATGTACAGGGGGGCTATATACAGGGGTGGGCTTTCTGCGGAGCACTATAGGGGGAGCTATTTGTGCGATACTATATACAGGGGTGGGCTATATCTACAGGGGGACTATATACAGGGGTGGGCTATATCTACAGGGGGACTATATACAGGGGTGGGCTTTCTGTGGAGCACTATAGGGGGAGCTATTTGTGTGATACTATATACAGGGGTGGGCTATATCTACAGGGGGACTATATACAGGGGTGGGCTATTTCTACAGGGGGACTATATACAGGGGTGGGCTATATCTACAGGGGGACTATATCTACAGGGGGACTATATCTACATGGGGACTATATCTACAGGGGTGGGCTATATTTACAGGGGGACTATATCTACAGGGGTGGGCTATATCTACAGGGGGACTATATCTACAGGGGGACTATATTTACAGGGGTGGGCTATATCTACAGGGGTGGGCTATATCTACAGGGGTGGGGTATATCTACAGGGGGACTATATCTACAGGGTTGGGCTATATCTACAGGGGTGGGCTATATCTACATGGGGGCTATATACAGGGGGGCTATATACTATATAGCCCCCCTGTAGCTATAGCCTACCCCTGTATATGGTGCTCCATAGATAGCCCATCCCATCCCCCTGTAGATAAAGTCCCCCCCATAGATAAAGCCCCCCCCCCGTGTAGACAAAGTCCCCTCTCCGTAGATAAAGCCCCACCGTGTAGACAACGTCCCCCCGTAGATAAAGTCCTCCCTGTAGATACAGCCACACACTTTTATTACAATTTAAAAAAAACAACTATTCAAACTCACCTTAATCCCGCTCCCACGCCGTCCGGCAGCCATGGAGACCTGCTCTCTTCTGTGCAGGTCTCCTGGGGGTTGAACGCAGCGTCTATGAAAGGCGCTGATTGGCTGGGCAGGATGACTTTCCCTGTCAATCAGCGCCTTTCATCGACGGAAGCTTCACTGGTACAAAAGGTACCAGTCGCTTCACTCGTGGAAAGGCGCTGAATGACCGGTCATTCATTGCTTCTAATTGTACCTGTGTCCTTGCGACACAGGTACAATTATAGTGCAGGAGGAGGTGGCGCTGGCGCCCCCCTCCAAGTTGCGCCCGGGGCACATGCCCGGCCTGCCCCCCCTAGCTACGCCCCTGGTTTCCCCCCTCTGCATCCTGCTTCCCATTCCTCCTGACCCCACTTGTACAATATATAAAGCACGTTAAAACGTGTTTTTTTTGGGTTTTTTTCTAGCGTTTTTTTGCTGCGATTTTCGCAATCGCGGCAAAAAAATTGCGCAGTTTTGCCACGATTATATAAAAATTGCGCCAAAACTGAGTGATTTGTGCCGCGATTACGAAAATTCCATAAAAAAAAGGATACAAAACATGAAACAATAGTGCTGTTGTATCCCGTACGGGGCCCGTTTTCACAGATCCCTTATAGACTTGAGTCTATTGAGCGATCCGTGAAAATGCACAAAAATAAAACATGTCCTATATTTTACAGGCCCTTCACATGGTCCGTCAAAGCAACGACCGTGTGAATAACCCCATAGAAGAACATGCAGCTGTGTGACGGCCATTAAAAAAAAACGTCCTTCACACGGACGATGAACACGTCTGAATAAGCCCTAACTCATGTGAATGGGGTTTGTCAAAATCTGCATGGAATTTAGGACAGGCTGCTGATTTATAACCCCTTAACGCAATATCACGTAACTGTACGTGATAAGGGTTAGGTATGTATGGGAAGTATAGAGCGAGCTCACGTGCTGAGCTCGCTTCATACACAGCGGGTGACGACTGTCACGCAGCTGACGCCTCACTGCAACGAGCGGAATAAAAGATCACATTGATTCCGCTCGTTTAACACCTCAAATGCCACTGTCAAACAAGCCATTTAAAAACTGCACTCCTCAAAGTATTCAAACAGCATTCAGAAAGTTTCTTACCCCTTTAGGCGTTTCACAGGAAATAAAGCAAAGTAGAGGGGAAATTTACAAATTTTATTTTTTTTTCCTGGAAATTCATTGATCATACATTTTTTTCTGTAACACAGAAGGTTTTACCAGAGTAACACAAATCAATATAGTTTTTAGAAATATCCCACATGTGGGCCCTGGTGTCCTAATGGATTGAAACACCGGCCTCAGAAGCAAAGGAGCACCTAGAGGATTTTGGGGCCTCCTTTTTTTAGAATATATTTTAGGCACTATGTCAGGTATGAAGAGGTCTTATGGTGCCAAAACACAAAAAAACAAAACAAAAGTGACCCCATTTTGGAAACTACACCTCTCAAGGAATTTATATAGGGGTATAGTTAGCATTTTGACCCCACAGGTATTTTGCTATATTTATTGGAGTTACTCTGTGAAAATGAAAATCTACTTTTTTTCTGAAAAAACATAGACATTTGTAATATTTACAAGGAATAAAGAAGAAAACGCACCCCAAAATGTGTAAACCATCTTCTCCCAATTACAGAAATACCTTAGTATGTTTGGACCCACAGCAGTGCTCAGAGTGGAAGAAGCATCATTTGGATTTTGAAGCGCAGATTTTGCTGGATTGGTTTTCAGTGCTATGTCGCGTTTGCAATGCACTGGAGGGACTAAAACAGTGGAAACACTCCAAAAGTGATCCCATTTGGGAAACTACACCCCTCAAGGAATTTTTCTAGGGGTATAGTTAGCATTTTGACCCCACAGGTTTTTTTTGCAGAATTTAGTGGAATTAGGCCGTGAAAACGAATATCAACATTTTTGTCACCTGAAATGTTGCATTTTTTCATTTTCACTAAGGATAAAAGAAAAAAAGCACCCCAACATTTGTAAAGCAAACTCTCCCGAGTACAGAAATACCCCACATGTGGTAATAATTGTTTTTTTATTACAAATTTATTAACCTTGGCAGGACTGATCCTTTTTTGCTTTTCCATTTCAGTTTTTCACTCACCGCTTTCCAAACATCATATCGTTTTTATTTTTCCATCAATAGAGTGGTGTGTGGGCTTACTTTTGCGGGAAAAGTTGTAGTTTCTATGGACACCATTTAAGTACCATTGAGGGTATGTTCACACGGCCTATTTTCGGCCATTTTTCGGGCCATAAAATCCCGAAAAACGGCAGAAAAATCGGAGCGTTTTTCGCAGCGTTTTTTTACGTGTAAAAAAACGGCTACGAAAAAGAAGTGCAGGACACATCTTGGGACATTTTTGGAGCCGTTTTCCATAGGCTCTATTGAAAAAAGCTCCAAAAACGGCCGTAAAAAACGCAACAAAAATCGCGAGTTGCACAAAAAACGTCTGAAAATCAGGAGCTGTTTTCTCTTGAACAGCTCCGTATTTTGAGATGCTTTTGACTCTGCGTGTGAACATACCCTCAATGTACTGGGAAACTGAGAATAAAATTCTTTGCGTGGTAAAGTTAGAAAAAACTGTGAATCCTTGTTTTTTGAGTTTCGTTTTTACCGCTTTCACCATGCAGAAAAAAAGAAAACGTAACTTTATTTTGCGTCTTAATACAATTACGATGATACCAAATTTATAAAGGTTTTTTTTTATATTTTACTAAGTTTTTTATTTTTGGGTCGATTGAGCGGTGTGAGGGCTTATTTTTGGTGGGACGAGCTGGAGTTTTTATTGATACCATTTTTGGTACATACAACTTTTTGATCACTTTTTATTACATTTTATTTAGCGCTAAGGTGACCAAAAAACAGTGATGATGGCGTTTTAAATTCTTTATTTCTTACAGCGTTCATCATGCGCTATAAATGACAGTTTCAATTTATTCTGCGGGTCGGTACGATTACGGTGATACCATATATATATATAATTGTTCCCCGAGGTATGCGATCACAGTTAAAGCCTACGATGCACATGCAACATGACGAATTTCGTATTAAGTACGAGCAGTTGTCAAACCAATATGTCTTGGAAACCATTTTACTGAATATGGACTTTCTACAGAGGGACTTAGCTACCCTGAAAGTCAAGATTCGCGATTTGGAGAGCACTTTGAAATCTCTTATTCCTATTGAGGACTTTAATATACATCTTGAGAAGTTACAGGTTTCTTTGATCAAGATTAGGTCTGAAACGGAAGAAACTAAGAAGAGAAAGTGGTATGGTGACCAGCTTGACTATGAATTGGGTCGTGTATACACCTGGGGCAACCCTGGCTATTTTAATAATGGCCCACAAAGACGAGATCGTAGACCACGTGACCAACATTATTCCAACAAGGAGAAACCCAAACAGGAACATCCTTCAAACACCATTAAGGACTCTAACCAAATAGATTTTTTAGGCTCCAACGATCCGGAAGCGTCAAGAGAAAGGCGACCAGGCGAGCAGGACGTAAGAGACACCGAGGGAGGAAGAACCCGCTTTCAGAGGCACTTACAATCACAAGGCCAGAAGACCCTCAACAACAAAAAGAGTGTTAACAGACTGTGGTAAATATCTCTTCTCACTTATTATCTGATGCCGAGTTACATTTGTTGTCAAAGGGTCTCGTATTTTGTCCAAGCCAACGGGTGGACTTGTTCCAGTTGGAACTGGATCTCCATAATTTTGTAAGGTCTATCCAATTAAAAATCTGATTTGATGCCCAAAGTAATGAAAAAATATTAGATATTAACTCGCATGATTTTTGCCTTAATAGCTATGGTCTACGAAATAAGAGTAATTTTCAGCCACCTATAGTGTCACATTCCGTTGAAACGTTTGTTGAATCAGTTAAAAGAGATTTGTATGCATTGAGATCTTCATCACAGGGTAATAATATCAAACATCCTAATGTTACTACGGTTGAAATGCAGGCATTGAACGTATTAGTCCATAGCCACGACCTCACTGTTAAACCCGCGGATAAAGGGGGTGTGGTCGTGGTTATGGATACCAGTATGTATATTAAGGAGGCCATGAGACAATTAAATGATCCCAATGTTTACAGGTTGCTAAAGGGTGATCCTAGATTTGACATCGAACGCAAAATTAAGATGGTAATCAGTCCAGCTCATGAGGAAGGTATTATTGATCAGGCCCTGATGAATTTTTTGATTGTTACACATCCTATTACACCTTCTCTGTATTTACTTACAAAAATACATAAATGTTTAAATAATCCCCCCGGACATCCTATTGTTTCGGGAAGGGGTTCTCTTCTTAGCAACATTTCTATTTTTGTTGACAAGGTTCTGAGGGTCTTTGCCATAGACACAAAATCGTATATAAAGGATACTACAGATTTTTTACTTAAACTTAGAGAAGTTACTCCACCTCATGGTTCTTTTTTAGTGTCCTTTGACGTTACTTCATTATACACCTCTATCAGCCACAGTAAGGGTATGGAAGCCGTTAGACGTAGACTTTGTACCTCTGACTTTTCAGTTTCTGCTTGTGAATTTATTATTTCCTTGGTGGAACTTATCTTGACATCTAATTACTTTACCTTTGAAGAACAGTACTATATACAACTCATGGGAACAGCCATGGGGTCGCACATGGCACCGTCCTATGCGAACATCTTTATGGACATGATAGAGGAGATGTCGATCTATGTGTCCCATCACTTCACTCATGTTTTGAGGTGGTGGCGATACATAGATGACATCTTCTTCATCTGGACTGACACTGAGAACCGTTCTTATGGCCTTTCATCAATATGGAAATACACTGGATGATGATATCCAATTTACAATGGTACATTCTATGGAATCTATCCAATTTTTGGATGTTACTGTGATCATTGATGATGTAACACTCAGGACTAAGTTGTACACTAAGGAAATAGACAGAAATACACTTTTAAGATTTGAGAGTTGCCACCCTAGGAATACTATCCGTTCACTACCATATAGTCAAATGATCAACGTTAAATGAATTGTTGATGACCAAACAGATTTGGATCGATCATTAGATAGTACGACCTCTAATTTTTTACAAAGGGGGTACCCTAAGCGTCTATTACAGGCACATAGAAACAAAGTTCTTTCTACACCTAGCCAGGATTTGTTTTCAAAATCTAAGTGTTCTGCATCAAAAATAGTTCCTTTTGTGTCCACGTACAGCGACTCTAGTAGTGACATATCTAGAATCGTTAATAAACATTGGCCTATCATTAAAAACAACTATGGACATATAGATGGCTTGAGTGATGCTCCTCTTATGTCCTACAGACGAGCACATAACTTACATGACAAATTGGTTAGATCTCGGGTTAAAAAGCCTCTTGGGGGCAAGAAACAGACTTTACTTAGACCTCTCAAGCCTGGCAGTTTTCCATGCTACAACTGTGTTAATTGCCAGTTTATGAAAAAGGTAGTACTTTCATACATCCATGGACAGGTATTCAACATGAGATTAGACATACTTTGACTTGTGATTCTGGATCATATATGTACTATGGTGTCCATTTAAATTACTATATGTGGGTGAAACCACATGTGAGATGAAGACACGGTTGAACAATCATCGCTTCTCCATCAGGAAACATAAACTTGATTTACCTGTGTCGAAACATTTTTTTGAGCAGGGTCACACCGAGAAAGATTTGAGGTTCATGATCTTGGATCATGTTCCCTTATCTCATCACGGTGGTGACAGACATACGATACTTCACAAATGTGAGTTGAGGTGGAAATTCCTGCTAAACACATTGAGACCGAATGGACTTAATGTAGAGTTCAATGTAGCTAGGATTGCTTCTTGATTGTTCATTGTCTTCGCTCCTCTCCTTATCCTTACTTTGTCCTCTATGGAGTAAACTAGTGATACATTTTTTATAAGATTTTGTATAATATTCTTTATAGTATCTATTTACTTGTATTCATCATATGTGTATTTTTTTTGGTACTTTATTGATGAAGGGACAATACTAACTTTGTCTTATTTTTTCGTATTTACAGACTACAACTATTAACATCATGTTTGAAGAACACTCTCCAATATACTGCGTTGATGTTCAGAATATATTAATGTTTCTTTGCTGCTCTGCTGTCTTCCTTTGATGTGTTTTGGTACTGATTCTTTTATATGTGCTTGATATGTATTTACATTTCTATGTGTTATTTTATTCATTTATAGCAGATGGAGTTTGAGATACACTACCGTTCAAAAGTTTGGGGTCACCCAGACAATTTTGTGTTTTCCATGAAAACTCACACTTATATTTATCAAATGAGTTGCAAAATGACTAGAAAATATAGTCAAGACATTGACAAGGTTAGAAATAATGATTTTTATTTGAAATAATAATTTTCTCCTTCAAACTTTGCTTTCGTCAAAGAATGCTCCATTTGCAGCAATTACAGCATTGCAGACCTTTGGCATTCTAGCTGTTAATTTGCTGAGGTAATCGGGAGAAATTTCACCCCATGCTTCCAGAAGGCCCTCCCACAAGTTGGATTGCTTGATGGGCACTTCTTGCGGACCATACGGTCAAGCTGCTCCCACAACAGCTCTATGGGGTTGAGATCTGGTGACTGCGCTGGCCACTCCATTACAGATAGAATACCAGCTGCCTGCTTCTTCCCTAAATAGTTCTTGCATAATTTGGAGGTGTGCTTTGGGTCATTGTCCTGTTGTAGGATGAAATTGGCTCCAATCAAGCGCTGTCCACAGGGTATGGCATGGCGTTGCAAAATGGAGTGATAGCTTTCCTTATTCAAAATCCCTTTTACCTTGTACAAATCTCCCACTTTACCAGCACCAAAGCAACCCCAGACCATCACATTACCTCCACCATGCTTGACAGATGGCGTCAGGCACTCTTCCAGCATCTTTTCAGTTGTTCTGCGTCTCACAAATGTTCTTCTGTGTGATCCAAAAACCTCAAACTTCGACTCGTCTGTCCATAACACTTTTTTCCAATCTTCCTCTGTCCAATGTCTGTGTGCTATTGCCCATATTAATCTTTTCCTTTTATTAGCCAGTCTCAGATATGGCTTTTTCTTTGCCACTCTGCCCTGAAGGCCAGCATCCCGGAGTCGCCTCTTCATTGTAGACGTTGGCACTGGCATTTTGCAGGTTCCTTTTAATGAAGCTGCCAGTTGAGGACCTGTGAGGCGTCTATTTCTCAAATTAGAGACTCTAATGTACTGGTCTTGTTGCTCAGTTGTGCAGCGGGGCCTCCCACTTCTCTTTCTACTCTGGTTAGAGCCTGTGTGAGCTGTCCTCTGAAGGGAGTAGTATACACCGTTGTAGGAAATCTTCCGTTTCTTGGCAATTTCTCGCATGGAATAGCCTTCATTTCTAAGAACAAGAATAGACTGTCGAGTTTCACATGAAAGCTCTCTTTTTCTAGCCATTTTGAAAGTTTAATCGAACCCACAAATGTAATGCTCCAGATTCTCAACTAGCTCAAAGGAAGGTCAGTTTTATAGCTCCTCTAAACAGCAAAACTGTTTACAGCGGTGCTAATATAATTGCACAAGGGTTTTCAAGTGTTTTCTAATCATCCATTAGCCTTCTAATACAGTTAGCAAACACAATGTACAATTAGAACACTGGAGTGATGGTTGCTGGAAATGGGCCTCTATACACCTATGTAGATATTGCATTAAAAACCAGACGTTTGCAGCTAGAATAGTCATTTAGCACATTCACAATATATAGAGTGTATTTCTGATTAATTTAATGTTATCTTCATTGAAAAAAAACTGTGCTTTTCTTTCAAAAATAAGGAACTTCTAAGTGACCCTAAACTTTTGAACGGTAGTGTATATACATTGAACTTTCACAACAGTGTGCTTTTAATTTTAACTTATTTATATGTACAGCAGATACTGTAGGTCCGCTACACGGTTGGGGTTTTAGTGGGATGTGCCTTGTTCACTTTGTGTATTTTGGCATATCAACAAACCCGGACTGGGGGTCTTTTTGACCACGGAAGTGTGGACATAGTCCCTTTGATCCACGTGTGGACCATGATTAAGTTTTGCTGAATCTAGTGATTCTAAACTCGCACATTATTTATTTATACCATTTGTCTTTATATCTCCACCACCTGCTTGTCTTTGAATACGTAGTTGGAAAATATTTTTTCCGCTAATCTTGGGATCATCTGGACACATCTTATGCAAAGACTGTTCTACAAGGCAAGATGCACGGAAGTTTGTTCGTTTCGTCTTTGCTTGGCGGTTTTCTAGCAATAGGATGCCGCACTTACCTAGTCTAATGATGTTCAGTCCTTACCTTGAATACCGTACGTAACTTCCGGTTATTTTGTTGCATGGCTACATGTACACTTCCGGTGTGCGGTTGAAGCATGCGCACTAGAGATTCACAAATGCTGGACTCAGCACGAAGCACTAACCCATTAATGGGTGTTTCTGATTACGCTTACCATCAAGTGACGTTGATTAGTGAGTGTTCGCACAGCTCCTCCTTTGATACAGCTGTGGAATATTCGATTAAATTCTAATTACATATATGTTGTATTTTATGTTTTAATGTCGATATTTTTAAGATTACGCACTTGTAACTTTTGCACTGTTGTATAAATTTTTCCCTTTTTTGATACCTTTACCTATGTACAATAATGTTTTTTGCACTATGTGTAGTGTTTTAATTAATACTAATGAGACTGATGATGTCAGAGCACTTCTGTTATTTATACCCTTGCTTGAGAAAGGTCCTATTGCAGGACAGAAACGTTGCACCTTTGTTTGATGTGGATTGAATAAACTTCACAATTTTGCTTATTGGAGTGCTGCAAGACTTTCTATATCTGTACTTAGTCCAAGGATCGGGACTACTTGCTGGACACCCAGATATACATACAATTCCTTCCTAAAGTGAGTGCTGCTGTTTTTCTTCGTTGTATATATATATATATATATATATATATATATATATATATATATACAGTGGCGGATTAAGAAGACCATGGGCCCTGGGCTGTTACCCAAACTTGGGCCCCCCTTCTCCACCGCCACTCTGCCGCGCCGTAACTATTGCTAACACTACCTTTTTGCACAGGGCTGTGTCCCTACATGCTGACAGTATCACACTGTGCAGGGACACATCCTCCTGACAAGGGGATTGGTAACACCAATATGTCTATCAGTCCTGGACTGCACAAAGATGTTATGTGGAATACAAGGATTTCCTATAATAAACATGTCAAGAGAGGGGACAGATTCTCTACAAATCCAGTGACTCACAGGTGACGACGTCTCAGATGCTAGTAGTTTTTTTTCCTCTTTTCTTCTCCATCCGGTACAGAGCTCATGACGACTTCTCCTGGCCATGACCCATTTCTGCAGCCCTTAAATATAATATCACCATGCACTGCGCCCCTGTAAAGTAAAGCACGACATACACAGTGCCCCCTGTAGATAGTGCCAACCCCCCATGTAGACAGCGCCACACACACACACACACACACACACACACACACACACACACACACACACACCTGTAGATAGCGCCACACACACACACACCTGTAGATAGCGCCACACACACACACACACACCTGTAGATAGCGCCACACACACACACACACACCTGTAGATAGCACCACACACACAAACACACACCTGTAGATAGAGCCACACACACACCTGTAGACAGGGGCGTAGCTAGGAAAGACTGGGCCCCATAGCAAACTTTTGACTGGGGTCCCCCCTCCCCTGGGTGTCACACAACCCCCCCTTGTAGATAGTGCCTTTTTATAGCCCCCCCTGTAGATAACGCCATACAGCCCCCCTGTAGATAGCGCCATAAATCCCCCTGTAGATAACGCCATACAGCCCCCCTGTAGATAACGCCATACAGACCCCCCTGTAGATAACGCTATACAGCCCCCCCCCTGTAGATAACTCCATACAGCCCCCTTTGTAGATATCTACAGAGGGGGCTGTATGGCGTTATCTACAGGGGGGACTCTGTATGGTGTTCTCTACAGGGGGGTCTGTATGGCGTTATCTACAGGGGGATGTATGGCGCTATCTACAGGGGGGCTGTATGGCGTTATCTACAGGGGGGCTATATGGCGTTCCCTACAGGGGGGGCTGTATGGCGTTCTCCACAGTGGGGGCTGTATGGCGTTCTCTACAGGGGGGCTGTATGGTGTTATCTACAGAGGGGGCTGTATGGCGCTAACGCCATACAGCCCCCCCTGTAGGGAACGCCATACAGCCCCCCCCCTGTAGGGACCGCCATAAAGCCCCCCCTGTAGGGAACGCCATACAGCGTCGCCCCTCCCAAAAAAATGCGACCTACAGTGTGTCCTACGAAAGACATGTATCCCCTCTCCACAGCATAGGGGATACATGTGTTATCGCTGGCAGCGATAGGGAGAACGGGGGACTGAAAGTCTCCCGAAGTTCTCCATGACTAACCTCTGACGTCCGGCGTCTGCGCAGCTCAATAAAAATTAAAGGAGCGCTGGTCACGCATGCGCACAAGCGCGACCGGAGCTCCATTAATTTCTACGGAGCTGCCGACACAGACGCTGGAAGTCCGAGGTTTGTGATGAGAACTTCAGGGGACTTTCAGTAATTCCCTGCTCTGCCGTAGTCGTGTTCAGTGGCGTCGTGCTGTAGCAGCCATAGCGGCTGCTAGCGGAGCCTCCAGCCATGGTGGGGGCCCGCGCCCCTGAATATAACTGTATCACGCACTGTAAAGTAAAGCACGACATACACAGTGCCCCCTGTAGATAGCGCCAACCCCCCATGTAGACAGCGACACACACACACACACCTGTAGATAGCGACACACACACACACACACACACCTGTAGATAGCACCACACACACACACACACACACACCTGTAGATAGAGCCACACACACACCTGTAGACAGGGGCGTAGCTAGGAGAGACTGGGCCCCATAGCAAACTTTTGACTGGGGCCCCCCCTCCCCTGGGTGTCACATGACCCCCCCTTGTAGATAGTGCCTTTTTATAGCCCCCCTGTAGATAACGCAATACAGCCCCCCTGTAGATAGCGCCATACATCCACCTGTAGATAACGCCATACAGCCCCCCTGTAGATGACGCCATACAGACCCCCCTGTAGATAACGCCATACAGCCCCCCCTGTAGATAACTCCATACAGCCCCCTTTGTAGATATCTACAGAGGGGGCTGTATGGCGTTATCTACAGGGGGGACTCTGTATGGCGTTCTCTACAGGGGGGTCTGTATGAAGTTATCTACAGGGGGATGTATGGCGCTATCTACAGGGGGGCTGTATGGCGTTATCTACAGGGGGGCTGTATGGCGTTCCCTACAGGGGGGCTGTATGGCTTTCTCCACAGTGGGGGCTGTATGGCGTTATCTACAGAGGGGGCTGTATGGCGTTATCTACAGAGGGGGCTGTATGGCGTTATCTACAGAGGGGGCTGTATGGCGTTATCTACAGGGGGCTGTATGGCGTTCTCTACAGGGGGGGCTGTATGGTGTTATCTACAGAGGGGGCTGTATGGCGCTAACGCCATACAGCCCCCCCTGTAGAGAACGCCATACAGCCCCCCCCTGTAGAGAATGCTATACAGCCCCCCCTGTAGGGAACGCCATACAGCCCCCCCCTGTAGGGACCGCCATACAGCCCCCCCCCCTGTAGGGAACGCCATACAGCATCCCCCCTCCCAAAAAAATGCGACCTACAGTGTGTCCTACAAAAGACATGTATCCCCTCACACACAACTCCCTATAGGGAGAGCGTCACACAGCCCCCTATAGATAGAGCCACACAGCACTCCCCCTTGTATATAGTGCCACAGAGCGCTCCCTTCCTTATATATAGTGCCACACAGCGCCCCCCTCTTGTATATAGTGCTACACAGCGTCGCTACACTGCAGCCCTGGGATGACATTTTATCCCATATGACTGCTGCAGCCTGTGATTGGCCTGTGATTGGCTGCAGTGGTTACATGGGGTGAAACGTCAATCCAAGTAGGCCGGCCCGGCCGAAGAAACAGAATTCTGGGAAAGTATAAGATTTTAATTTTTTCTAAATGGTGTTTTACATAACATTTGTTATTTGTTGCGGGCTTTACCTCCCCATTGAATTAAATGGGGAAAACCCGAAACAAATGAGCAGCGTTTACGCAAATACAATTGACATGCTGCGGAATAAAAAACCGCACCGCAGGTGTAAGGGTATGTTCACACGTAGTCAACAAAAACGTCTGAAAATCCAGAGCTGTTTTCAAGGGAAAACAGACCCTGCTTTTCAGACGTTTTTTTACCAACTCGCATTTTTCGCGGCGTTTTCACGCCGTTTTCGCGGCGTTTTTTACGTCCGTTTTTGGAGCTGTTTTCATTGGAGTCTATGAGAAAACAGCTCCAAAAACGTCCAAAGAAGTGTCCTGCACCTCTTTTTACGAGGCGTAATTTTACGCGTCGTAATTGCCGTACGACGCGTAAAATTACGCGTCGTGTGGACAATACAGCGTTCTACCCATAGAAAGTAATGGGCAGATGTTTGACGACGTATTTGAGACGTATTTCCAGACGTAAAACGAGGCAAAATACGCCTCGTATACGTCTGAAATTTGGCTGTGTGAACATACCCTAAAGGATCTGCCAGACACAGCTTCTGTGTCGACGCCCGTGGGTAATCAGTCTGCACCTGCTCCTAAGTCTGAGAGAGTGACACGATCTTCTACCAGTCAGGCTGGGAGGCTGAGGAGTGGGAGAGCCTATCACAGCCTGGCCAGACGCAGCTAGCTCCCGCCCTCTGTCTATTTATACCTGCATTTCCTGCTCCTCCTTTGCCTGTGATTCTTTTCTGTTTCCTGGCTCTGCTGCTCCTGCTATGATTTATTGATCTTGCTTCATTTTTAACCCTGGCTTTACTGACTACGCTCCTGCTCTGCGTTTGGTACCTCGTACACTCCTGGTTTGACTCGGCTCGTTCACTTCTCTTGTTGCTCACTGTGTTGCCGTGGGCAACTGCCCCATTTCCCTTAGCTCCTGTGTACCCTTGTCTGTTTGTCTGTCATGCACATATTGAGCGTAGGGACCGTCGCCCAGTTGTACGCCGTCGCCTAGGACGGGCCGTGCAAGTAGGCAGGGACTGAGTGGCGGGTAGATTAGGGCTCACCTGTCTGTCTCCCTACCCCGTCATTACAGTAGGTCAATTTCTGAGCTTTTTTTCACCACTTATCATTTACGCAGTGTGTGATGAGAATTGTTCACATCTAATCTACTCTGCTGCTACGGTTTTAGGACTTGTCCACACTTAACGGAAGTGCTGCGTATTTTCCGCCCGGAAAATATGCAGAATACAGTAGCAGCAAAGTGAGTGAAATTTACCAAATCTCATCCAGACGCTGCGTAAAATTTCCGACCAGACATTTTGTCCTGCGGTGCGTATTTCTCGTACTGCAGCATGTCAATTCCTGCTGCAGAAAGTGGACAGAATTGCTGCGTTTTTTGAGAGGAGACGTCACCATCTCCCAACATTGAGAAAAACGCAGCAAAATACGCACCATTTTCTGCAGCAAAAATGCAGGAAATGGTGCTTTTTTTCTGTAGCGGAATTTCTTGCTGAAATACATATATTATATATACACACACATACATACCATACACACACTATATATATATATATATATATATATATATATATATACACACACATATACATACACACACTATATATATATATACACATATATATACACACACTATATATATATATATATATATATACACACACACACACACACACTATATACATACATACATACATACATACACATGTACACATCACAGACACACATGAGTATGCACATTATACACATATAAAGTACACATTGTAAACACACATGCACTTACCTTTTATGTAGGATATGCGTTCAGCAGGTTGATGTGGTGGGAGCCTTCACTGCAGCTCTTCTCCTGTTCACAGCCCGACACAGAGCCCGCCGACAGTCTCCCCTCCCCCATGTCCCGACTGCTGGCGGGAGGAGGAGAGATGTGTAGAGCAGGGAAGGAGGGCTGGAGGGGGGAGCTTCTAAAGCAGCAGAGGGAGTTTCAGCACAGATCACGGCTGCTAAGTAGGAGCGAAGCTCCCCTCGCCTCATGACAGGTGCGGTCCTGGCACCGGGGCTCCCTCCGGTGCTAGCGACGCAACTGGGCATGAGGGGGTTCGGGCGGCCATGGGCCCCCTGGGAGCATTGGGCCCCGGGAGGCCGCCCGAACCGCCCTAATGATAATCCGCCACTGTATATATACATATATATATATATATATATATATATATATGTTTTTTTATGTTTTGCAGCCTTTGCACAATAAAATCACAAATCACTTGTTTGTAAAATAAAAAAAAAATTGTGTCACCATATTCTGAGAGCCATAACTTTTTTATTTTTCAGTCAAAAAAGCTGTGCAAGAGCTTGTTTTCTGCGTGACGGGTTGTAGTTTTTATTGGTACTATTTTGGGGCACATGTGACTTTTTGATCACTTTTTATGCTATATTTTTGGGAGGGGTGGTTACCAAAAAATAGTGATTCTGGCATTGTTTTTTGCTTATTTTATCGTTTGGGTCGTTACGAACGCGGTGATCTCAAATATGTATACTGTTTTTTAATGTTTTCATTTTTTTCCTATAAGGCGCCTCCTGAGGATTACGTAGTGAAACGTGCGTCGAGGCGCAGTACATTTGCAGAAACCACTGTGTTATACTGATCAAGTAAGTTGCACACTAACTGACCCCTGTTCATAGCTGAAAAGCACTATTTGCTGTACTTGACTTATTTGTGATGCTTTATTTTGATTTTCGATAATCCATACTGATGTCATTACCCTTGATACTCATAGTCTGTGTTTGGAAACAATGTTTTTTACGTCTTTATAACACATGTAGCTTTACTTTTTGAAACAGACCATTGGTATTGTTTATCATTATCACAACATTTGAGACATATCATTTCCTTTCCCCATTTTTTGATATTTTTTGCATCAACTAGGATTTATCTGCTGGACTTTAGTCTTGTTTTATTTATCCTACATACTAACTGCGATTGTGTACCTTGTTTATTGTTGACTTCCTATTTTGATACATTCTTTTATATTTATATACATATTTGAAATTCTGTTGCTGCTTTTAAAGAAATTGAAATAAATTCTTTTATATATGCAAACTGCTTTCATGGTCTCTATGCTCCCATTTGGGTCTTTTTTGGTTGAATATATATTGGGGAGTTGGAACCACCATAACATGTGTTATGGATTCTATATGAGTATTTGGTGCTAGATAAGTAGCACCAAAAAAAAAGCCTCGTAGCTCCCGCTTTTTAAAAGATTTTCGATTGATTTTTCTCCGGATCAATAATGCAGGCAACTAAACAGTGTAAGGTCTCTTTAAGGGTATGTTCACACGACCTATTTTCAGACATAATTCAGGCGCTTTACGCCTCCAATTACGCCTGAAAAGACGGCTCCAATACGTCTGCAAACATCTGCCCATTGCTTGTAATAGGTCTTACGATGTTCTGTGCAGACGAGGTGTAATTTTATGCGTCGCTGTCAAAAGACGGCGCATAAAATTACGCCCGCGTCAAAGAAGTGCAGGACACTTCTTGGGACGTTTTTGGAGGCGTTTTGTATTGACTCCAATGAAGTACAGCTCCAATTACGTCCGTAAAAGACACCGGAAAAAAACGCGAGTACTTGCAAAAACGTCTGAAATTCAGGAGCTGTATTTTGCGTTGTCGTGTGAACATACCCTAACACGGCAGTATGTTGGTCAGTATTTTGCATCAATATTTGTAAGACAAAACCTGGAGAGGGCCCAAAACAAGGAAGAGGTACAAATTTTTCTATTGTACTGTACATTTTCTGTTTATTTTCCATTCCTGGTTTTCGCCTACAAATTATGATACAAAATACTGAGCAAAATACTGCCGAGTTTTTTGCAAGCGGATAATCTGCCTCAAAATTCAGTTTGGAATTTTGAGTCAGATTTACTCTGCTTGCACGCCGATTTTCATGGCGTCTTTCGCCCACGGCCATTGAGTGCCGCGGGCAAAAAACGCCACGAAATACGCTTTCTCTGCCTCTCATTGATGTCAATGGGAGGTCAGAGACGTAAACATCCGAAACGCCATGTCGCGGGAAAAAAACATCTCCGCCTCCCATTGAAATCAATGGGGGGCATTTTCAGCCATTTTTTGAAACGTTTTCCGACTCAAAAAACTTGTAAAAAAACTCAGTGTGAACTGGACCTCAAAGCATCCTAAAGAGGCTTATATACCTAATACATTTCTTTTACCAGTTTATTGTGGTGTTTGGGTGTTTTTTTGTGCTGATTAGGTATTTTGACCGGCTAAAGTCAATAGTTGATATAAGGCTTGGATTTAGAGGAACAGCTGCATTTTTCCACATCCAGAATCTAGAGAGATAATATCTGGGAATGCAAGCAGATGTTATAGTCTCTAGAAACGACTCAGAGAAATATGTTTCTGCCTGCGTCAGGTTTTAAAGACAGCAGGTATGGCTTTTCCATTCCCTGAGATGCAGTTAAATAGCATTGGGAATGCGCAGCATCTGCACCCGAGAACGGTAGCAAGAGATAACAAGCTTACATGTAAACAGATCTGACATAGCTGTGATATCAGATTTAAAAGCCTTCTCTGAGATTTTCTAGGTTGAAAAAAAAAGAGAATGGTTCATATCATACCTATGAGTGGAAAAGAAAAAAAACAGAGGAATGTTTTCATAAAGGCTTATTTCTATGTTACATTTTTATTATACCACCCATTAACAATAACCGGCTATCAAAAAAGTTACAACCATAAATGCGAATGATCATTACCATCATTTTCATTATTACAATCTTTGGTGCCAGTGGGGAGGAGTTTTCTCGCAGTCCAGTGTCATTGTTTCTTTCGAGCCGTGCGCTAGGCACCTATAGCTATTGTAAATGTAAACCTACCAGCATTTACAAATCATGTGACCGATAACAATGATTTTTATGGTGGAACGATCCAACAATATCAACGATAGTTTTATCATTGACACTGGGCCGTTACGATCACTTGGAAACGAGTGACTCTTTATAATGTTTGGCCGCATAGGAATGGTTTTGTTTGCTTTTCCATCTAACTAGTAATATGGCAACTAGGATAAGTTGGAGGATCATTGTTTCAGGACGACCATTTACATGTTATAATTAAATAAAATAAAAGCAATAGGTTTTATGTATGGTAGATCAACTCTCACCAAAGATATCTTTTAGCATTATTATTTTGTGCATTTACACTGGACAATTATCATTATATGGGTATGTTCACACGGAAACGCAAAATACGTCTGAAATTACGGAGCTGATTTCAGGCGAAAACAGCTCCTGAATTTCAGAAGTTTTTGAATCTACTTGTGTTTTTCGCGGCGTCTTTTACGGATGTAATTGGAGCTGTTCTTCATTGGAGTCAATGAAAAACGGCTCCAAAAACATCCCAAGAAGTGTCATGCACTTCTTTGACGCAGGCGTAATTTTACGCGCCGTCTTTTGACAGCGATGTGTAAAATTACACCTCGTCTGAACAGAACATCGTAAGACCCATTGCAAGCAATGGGCAGATGTTTTCAGACGTATTGGAGCCGTCTTTTCAGGCGTAATTCGAGGCGTAAAACGCCTGAATTACATCTGAAAATAGGTCGTGTGCACATACCCTAACGGTGTCTAAGTCATTCGAATTTTTATTGCTACATAAGGCTGTATTCACAAATGACCTTTGTATCCTGTAAGGCTGGATTCACACGAGCTCATTACGTCCGTAATGGACGGAACGTATTTCGGCCGCAAGTCCCGGACCGAACACACTGCAGGGAGCCGAGCTCCTAGCATCATACTTATGTACGATGCTAGGAGTCCCTGCCTCGCTGCCGGACAACTGTCCCGTACTGTAATCATGTTTTCAGTACGGGACAGTTGTCCGGCAGCGAGGCAGGGACTCCTAACATCGTACATAACTATGATGCTAGGAGCCCGGCTCCCTGCAGTGTGTTCCGTCCGGGATTAGCGGCCGAAATACGTCCGTCAATTACGGACGTAACATGGTCGTGTGAACCCAGCCTTGCTGTTAGGCTGGGTTCACACGACCTATTTTCAGGCGTAATGGAGGCGTTTTACGCCTCGAATTATGCCTGAAAACCCGGCTCCAATACATCGGCAAACATCTGCCCATTCATTTCAATGGGTTTGCCGATGTACTGTGCCGACGACCTGTAATTTCATGCGTCGCTGTCAAAAAACGGCGCGTAAAATAACAGCCTCGTCAAAGAAGTGCAGGACACTTCTTGCGACGTATTTGGAGCCGTTTTTCATTGAATCCAATGAAGAACAGCTCCAAATTACGGCCGTAATGGACGCCCCGCAAAACGTGAGTACGAGCAATTACGTCTGAAATTCAGGAGCTGTTTTCTACTGAAAACAGCTCCGTAATTTCAGACGTAAATGCAGTTATCGTGTGCACATACCCTTACAGATATGCATCAAAAGCAATGGCATGCATGAATACAGTATATGGATGGATTCACGTGCGTCAAATTTTGTTGTATAAATTTCTGCGGCTGAAAATCAGTTCCATTCGGGCTTGTCCACACACAACGGAATTGCTGCAGAAAATTTCTGCAGCAATTCCGTTGAAAAACGCAGGCATTCTGTTGCGGCATATACGCACCATTTCCTGCGGTTTTTATGTCAGAAAATGGTGCGTATTTTGCTCCGTATTTCAAAATGCAAGGAGATAGAGACATCTGAAAAACGCAGCAATTCTGGACACTTTCCGCATCAGGAATTGACATGCTGCAGTCCGAAAAATACACACCGAAGGTCAGTTTCTGCTCACGCAGCATGTGGATGAGATTTGTTAAATCTCATCCACTATGCTGCTACTGTATTCTGCTGCGTTTTTTCGATCCGAAATTCCAGCCGGCAAAAACGTGGCAATTCCGCAGCGTGTGGACGAGCCCTACATCTGAATGTGGTTGCTTTTGCACCAAGTGCATGGATTTGTACAAGTCCCATTCAGATGAATTTTCAGTCCCAGAAATTTCTGCAACAAAATCCGCCGCTTGTGAATCCACCCTATAGATGCTTTTACATGGCCCAATACCGGGCAGAAAAACGATCGCCGATTGATGATACATAGTGGTGGATTATCATTAGGGCAGTTCGGGCGGCTGCCCCCGGGCCCAAGGCTCCCGGGGGAGGCTTATGGCCGGCCAAACCGCACGGGCCCCCTCATGCCCGGTGGCGTCGCTAGCACCGGAGGGGGCCCCGGTGCTAGCGGCAGCCACATTCATTTGTAATACTATAAGCTGCAGCAGGTCACATTCAGCTTGCAGCCTATAAGGCGCTGGGAAGACTGCCTGCGCAAGCCGGCGTGATGAGGTACTGCATCATGCCGGTCTGCGCATGCGTCTAGTCCGGAGGATTCACACATCTCCAGCTGGAGCGACCGCCACTGGGTAAGGTAAGTAAACTTTATATATTTTTTTAGGTGGGGACTATCGCTGTGTATATATTCAAGGATCGGGGGGATTGCTCCGCTACACTATATACAAGGGAGAGTGCTGGGTGGTCCTATATACAAGGGGGAAGGATAGCACGGTGTGGGCCGGTATACAAAGGGGGGGAAGAGCTTTGTGGCACTATATACACAGGGGGGAATGCTGTGTGGCACTATATACAAAGGGGGGAGCGCTGAGTACACTATATACAAATGGGGAGCGCTGTGTGACACTATATACAAAGGGGGAGCGCTGTGTGACACTATATACAAAGGGGGAGGGCTGTGTAGCACTATATACAAGGGGGGGCTGTGTAGCGCTCTCCACAGCGGTATGTGTGTGGCGCTCTTTATAGGGGGGGCTTTTTGCCGCTATTTATAAGAGGGGGAGGGCTGTGTGGTGCTCTCTACAGGGGGGGCTGTATGGCACTATCTATAGGGGGCTGTGTGTAACGCTCTCTACGGGAGGATGTGTGATATCTACTGTGTGTGGCGCTATCTATGGGGGTGTGTAATATCTACAGGGGTTGTTTGTGCCACTATATACAGGGGGCTGTGTGTGGCACTATGTTCAGGGGGCTGTGTGTATGTGGTGTTTTACAGTGTGTGGTATTATTATATTCAGGCACGCAGTGTTTGGTGCTATTATATTTAGGGGAACAGTATGTGGCACTATGATAACTTTATTTTCATTTATAGGTGTGGAAATGTTGGAAAAGTGAGGAGCCGAAGACATCTGAGTGGCAAATTCTGCAGAAATTAGTCATGGCCGGGAGAAGCCGTCATGAGCTCTGGACCGGATGGAGAAGAAAATAGGTAAAAAAACTACTAGAATCTGAGACGTCGTCACCTGTGAGTCACTAGATTTATAGAGAATCTGTCCCCTCTCCTGACATGTTTATTATAGGAAATCCTTGTATTTCATAAAAAGTCTTTCCAGGACTGATAGACAATTCCCCTTGTCAGGAAGATGTGTCCCAGCAGTGTGATACTGTCAGGATGTAGGGACACAGCCCTGTGACAAGGGGAATTGTAACACCCATTTGTTAATGCCTGCCCAAAAAGGTAGTGTTAAAAATAGTTACGGCGCGGAAGGGCGGCGGTGCGGAGGCCCAAGTTTGGGTAACAGCCCAGGACCTATGGTCTACTTAATCCGCCACTGACGATACAGCATGTCGATTGGCGCACGTTGTCTCTATTTGGAAGGAGCAACGATTGCAATGTATCACATCATGTCAGCCGCTGTTTACACAGGGAGATATGCGGCTGACTAGCGACTATTTTTTGCTGATCTGATCAGCTGATAAATAAGAACTGTTCTCATTTTTTCTCATTCATTAGCTGATTATAGCCCTGTTTACACATATGAACGCTTGTTTGTCTGATCGTTGGCCTGTGTAAAAGGGCCTTATGAGTGCTTGCTGATAATAAACCACAATTTACACATTTGTTTTCACTTATGAATGAATAAGTCAGAATAGAGGGCTTCACACAAGATTCTAGTCAGCATATTTCACTGACTACGGCCTGATTCACACGAACGTGTTAAACGTCCGTGGGACGGCCGTTGAAACAGCGGCCGTCCCACGGACGTATGTAATTAAATGTGGCCGTTCACACAGTCATTGTTTCAACGGACCGTGTGAAGAGTCCGTGCGAAAATAGCAATTAGACCTACCGGTAATTGTATTTCCAGGAATCCATCATGTCAGCACTACAGGAGGTTGCCCTCTTGACCTCTGTAGGGACAGGAAGACAGAGAGGTTAAAAGGCCCCTCCCACCACCCACTTGCCAGTGTTTTTCAATTACTACACCAGGATGGATGCAACCCTATTTTATTTCTAGGGACAATAACTGACATGTTAAATGCACAAATCAGAATTCAATAAGGGAGGGGATTGAGAGCCTCACACAAAACGCTAGCCTGTACCTAGATCAGGTTCTTAGGCCGTTCGTTGTGTCCCTGCCATCCTATGTGAGGGACACAATGGATGTGCTGAGGAAGCTTGAGGGTATACGCTGCGATGGTGAGACTCTATTGGCATCTCTAGACGTTGAGTCCCTATATAGCTCCATTCCACATAGTCAGGGGTGTAGAGCTATTGAACACTTCCTGATGGACAAAGGGATACAATACCAGGCCCACAATAAATTTGTGATTGAACTACTTAGGTTTGTCCTAGAACACAACTTCTTTTTATTTGATCAGAAGATCTACCATCAACTCAGAGGAGTGGCCATGGGTAGTCCATGTGCACCCACCTTTGCCAACCTATATCTGGGTTGGTGGGAAAAAGAGGTTGTGTTCAGTGATTTGATGGACCAATGGTCATCATCTATCTTGCTCTGGCTGAGATTCATAGATGATGTCCTTATCCTGTGGACAGGGACCAGGGAGGAATTAAAGGAATTTGTGGAGATCTTGAATGCCAATGAATTAGGTCTTTTCTTTACATCTGAGATTCAAGACACTAGGATCACCTTTCTGGACATTACGATCTCTAAGACGGAAATGGGGATTCTGGAGACCAATATGTATCGCAAGGAGACGGCGACCAATAGCCTACTACGGTGGGAAAGCTGGCACCCATCTAACCTAAAGAGAGGGATACCAAAGGGCCAATATCTCAGGGCACGGAGGAATTGCTCTACCATTACCGATTTTAGGATATCCGCACGTGATCTAGAGAACAGATTTAGACGTAGGGGATACCCCAGGGATGTGTTGAGAGGGGCATATCAGAATGCACTTGGGTGCAATAGAGATGACCTGCTTAACCCGAAACCGAAGGAAACGAATGAAGAACAAATTAGGGTCATTGGTACTTTTGACTCGGCCAACAGAGAGGTCAGGGAAGTGCTCAAACGCTTCTGGGGCATTCTTAAGGCAGATCCAGATGTGGGGGCCCTTGTTGGGGACGCCCCGCTCATTACCTATAGAAGGGGACGCATTTACAACCGATGACACCGTGTAGTACCTGGCTGGCTAACAGTACCAAAGGGACATACAGATGTGGAACATGCAAAGCATGTGTGTCCATATTATGTAGCAAGAATTTCACGAGCACCCAAACTGGTAAAACCTTTGACAACAGGTCATTCATAAACTGCAAAACAAAGGGCATTGTTTATTTGATTACCTGTAAGTGTGGCCTACAATATGTGGGTAAGACAAAAAAGGGAATTTAGGAGAAGGATTCGGGACCACATTGGGGATGTCAGAAGGAAAGTGGACACCCCGGTATCAAGACACGTGTGGTCCTGCCATGACGGGGATGCTACTGCCCTTGTTTTCCAGGGAATAGAACATGTGAGACCCCTCCTGAGAGGTGGGGACTTGGATAAGAAGATATTACAAAAAGAGGCAGAATGGATATTTAGAATGCAGACAATTAACCCTCATGGCATTAACGAACAAATCTCTTATTCTTGTTTCCTTTAATCACATTTTGTGACCCTATGGCTTGCTGTGTCATTTAGGGAGTCTTCCATATAGACCAGGTAAATATATGCCACTCCTGGGTATATTTTTGGACTAATCGGCCCTTGTCCTCCATGTACACTATGCGTTTTTTTTTTACGCGTTTTTTCTCCGCGTTCTAGCTCTCCCGGCTCTTCTGACCCAGTATACTCCTACATCTGACATTGATACCACTTGAGTATGTCACTAATTGATGTTTCCTGTGTATCACTGGTCAGTGGGCGCGAGATGTGCTTGTGCGTGCGATCTGCTAAAAAGGAAAAATTGGGACGGGTTGATTAACACTTTGGATCGCATCTCCCATACCTTATAACTAACATACTTTTTCGGCGATGCTATATACGCTGTCTGAATGTATCTGTGATCCCTGGCTGACGGTTGGGATAAAAGGACACTAACTGTGACACGTCCGAGAGTGTAGTCTCCTACCGAGACGGCTCTCATGAGGACTTACCTCTCCCAATGTACCCACACGGCCTTGTTCTTTCACACTGCCGTGTGCTACACTAACTGTATCCATATGTGTATTGCTGTCGACTGACAGTTCAGGAGCCGCGTCTAGCGTCCCCTAGTTACTATGGACGCGTTCGGCGTTCAGGAACCCTCACTGGTTGCTAGGTCCGCGGGTGAGCCGCCTCCGGCACGTCACAGGTTGCCGTGTTTGATGCGGATTGGTTGCTTCCCCCGGGGACGACCTTTTGAGGGCGGGCTCTCAGCCTTTTAAACCATGGGTCTTTTCGGCACGTGTACGGCCAGTGTATTAGAGCCGTGCATGCGCCTGGAGGCTAACAATCAGCACATGAACAGTGCTATCCAGTGCTGTAACATTACAACTATTGAAACACTTTAGAATTTAACTACAATTTATATCTATGAATCCCTGAGGAAACATCACCTTAAGTGTGATGAGGAAACGCGTAGGATCTATATAGATAGTGATTTTTGGCAAGGATATAGCGGAATTTATACTATTAGCAGGAGAATTGTTATTTAGGGGTGAGATACATCATTCACTCTGAACCATTTTCTCCTGTCGCAAATCGCTTGCTTATGCCTGGTCTGGTATCAGTGGCTGGTTGAGCCACAATTTTATAAATACAATTAATAAACTTTACTTTTTAATCGTTCTTTCAGGCGGTGAACTATATTTACAATATTGGAACGACATTTATTATCAATTTTTCAGTGAATCTACGGAATATAATGGTGCTGTCATGATGGATTCCTGGAAATACAATTACCGGTAGGTCTAATTGCTATTTTCCAGTACATCCCTCATGACAGCACTACAGGAGCAATACCAGATTATAATGCTCAGGGCGGGACTATGGATTGGAGGACTTTCCGTCCAAAACTTAAATCCGTATCGGACAGCACATCGAGTCTATAATGTTTGTAAAACGTATGATGGCTTGACCAAGTGGCAGCTCTGCAGATTTGGTCCATAGAGGCTTCTCTTCTTTCTGCCCAGGATGCCGAAACTGCCCTCGTTGAATGGGCTCTGATGCCTTGTGGGGCAGATAGTCCTTGGGACTTGTAGGCTTCTTGTATGGTGGTTTTTACCCATCTCGCTAGAGAGCCTTTTGAGGCTTTCTTTCCTCTATTCTTTCCCCCAAATAGGACAAATAGATTTTTATCTTGTCTCCAGGTGGAGGTTCTATCCAGATACTGAAGAATTGTTCGCCTGACATCCAGGCAATGGAATTTTTCTTCTTGTTGGTCTTTTGGATCTGGATAAAAGGAAGGTAGAATTATTTCTTGTTCTCTATGGAAAGCGGTAGATACCTTTGGAATAAATGAGGGATCCAGCTTTAGGATGATCTTATCCTCTTGTACTTTTAGGTACGGTTCTATGATTGACAGAGATTGGATTTCTCCAATCCTTCTTGCTGAAGTAATAGCGACTAAGAATGCAGCTTTTAGAGTTAAAAAATGCATACTAATTTCGTCGAGCGGCTAAAAGGGGGGCTCACAAAGAGTCGTTAACACCACATTCAAATCCCAGGTAGGAACTGATTTCTTTAGGGAAGGTTTCCGTTTAGAGACCGCTTGTGTAAAGGATCTGCCAGGCACTACGTCTGGGTATACTCCCAGGATTAATCAGTCGACACCTGAGGCCAGACCTCTGAGACTGACACCTGCTCCCACCAATCAGGAAGGCAGGCTCAGGAGTGGGAGAGCCTATCGCGGCCTGGTCAGTCAGAGTTAGCTCCGCCCCCTGTCCATTTATACCTGCCGTTTTCTCTTCCTCCTTGCTTGTTATTCTTCTTGGATTCCTGGCCCCACTGCTGCCTTGCTCCAGCCTGCTTCTGCCGTGCTTCTGCCTTGCTTCAGTTCCGTTTATCCTGCGTTGCTCTGCCCCTGGCTTGCTTCTGCTCCGTGCTCCCGTTTGTATACTCCACTACTTCCTGATCCTGACTGGCTCATTCACCGCTCCGTTTCCTCGCGGCGTTCCGTGGGCTACTGTATTCCCTTGCGTGTTCCCTGTTTGTACTCCCTTGCACTTAGACAGCGTAGGGACCGCCGCCAAGTTGTACCCCGTCGCCTAGGGCGGGTCGTTGCAAGTAGGCAGGGACAGGGCGGTGGGTAGATTAGGGCTCACTTGTTCCCTTCACCTCCTTCCTGCCATTACATAATAACAAGCCCTTACCTAGTCTACCATTTCTTCTACGCTGACGCTATCATGGACCCCCTTGAGACCCTAACCCAGCAGATGCAGGGCCTCTCCCTACAGGTCCAGGCCCTGGCTCAGAGGGTCAATCAGTCTGACGCTGCCTTTGTAGTACCCCTCACCTCACCTTTAGAACCCAACCTCAAGTTACCTGACTGGTTCTCAGGGGACCGTAAGACTTTTCTCTCCTTCCGGGAGAGTTGCAGACTTTATTTCCGCCTAAGACCTCACTCCTCAGGTTCCGAGAACCAGCGGGTGGGTATCATTATATCCCGACTCCAGGAAGGGCCCCAAGAGTGGGCCTTCTCCTTGGCTCCTGACGCCCCTGAACTTTCCTCCGTTGATTGGTTTTTCTCTGCCCTCGGTCTCATTTACGACGAGACTGACAGGACTGCCTTAGCCGAGAGTCAGCTGGTGACCTTACGTCAGGGTAGGAGACCTGTTGAGGAATACTGTGCTGATTTTAGAAAGTGGTGCGTAGCTTCTCGGTGGAACGACCCGGCCCTAAAGTGCCAGTTTAGGTTAGGATTATCTGACGCCCTGAAGGATCTGCTGGTTAGCTACCCCTCTTCTGACTCCCTAGACCAGGTTATGGCCCTAGCAGTACGACTTGACCGACGTCTCAGGGAACGTCAGCTTGAACGTTTCAATGTTTTCCCCTCTAACTGCCCTGCGATTCCCCCCGAGGTCCCTTCTCCTCGCTCTTCCACGGAGGACTCGGAGGTACCTATGCAACTCGGGGCCTCCATGTCCCCTCGACAACATAGAGAGTTTCGCAGGAAGAATGGTCTCTGCTTCTATTGTGGGGACGACAAGCATCTACTGAACACCTGTCCCAGGTGCTAGAATAAGCAGCCGGAAAACTTCCGCGCCTAAGTGATCATCGGGGAGGTCACTTGGGCGCACAGGTATTTCCCGTTAATACTAAACGCAATAAGATTTTGCTTCCCTTTCAGGTCTCGTTTGCTGGCCGGTCTGCCACTGGCAGTGCCTTCGTGGATTCGGGCTCATCTGCTAATATCATGTCTGTGGAATTTGCTATGTCTCTAAAGATGCCTTTTATTGATTTACCTTATCCTATCCCGGTAGTGGGTATCGACTCCACTCCTCTTGCTAATGGTTATTTTACTCAGCATACTCCTGTTTTTGAACTCCGTGTTGGCTCCATGCATTTGGAGCAGTGCTCTGTACTGGTGATGCAGGGATTATCGTCCGATCTGGTATTAGGTCTTCCCTGGTTGCAGCTGCATAATCCCACGTTTGATTGGAATACTGGGGATCTCACCAAATGGGGTAGTGAATGCCTGATGTCATGTCTTTCGGTTAACTCTATTTCTCCCCGGGAGGAGGTAAACACGCTTCCTGAGTTTGTTCAGGACTTCGCTGATGTGTTTTCTAAGGAGGCCTCCGAGGTGTTGCCCCCTCATAGAGATTACGATTGCGCCATCGATTTGGTGCCTGATGCCAAGCTTCCTAAGGGGAGGATATTTAATCTTTCATGTCCTGAACGTAAAGCTATGAGGGAGTATATCCAAGAATGCCTGGCCAAGGGTTTCATTCGCCCCTCGACTTCTCCTGTAGGTGCTGGCTTCTTCTTCGTGGGGAAGAAGGATGGTGGTCTTAGGCCGTGCATTGATTATCGGAACTTGAATAAGGTCACAGTAAGGAACCAGTATCCCCTGCCTTTGATTCCGGATCTTTTTAATCAGGTTCAGGGGGCCCAATGGTTCTCTAAGTTCGATCTACGGGGGGCATATAACCTTATCCGCATCAAAGAGGGGGATGAGTGGAAAACTGCGTTCAACACGCCCGAAGGTCATTTCGAATACCTAGTCATGCCCTTTGGGTTGTGTAATGCCCCTGCCGTCTTCCAGAATTTTATTAATGAAATTCTGAGAGATTACCTGGGTCATTTTCTTGTAGTGTACCTTGATGACATACTGGTGTTTTCCAAGGACTGGTCCTCGCACGTGGAGCATGTCAGGAAGGTCCTCCAGGTCCTTCGGGAAAATAATCTGTTTGCGAAGACCGAAAAATGTGTGTTTGGGGTACAGGAGATACCATTTTTAGGTCAAATCCTCACTCCTCATGAATTCCGCATGGACCCTGCCAAGGTTCAGGCTGTGGCGGAATGGGTCCAACCTGCCTCCCTGAAGGCGCTACAGTGTATTTTGGGGTTCGGTAACTATTACAGGAGATTTATTGCCAACTTCTCGGTCGTCGCTAAGCCTCTTACGGACCTCACTCGCAAGTGTGCTGATGTCCTCCATTGGCCCCCTGAGGCCGTCCAGGCTTTTGAGACCCTCAAGAAGTGCTTTATCTCGGCCCCCGTGCTGGTTCAGCCCAACCAAAGGGAGCCATTTATTGTGGAGGTTGACGCGTCCGAGGTGGGAGTGGGGGCCGTCTTGTCCCAGGGTACCAGCTCCCTCACCCATCTCCGCCCCTGTGCTTAATTCTCTAGGAAGTTTTCGCCCACGGAGTGTAACTATGATATTGGCAACCGCGAACTTTTAGCCATTAAATGGGCTTTTGAAGAGTGGCGTCACTTCTTGGAGGGGGCCAGACACCAGGTAACGGTCCTTACTGACCACAAGAATCTGGTTTTCCTAGAATCTGCCCGGAGGCTTAATCCTAGACAAGCTCGTTGGGCACTATTCTTTACCAGATTTAATTTCTTGGTTACCTATAGGGCTGGGTCCAAAAATATTAAGGCTGATGCACTGTCACGTAGTTTCATGGCTAATCCTCCTTCTGAGAAGGATCCTGCTTGTATTTTACCCCCTGGTATAATTGTTTCTGCCACTTATTCTGACTTAGCCTCTGACATCGCGGCTGATGAAGGTTCAGCTCCCGGGAACCTCCCTGGGGACAAACTGTTTGTCCCCCTGCAATACCGGCTAAGGGTACTCAGGGAAAACCATGACTCCGCTCTATCTTTTCATCCTGGCATCTTGGGTACCAAACTCCTCATTACCAGAAACTATTGGTGGCCTGGGTTGCCTAAAGACGTTAGGGCTTACGTCGCCGCTTGTGAGGTCTGTGCTAGGTCCAAGACCCCTAGGTCCCGACCTGCGGGCTTACTACGTTCCTTGCCCATTCCCCAGAGACCTTGGACCCATATCTCCATGGATTTTATCACCGATTTGCCTCCATCTCAAGTCGGTGGTGTGGGTGGTAGTAGACCGCTTCAGCAAGAAACTACCTAACGCCAAGACGTTAGCTTCTTTGTTTGTGAAACACATTCTGCGTCTCCATGGGGCCCCAGTCAATATCGTTTCGGACAGAGGGGTACAATTTGTTTCCTTATTTTGGAGAGCTTTTTGTAAAAAGTTGGAGATTGATCTATCCTTCTCCTCCGCCTTCCATCCCGAAACTAATGGCCAAACGGAAAGGACTAACCAATCCCTGGAACAATATTTAAGGTGTTTCATTTCTGACTGTCAATTTGATTGGGTCTCATTCCTTCCCCTCGCCGAATTTTCCCTGAATAACCGGGTCAGTAACTCGTCAGGGGTCTCCCCGTTTTTCTGTAATTTCGGGTTTAATCCTAGGTTCTCCTCCGTTTCCCCTGGTTGTTCCAATAATCCCGAGGTAGAGGACATTCATCGGGAACTGTGCACAGTCTGGGCCCAGGTTCAGAAGAACCTAGAGGCGTCCCAGAGCGTACAAAAGATTCAGGCTGATTGTAGACGTTCTGCTAACCCCCGGTTTGTCGTCGGGGATCCGGTGTGGTTGTCGTCGAGGAACTTGCGCCTTAAGGTCCCGTCCAGGAAGTTTGCTCCCCGATTTATTGGACCTTATAAGGTCATTGAAGTCCTCAACCCTGTATCCTTCCGTCTGGAGCTGCCCCCATCCTTTCGCATACACGACGTCTTCCATGCCTCCCTCCTGAAACGCTGCTCCCCGTCCTGGTCCCCCTCGAGGAAACCTCCTGTTCCCGTTCTCACCCCTGAGGGGGTGGAATTCGAGGTGGCCAAGATTGTGGACAGTAGGATGATCCAGGGCTCCCTCCAGTACCTGGTCCATTGGAGAGGATACGGGCCGGAGGAGAGGACTTGGGTACCTGCTCGAGATGTTCACGCTGGGGTATTGATCAGGAGGTTCCACCTTCTCTTCCCCACTAAACCGGGTCCTCTTAGTAAGGGTCCGGTGGCCCCTCATAAAAGGGGGAGTACTGTAAAGGATCTGCCAGGCACTACGTCTGGGTATACTCCCTGGATTAATCAGTCGACACCTGAGGCCAGACCTCTGAGACTGACACCTGCTCCCACCAATCAGGGTGGCAGGCTCAGGAGTGGGAGAGCCTATCGCGGCCTGGTCAGTCAGAGTTAGCTCCGCCCCCTGTCCATTTATACCTGCCGTTTTCTCTTCCTCCTTGCTAGTTATTCTTCTTGGATTCCTGGCCCCACTGCTGCCTTGCTCCAGCCTGCTTCTGCCGTGCTTCTGCCTTGCTTCAGTTCCGTTTATCCTGCGTTGCTCTGCCCCTGGCTTGCTTCTGCTCCGTGCTCCCGTTTGTATACTCCACTACTTCCTGATCCTGACTGGCTCATTCACCGCTCCGTTTCCTCGCGGCGTTCCGTGGGCTACTGTATTCCCTTGCGTGTTCCCTGTTTGTACTCCCTTGCACTTAGACAGCGTAGGGACCGCCGCCAAGTTGTACCCCGTCGCCTAGGGCGGGTCGTTGCAAGTAGGCAGGGACAGGGCGATGGGTAGATTAGGGCTCACTTGTTCCCTTCACCTCCTTCCTGCCATTACAGCTTGAGTGAATCTTCTGATCCACCGATGTTCAGCCAGGGGAGTATTAAAAAAATTACCTAAGGCTGAAATCTGTACCTTTAAGGTACTAGGGCTAAGTCCTTTTTTGAATCCCGATTGTAAAAAATCTAGGATTTTTGCAATGTTGGGAGAAAAGGGATCTGGTCCTGGGATTCCATGCCAGGAACAGAATTTCTTCCAAATCTTTTGATAGATTTTAGAGGTAACTTCTTTATGACTTGATAAGATAGTTGAAATTACCTCGTCTGACAGACCGTGGTTCCTCAAGATCTGCCTTTCAGGATCCAGGCTGACAATTTCAGAGTCTCTATTCCCTGGAAGAATAAGGGACCCTGGGAGAGAAGATTCTCCTTGACTGGGAGCATGATAGGATCTTCCAACGCTAGGTATTGTACGATTGGAAACCAAGTTCTTTTCGGCCAATAGGGAAGAATAATGATGAGCTTTGTCAAATCTTCCTGGATTTTTCTTAACACCATTGGTATTAGAGGAAACGGAGGAAAGGCATAGGCCAGATCCATGTCCCAGGGTTGGGACAATGCATCTACTCCCAATGGGTTGTCTCTGAGATTTAGGGAGAAGAATGTCTCTACCTGAGTGTTTTTCCTCGTGGCAAACAGGTCTATTTGTGGATAACACCAATTTCGGGTTAGGGACCGAAAGACTTCCTTGTTTAGGGACCATTCTCCCGGGTCTACTTTTTCCCGACTCAGGAAATCTGCTGATAGGTTCTCTGAGCCTTTTAGGTGGACTGCCGTGACTGATAGGACGTTTTCTTCTGCCCAACTGAAAATTTGTGCAGAGAGGCCCTGAAGAAGAGTGTGTCTTGTTCCCCCTTGATGGCGAAGAAAGGACACTGCTGTCGTGTTGTCCGATAAAATTCTTATATGCTTCCCTTTTATGGTGGGTGAAGCTTTTATAAGTGTCTCCCATACAGCTCTTAGTTCTTTGAAGTTTGAAGACATCGTCTTCATTTGACCAGTCCATGTGCCCTGAAAGTGTTGGTCTTGGATTACTGACCCCTAGCCGTGTTTGCTGGCATCTGTGGTAATCACTACATAAGGAGAAGTTCTCCAGGGGACTCCCTTGTCTATGTTTGTGCAGAGCCACCACAGGAGAGATGATTTCACAGTCTCGGAAATTTGAATTTTTAAATTCAGGGAATTTTGTTTTAGATCCCACCGGGACAAGATCAGATTCTGTAAGGGTCTGGAGTGAAATTGGCTCCATGGAATAGATTGGATGCAAGACGTCATCATTCCCAACATCCGCATACATTCCCTTATGGAACAGGTGTCTTTCCCCCAAAATTTTCTTACTTCTGCCAGTAGGAGTATTTGTTTCTCTCTTGGGAGGAAGGAATGTTGAAGGGAGGAGTCTAGCAGTACTCCTAAGAAGACCTTCTGTTTCTGGGGAGGAAGACTCGACTTCTGAAAGTTGATTATCCATCCCAATTCTTGTAGTAGGGAAAGAACCTGTGACCGATGACTGACTAAGATAGCCGGAGTATCTGCTGTCAACAAGAAGTCGTCTAGATATGGGATAATTACTATACCTTGACTTCTTATGAATGCCATGATCTCTGCCATAATTTTTGTAAAAATTCTGGGGGCGGAGGAAAGGCCGAAGGGGAGGCAGACAAACTGGAAGTGGAGAATGGAAGGACCGTCCTGAATTGCGAATCTGAGGAATCTCTGGTACGCGGGGTGGATAGGAACGTGATAATACGCATCCTTTAAATCGATTGTACACATTGATGCCTCTTCCCTTATTAGAGGAATAGTCGATCTGATAGACTCCATCTTGAATTTCCGATAATTCACCCATTTGTTTAGGAACTTCAGGTTGATTATTGTCCTGTAGGAACCGTTTGGTTTTTTGACCAAGAAGATTTTCGAATAGTGGCCCTTGCATATCTCGTTGTGGGGAACTGGGGAAATGGCTCTCAATCTGAGTCGTTTCTGGACGTCCTGGGTAAGTATCTGATGAAGATCTTTTACTTGGTACTGGGTTATTAGGAATTTCTCTGGAGGAATGGAGGAAAATTCTATTTTGTATCCTTCTTCTATTATCTTTAGAACCCAGGGGTTCTGGGTTATTCTCGACCATTCGGGATAAAATTGTAGGAGTCTTCCCCCCACACTCTTGGCGTCATTGCTTTGAGGGCTGGAATGAATTATTTGGGTTAAGGAGATATCCTCGACCCCTTTTCCCTTTGGGGTAACTCCAGCGACCGGACTTCCCTTTCCCGCTGAAGTTCTGTGAAGTAGGATCCCTCTGTTGGCGAAATCTTCCAAATTGAGGGGGTTTTTTTTGGTTTCTCTTCAGGAAACCCCTTTTTCCTATCTGTTGCACTCTCCAGTATGTTATCAAGGAGTGGACCGAACATCAGAGACCCTGTAAATGGGATAGAACACAACTTGTTTTTGGACTTAGTATCTCCTGACCACATTTTGAGCAATAATGCTCTTCTAGCAGCATTTGAGAGAGCCCCATTCCTGGCAGCAAATCTAATAGATTCTGCTGAAGCGTCTACCAAGAATCCGGTTGCCATTTTTAGTAAGGGTAGAGATTCTAATAGATCTTGTCGTGATGTCTTCATCATCAAATGGGTCTCTAGCTGGTTTAGCCATATAAACATTGCTCTTGCTACTGATGTGGCCACGATATTAGTTGAGTTCAAGGCAGAGGAAGATTCCCACACTCTTTTTAGTAGTCCGTCTGCCTTTCGGTCCATGGCGTCCCTCAACTGAGAGGAATCTTCAAAGGGGATTGCGTTTTTTTTAGCAACCCTGGCGACTGGGACATCTACTTTTGGGATTTCATCCCAAGGCTTAGTGTCCTCTGGATCAAAGAGAAGTCTGTTCTTAAAATCTCTTGAAATGAAGAGCCTTTTTTCTGAATCTTCCCATTCAGTTGTCACCATTCTCTTAAGATTTTCGTTTACCGGAAAAACCCTTGTTTTCTTTCCCGTTAGACCTCCAAACATCTCATCCTGGATGGTATGTGGTTGGTCTTCTTCGGGAATATCCATAGTTTCCCGTATTGCTTGAATTAAGGTATCCGACATCTCGGAAGAGAAGAAATTTTTTTTCTCTTGAGTGGAAGAAGTTGAAGGTAAGAGTTCGTCTCTTTCTTCTAACTCATCTTCCGATAGGTAATAGCACTCCTGTTCAGAGTCCGACCCCTGAGAAGGAGGCCAATATTTTTGATCCACTTCAATCCGTGGTCTTTTTGCCCGGGAGTGTGAGGGAGTTTCTTGCGGAGGGGCGAGGGAGGCTACTGACTGACCCACTTCCTCACGAATCATAGTCCTAAGTTCGGACATGAACGTTGGTTGTTCCTCCTTTAGTATTTTGGCAATACAATCCTGACACAATTGTTTTTTATGGGACTCTGGCAATTTTTTTGCACAAGTCGCACATTTTTTAACCTTCTTTTTATCAGTTTGTCTCTGAGAGAAATCTTTTTCCTAGAGAAAACAGAAGGTAGGTAAAGTATGGTGTACATACATAAGGGGTCATACCTTTCCCCAAGGGTGAGACTCACGTGATCCTGGGACATATCTGGAGTTCCATCAGGACGAGGAAGTTCCATATCGCGACAGGTAACAGGCAATGCAATATGCAAACCACAAAAAATAGATCCAAGTTAGAGTTATCAGCTCTAACTACATACCTGTGCGTGTCCCTTTAAATGCGGGCGTTTTGAATTTCCCGCCTTCCAAGATGGCCGCGGACCGGAAGTAGCCCGACGTCATATCCGGTCGGCTATTCGTCCAGCGTGTACCTGGAGTGCAGCCGCCATAGCCGGCGCTAAGGCTTGCTATGCGGTGCAGCGAGGATCCCTGCCGGTGCGTCCATGCCTATGGAGCTGCCAGTCCCCGCCTGGTCCGCGGTCCGGCCGAAGCCTGCTTGGGAAACCCCAGCCCCCACACACTACCAGAACCCTGCCTAGGATTCCTCCGGTAGGTGTCTTAGGGAGGGAGCTAAGGGACCCGTCGTATGAGGGGTGTTAGCCTGGGCTTTAGGGAGAAGAGAAGGGGGAGTGCACGGACCCCCCGATCTTGCCCCCTGCCCGAGTTTCTTTCCTGCACTAATACAGGAGCGACGCTCTCTGCTCCTGACCCTTGTGGGGACAGGAAGAACACTGGCAAGTGGGTGGTGGGAGGGGCCTTTTAACCTCTCTGTCTTCCTGTCCCTACAGAGGTCAAGAGGGCAACCTCCTGTAGTGCTGTCATGAGGGATGTACTGGAAAATAGGACATGTCTTATCTTTTCATGCATCATGCATCCCTCCATAGACTCTCAACTATGATGGATGCGTGAGCACAGATACACCTCGTACGTGAAAAACAGCAGTTTTTCACGTCCAAGATGCGCAGCGCTCATGTGAATCAGGCCTGAGGCCTGATGCACACGAACAGTGGCGTAACTACCGCTATAGCAGCCGTAGTGGCTGCTACGGGGCCCGCAGCATGAGGGGCCCCCTCCCATGGCTGTAGGCTCCGCTAGCAGCTGCTATGGCTGCTACAGCGCGACGCCACTGAAGGGGTTGTTCCTACAAAAGACATGCATCCCCTATCAACAGGATAGGGGATGCATGTGTGATCGCTGGGACGCCCAGCGATAAGGAGAACGGGGGACCGAAAGTTCCCCAAAGTTCTCCATGACAAACCTCTGACTTCCGGGGTCTGTCTGCAGCTCCATAGAAATGACTTGCGCACCAGTCGCGCTTGTGCGCATGCGTGACCAGCGCTCCTTTCATTTTTATTGAACTGCGCAGACGCCGGAAGTCCGAGGTTTGTCATGGAAGAACTTATCTCCTTATCGCTGCCAGCGATCACACATGTATCCCCTATCCTGTGGATAGGGGGTACATCTCTTTTGTAGTACAAACTATAGGCCGTTTTTTTTTTGGGGGGGGGTCTGTATGGCGTTATCTACAGGGGGGGGGTCTGTATGGCGTTATCTACAGGTGGGGTCTGCATGGCGTTATCTACAGGGGGGTCTGTATGGCGTTATCTACAGGGGGGTCTGTATGGCGTTATCTACAGGGGGGTCTGTATGGCGTTATCTACAGGGGGGTCTGTATGGCGTTATCTACAGGGGGCTGTATAGCGTTACAGGGGGGACTCTGTATGCCGTTATCTACAGGGGGTGTCTGTATGGCGTTATCTACAGGGGGTGTCTGTATGGCGTTATCTAGAGGGGGGGTCTGTATGGCGTTATCTACAGGGGGGTCTGTATGGCGTTATCTACAGGGGGGCTGTATGGCGTTATCTACAGGGGGATTTGGGGCTGTAAGACGTTATCTACAGGGTGGCTGTATGCCGTTATCTACAGGGGGCTGTATGGCGTTATCTACAGGGGGGCTGTAAGGCGTTATCTACAGGGGGCTGTGTATGGCGCTATCTACAAGGGGCTGTGTATGGTGCTATCTATAGGGGGCGCTGTGTGGTGGAATATAAAGGGTGGCACCATCTACAAGGGGGGGGTTGTGTGATACCCAGCAGAGGGGGGGCCCCAGTCAAAAGTTTGCTATGGGGCCCAGTCTTTCCTAGCTACGCCCCTGTCTACAGGTGTGTGTGTGGCTCTATCTACAGGTGTGTGCCCTTGCACACGAATGTTGTATACGTCCGTGTGCTGCTCGTGAAAACAACGGACAGCACATGGACCTATGCAACTCAATGGGGCTATTCAGACATGCGTGATTTTTCACGCAGCGTGTTTCCATTTCACGCAGCGTGTTTCCGTTGCATGAAACTCACTGCATATCCTATTTTGGTGCATTTTTGCAGATGGCATACCCATTGAAGTCAATAGGTGCGTGAAAATCACGGACGTCTTCCGTGTGCTGTCCGTGATTCAAGCACCAGTTGCTAAGGAAATGCAGAGAAAAAAAATAAAAATGTAAAAATGTGCACAACACTGATATCAAAAACGGATGCCACACGGAACACACACTGATGGCACACGGAACTGCAACGCAGGAAAAACGCTGCATTTTTGCGGACAGAAAACAAACATGTTTATGTGAATCAGACCTTATACAGGATCCGCCAACAATTTATTGTCTACTAACCCCTTCCTGTTGTAGCCATTTTTTACCTTCCTGACAGCCTCATTTTCCATATCTGACGTGTCTATTTATGTGGTAATAATTTTAGAATGCTTTCACCTTTCCAAGCAATTCTGAGATTTTTTTCTAGTGACACATTGGACTTTATGTTAGGGTAAAATTTGGACGATACATTCAGTATTTAATTGTGAAAAACACCAAAATGTAGCGAAAAATTGCAACAGTTAGCATTTACATTTTTTTTTTAATGTATCTGCTTGGAAGACAGATAGTAATACCACACAAAATACTTACTAATTAACATTTCCGATATGTCTACTTTAGATTGGCATGGTTTTTGGAACATACTTTTAGTTTTTCTAGGACAGTACAAGGCTTAAAACAGAATTTTCTTACATTTATAAAAAAATTTCAAAAGGCTATTTTTACAGGGACCAGTTCAGTTCTGATGTGGCTTTGAGTAGCCCATACTTTACAAACCCCCATAAATCATCCAATTTAAAAAACTGCACCCTCAAAGTATTCAAAACCGCATTTAGAAAGTTTCTTAACCCTCTAGCGTATGTTCACATGCAGTGTTTTCAGGCATATTTCGGGGTGTAAATAAGCTGTGAAAAACTATACTGAAGCACCGACATTGAAATCAATGGGAAAAACGGCGTTTAGTTCAGACGGGGCATTTTTAAAAGGCTGTTTTAAAAACAGCACTTACAAAAATGCTGCGTAATAAGAAGGAGCATGTCACTTCTTGAGCCGTTTTTGGAACTGTTTTTCATAGGGTGAATTGAAAAACAGATCCAAAAATAGCAATAAAAAAAAAAAAGCAGTAAAAAACATTTTCTGCCTCAAGAAAAGGCTGAAAGTCACAGGCTGGTTTCCCTTGAAAACAGCTCCGTCATTTTCAGCCATTTTTACTTGTGCGTGTGAACATAGCCTTAGGTGTTTCACAGGAATTAAAGCAAAGTTTTTTTGCAGAAATTCATGTTTAATCCATTTTTTTCTGTAACACAAAAGGTTTTACCAGAGAAATACAACAAAAAATGTATTACCCAGATTCTGCAGTTTTTAGAAATATTCCACATGTGGCCCTAGTGTGGTAATGGACTGAAGCACCGGCCTCAGAAGCAAAGGGGGCCTTTTTATTCATTAGATTATATTTTAGGCACCATGTCAGGTGTGAAGAGGTTTTTTGGTACCAAAACAAAGGAAACACCCCAAAAAACACCCCAAAAGGAATTTATCTAGGTGTGTAGTGAGCATTTTGACCCCACAGGTGCTTCAGAGATTTTATTAGAATTGGGCTGTGAAAATGAAAAAACTAAAAATTTTTCCCATAAACTGTAGCAGTTTTTAATTTCCACAAGAACTAAAGGAGAAAAAGCACCTTTACATTTGTAAAACAATTTCTCCTGAGTAAGGCGATACCCCATATGTGGTCATAAACTGCCATTTTGACATACAGCAGGGCTCAGAGCGGAAGGAGTGCCATTTGACTTTTGGAGCTGAAATTTAGCTGGAATTGTTTGCAGAGGCCATGTCGCATTTGCACAGCCCCTGAGGGGCCAAAACGCCAGAGACCCCCACAAGTGACCCCCATTTTGGGAAACTATACCCCTCAAGAAAATGATCTAGGGGTATAGTGAGCATTTTGAACCCATAGGTTTTTAGCACAAATTATTAGAAGTAGGCTGTGAAAACTAAAATCTAAATCTTTTCCAATAAAATGTAGGTTTAACTATTTTTTTTTATTATTTCCACAAGAACTAAAAGAAAAAAACACCTGAACATTGTAAAGCAATTTCTTCCGAGTACAGCAGTACCCCATATGTGGTCATAAACTCCTGTTTGGACACACGGTAGGGCTCAGAAGGGAAGAGCACCATTTGGCTTTTGGAATGGTTTCTGGGCACCATGTCGCATTTGCTGAGCCCCTGTAGTACTAGTACAGTGGAAACACCCCAAAAGTGACTCCATTTGGGAAACTACACCCCTTGAGGAATCATCTAGGGGTATAGTGAGAATTTTGACCCCAAAGGTTCTTTGCTGAATTAATTAGAATAAGGCATTGAAAATTAAAAATGTAATTTTTTTTCCAATAAGATGTAGATTTAGATAAACAGTTTTCGTTTTCACAAAGAATAAAGAAGAAAAAGCACCCCAACATTTGTAAAGCAATGTGTCCTGAGTATTGTAGTACTCTATGTGTGGTTATAAACTGATGTTTAGACATATGGGAGGTTTCCGAAGAAAATAAGTGGTATTTGACTTTTGGAGCGTAGATTTTGCTGTAATGGTTTGCAGATGCCATGTCGCATTTGCAAAACCAAAATGTACCAAAAAAAAGTGACCCCATTTTAGAAACTGCACCCCTTAAGGCAATTATCAAGGGGTGTAGTGAGCATTTAAACCCCACAGGTGTTTTTCAGAAATGAATACACAGTGGATGATAAAAAGTGAAAATACCAATTTTTCCACTAATATGCCATTTCACCGCTCAATATGTTGTGCCAATCTTGTGCCACTGAAGAATCTTAAACCATAAATTGTTAAGCGGGTTCTCCCGGCTATAGCATTGCCATACATGGGAACGTAAACTGCTGTTTTGGGCAAAATGTAGGGCTTGGAAGGGAAGGACCGCCATTTGGAGCACGGATTTTGCTTGGTAGTTTTGTTTGGAGTTTTACTGGTATTGCAGTTTATAATGTGGGGGCATATGTAATCTGTGCAGAGTACATCAGGGCATAATAAGAGGGTATAATAATGGGGTAAATAATACAATTATCCATAGATGTGTGGTATGCTGTGAAGCAATCCGGTATGTGCAGGCCAGTGTTGCACTCATAAACGGTATTCTTTCTTATCCCCCTTTTGTAACACTGCACCTTTTGGGGACTTTTTCTCCTTTGTAGTTTGGAAAATTGCGCTGGTATAATATGGGTGCCCTTGCTTCCAGCAGATGTGCTATGTCCCTTACCTTCCTAGTTCCTAAATACTAGGGCACTGAAATTGAATGAATGTGCCCTTCTGGCCTGCACATCAGGATGTTTTTTCTTCACCGCATTACTACTGAAATAACTTTTTAATTTTGATGGAGCTGTGTGAGGGCTTATTTGATATTCGTAGGTAATATTCTGTAGTAGTTTTAGTACCACAAGTACTTCTGCGGTTAAGTCCTGGTAATAAGAAACCCAGGGGGCAGAGCAGGAGCCCAGTGGCATACAGCCAAAAATTATTGTGACAACCAGGGGAAGAAACTAAAAAGGGGTCCTGTAATAATCAGGTTCTTTGTCAGGTTTGTAGCAGTCAAATGAATATATATGAAAGTGCATGTGAGAAGTGTGTATGTACCATTACCCAGTGCAATAGGGAAAACTTTGAATGTTGTAATGAGTAATAATTGATACGTTTCTAGCACACACTGCCAGCTTGTAATATTGTGTGTAAGGGTCCTTAAAAACCACCAGTTGCATGCATTGTCAGACTAACATAAGGTAGGAATCAGAACAGACTGATTTCTAGCGCGCATTTGATATTTAGGCATATAGTGTCGTAGTAGTATAACTACCTACACAAATTACAGTGAAGGACATTGGTATTGGCGCACACCCAGGGCCCCTAGAGAAATCATTACCAACATACATAGCAAACACCCAGTGCCGGCCTTAGGATAGAAGGCACCCCGTGCGAAATTATCTTTCGGCGCCCCACCTCATCATAAAAAAATACCCCATAAAAATAAGTATAGTGCTCCCACACCGTATAATGCCCCTCTTTCATACTGGATCAGTGAACGCTGGCCCGCATCTCCTCCTCACTCGGCTGTGTCCAGTAGGGTGCGCGCGCACACTCGTGCCTGTTCTTAAAGGGCCAGCGTGCGCACCTGAATTAGAGAACCAAATTAGCTCATGAGCACCCTGGACTATAAGAAGGGACCTGCCCCTTCCTGCATTGCCTGAGCGTTGTTGTCATTACTCTGTAAATGGTCCCTTAAGTGTTTTCCATCTCCCATTGTTCCCGTTCCTGCTTCCTGTATCCCGTGCTATCCTGGTCCTAGTACTGTTGAGAGTTGGAGTCGTGTTGTGCGGAATACTACATCTGCCTTGTTATACCACGCCTGGTTTCTGCCTGCTGCCAAGGTCCCATCCGAGCCTATCTTGCTACTGTCTGAAGTTACCACAGGTACACCTATCCAAACTATTGAATTTACTTGTATCCCGTTGGCCAGCTGCCATACCGTCAAGGCGGTACGGCCTGGAGGGTACACGCACAAAACCTGGCACACTTTAGTGCCCCCATACAGTATAATAATCATATTTTATAGTATATTATAACCCCTTCAAGTACACAGTATTTTGTCCTCTAATTGTGCCCACACAGTATTATGCCCCCTAAGTGCCAAACACAGTATAATATCCGCTTAGAGGTCCCCACACAGTGTAATTCCCCCCTCCCCTGGCTGCCACACACAGCACCCCCCTTGTAGATAGTGCCCCTCTGTTTGTGCCATACAGCCTCCCTGTAGACAGTGTCAAAATCCCCCACCTCCACTGTGTAGATCGTGCCATACAGCCCTCCCACCTCCCCCTTGTAGACAGTGCCTCCAAACAAACAAAAAATTGTACTCACCTAGGCGCCGTTCCCACGATGAACTGAGCTGCTCCACGACGGGATCCTTGCGTAGGCCGGCATGATCCTTTAGCCTAGTACAGAATTTCCCAACCTTTTCGGACCTGAGGCACCACTGGAAAACTAAAATTTCCTCAGGGCACTCGTACAAAAAATTGTTTCAAGAAGGACAGAAAATGGCTAAAAACAAGCACTACACTCGTAGGGTATGTTCACACAGCATTTTTTGTAAGGCCAAAAAAATCTGCCTCAAAATTCCATTAGGAATTATGAAGCAGATTTTGAATTGACAGCGTTGTTTGACTTTTTTTTTTTTTGCGTTTTTTTTAAGCCTTTGAAGCTAATGCAAAAGATGCAGGCAAAAAAGCACTAAACAGGCGCCGCAGGTATTTTCTGCCTCCTATTAATTTCAATTGGAGCTCACAGGTGGAAATCACTTGAAGACCATCAGCCTCCCACTAACAGTAAAATAAAGTGAAAAGGACACGGCGCCACATAGTGCAGATCAGATTGTAATGTGGAGGAGCAAAATAGTGAAATTGCTCACCTTAATGGTTGCAGATACTGGCAGGTATTTGCAATATAATAGAAGCTGCAGTCAATCCCAAGCGCAAACACCCTAAGGAGTTGCCATAAGTAGTAATTGCATAGAAGCAAAAAAGGGAAAATGTAGACGCTACAGAGGCAATTGTTGCTAAATTACTTCTATATACTTCTAAATTGTTGCTCTGATCATTGACCTTTCTGAGTTTTGGCGTTTTTTTGTCCCGTTGCTCTGTCTGAATTGGTCCAATTAACATAATCACATGCCTCTGTATATATACATATTCATATATATGTACATTCATGTTCTCTGTATGTTTCACCTGCCTGATGAAGACGCCAGTCCGGCGTTGAAACGCGTAGCATCTGCCTTATACCTTGCTTTTACTCAATAAACCAAACTGTTCATTTAGAACTAAGCAGCGCCTACATTTTCCCTTTTTTGCTTCTATGCATTTACTAACAGTAAAATGACCATCGGCCCCCCACTCACAGTAAAATGACCATCAGCCCCAACTCACAGTAAAATGACCATCAGCCCACCACTCACAGATTCCCCCTGTAGATAGTGCCACACAGCCCCCTTGTAGGTACTGCCACACAGCCCCCTGTAGGTAGTGCCACACAGCCGTCTTGTAGGTAGTGCCGTACAGCCCCTTGGTAGATAGTGCCACACAGCCCCCTTGTAGGTAGTACCACACAGCCCCCTTGTAGGTAGTGCCACACAGCCCCCTGGTAGGTAGTGCCACACAGACCCCTGGTAGGTAGTGCCACACAGCCCCCTGGTAGGTAGTGCCACACAGCCCCCTTGTAGGTAGTGCCACACAGCCCACAGCCCCCTTGTAGATAGCACCCCCCCCCCTTCCTGTAGATAGCACCACTGTAACTCCCTGAAGGAGCGGAATCCCCCTGGAGGCCGGGGATTCCTCTCCTGGAGCGCTCCGTTTGATGTCTCTGTCCATATATGAACAGTGACATCAGGGGCAACTCCTGAAGCGGAATCCCCATCCACAGCATTGACGCTGTGACCGGGGATTCCACTCCAGGAGAAGCCCCTGTCGTCTGTGTCCATTTATGGACAGTGATGTCACTGGCTTCTCCTGGAGTGGAATCCCCGGTCACAGAGTCGTAGAGTTGTAGATAGCAGAGCAGGAAGATACCTCCCTGCTCTGCTATAGTGGCGTGTAGCAGCCGCAGCTGTTGCTAGCGACGCCGCCGGCCATGGGGGGGCCCGGTATCGTCGCTAGCAGCCTCTATGGCTGCTACAGTGGTAGCAACGACACAGAGTGAAGAAGCGCCCGGGCGAAAAGGCGGCTGCTGAGTTTCTGGCCCGGGCGCTTCTGAAACAAGCAGAAGAAGGGAGCCACCTGCTGGAGTGATGTGCCCTGTGCAATGGCACAGGTCGCACACCCCTAAGGGCGGCCCTGCAAACCCCCAGACTACAACCCAGAGAGTAATTAGTTGAATGGGGAGGATGAGATATATGTGAACAAATAAGTGGATTGTTCAAAAATGTAGGCTGTGTGGATGTTAATAAATGGCTGTTTGTGAATAGACAGAGACAGAGTAAATAAACTCGGAATGCTGCGTGTAAGGAATTGATGATGATGACTGATGTAGATTGTGACAGGGAGGGGGGGGGGTATGTGATGTAACATGCGTGAAGTCTGATGTGGCCACAATATAGCATTGATTTTTAGATCTATATTTCATGCTCCTGTTTTTAACTTCAGTACTGTGTAAAAAAATGTTGTGTTTTGTGTATAGGGTTAAATAATTTGATTTTCCTCTCCTCTGTGTAAAGGAATGTTTCTTATCTTTGCGCATGCGCTGTTGTCCGTAAGAACATAGAGGGAGTAAAATATTACAGCAAGCTGAATTTGTTTGCATAAAAGATAAAAATATGGACTGCTGGAATGTGTGGCGCTACGCTGCATGTTCATGTGTTATGATATGATAAGATTTAATGTTTTGAAGTTAATTCAAATGAATTCAAATACAGATATTGTGAGACACGGGGTCTTGATAATGTATGTACCCCTATTGTTCCCTACACCCACATATAATTTATTGGTTTGTAGTAATTAACCCCTTCGCGCTCAGCTCAGTACTATTACGTCGTGCTGAGCGCATCGTTCGCACTCAGCTCAGTAATAGTACTGACCTGAGTTAACACGGCGCCATCTTTCCCCGGCGCGTGTTTGAGCTGTGATACCTGCTGTTTCCGACAGCAGGCTATCACAGCTCAGTGTGCAGGGACCGATCGCGGTGGTCCCTGCCGATTAACCCCTTAGAAGCCGCTTCTTAGGGATTAAGCCACAATCGACGGCCCGCTACACGATAGCGGCCGGCGATGGCTACTATGGCAACCAGAGTACTAACAATGGACTCTGGCTATGCCATCGACGGAAGCCTAGTGGGTCCTGACAAAGTCAGGACCCACTATGCTTGCTGTCAGCGAACAGCTGACCTCTAATACACTGCACTACGCATGTAGTGCAGTGTATTAGAATAGCGATCAGGGCCTCCTGCCCTCAAGTTCCCTAGTGGGACAAAGTATAAAAAAAGTGTAAAAAAGTAAAAAAAAGTTGTGTAAAAATAAGAAAATAAAAGTTTTAAAAGTGATAAAACGAAAAATCCCCCTTTTTCCCTCATCAGTCCTTTATTATTAAAATAAATATAAAAATAAACAAATAAACTATACACAATTGGTATCGCCGCGTCCGTAACGGCCTGAACTACAAAACAATGTCGTTATTTATCCCGCGCGGTGAACGCCGTAAAAGAAAATGATAATAAACCGTACCACAATCACAATTGTTTGGTCACTTCATCTCCCAAAAAATGGAATAAAAAAGATCAAAAAGTCGCATGTACCTAAAAATGGTAATGATCGAAACTACAGTTCGTTACGCAAAAAATAAGTCCTCGCACGGCTTTCCTGATGGAAAAATAAAACAGTTATGGCTCTTAGAATAAGGTAACACAAAAAATAAATTATATTTTACAAAATGTATTTTATTGTGCAAACGCCATAAGACATAAAAAAAAAACTATAAACATCTGGTATCGCCGTAATCGTATCGCCCCGCAGAATAAAGTGAATATGTCATTTATAGCGCACGGTGAACGCTGTAAAAAAAATAGAATCAAAAACAATAGTAAAATTGCTGTTTTTTAGTCACCACGCCACCTAAATATAGAATAAAAACTGATCAAAAAGCCGCATGCACCCCAAGAAAACTACAATGGATTCCTCAAGGTCTCTAGTTTCCAAAATGGGATCACTTTTGGGGGGTTTCCACTGTTTTAGCACCACAAGACCTCTTCAAACCGGACATGGTGCCTAATAAATTAAATTAATTAATTAAATGTCACCTCTACTTTGCTGCTCTAAATTCCTGTGAAACACCTAAAGGGTTCATAAACTTTCTAAATGCAGTTGTGAATACTTTGAGGGGTCTAGTTTCTGAAATGGGGTGTTTGATAGGGGTGTCTAATATATGGGCCCCTCAAAGCAACTTCAGAACTGAGCGGGAAATGAAAAAATAAATAAAAATGAAGCAATACTTCGCTTCTTACATTATACTGATAATGAGCCGTGCCCACCCCGAGATGACCCCAGTTTTGACCGTTTGTATAAACGGAGACCCTTATTAGACCGTTTCAGTGCCCGGTTTTCCCAAGCATACACCCCGAGAAGTGTATTTCTATTGATGAGTCCTTGGTACATTTTAAAGGGAGGCTTCAATTCCGCCGGTACCTGCCGAGTAAGAGGGCAAGGTATGGCGTGAAGATGTATAAGCTGTGCGAGAGTGCATGAGGGTATACCTACAAATTTAGGATATATGAAGGGAAGGACACCAGTACTCAGCCCCCAGAATGCCCCCCTTTACTGGGAGTTAATACAAAAATTGTGTGGGATTTGGTGCACCCACTGCTGGACCAGGGTTACTACCTCTACCTGGATAATTTTTATACCAGCGTCCCACTCTTCAAGTGCCTCGCTTCCAGAAGTCCTGCGGCATGCGGCACTGCTAGAAAAAATCTGAGAGGCCTCCCTAAGACTCTGCAGGGCAAACAAGAAGGGGTGAGAGCAGGGCACAATCTAGCAGCAACATATTGTGTGTCAAGTACAAGACAAAAGAGATGCCACACAAGTACCTATGTACCTGTATGAGGTACCAGTACAGAGACCCCCAAACCAGACTGCATCCTGGACTACAATAGGTACAAGGGAGGGGTGGACTTGTCAGATCAAGTCCTGAAGCCCTACAGTACTTCTGGAAGCGAGGCCACACGCATTGTACCAGGGCAACACTTTTTAGGAGAAGTTCCCCAAACTGGCAAGTAGGGAAAAAGGTGCAAAGTCTGATATAAGAGGGGGATAAGGAAGGACACAAAATACCAATGTGACGCATGTCCCGAAAAACTAGAGCTCTGTATGAAAGTGTTTTAAAATGTATCATCCATACCTTTATTTTTAATTTACCACAGTTTTACTTACCCTGATGCACTCCGCACAACTTATCCCTCCTCATCTTTCCCCTCTGAGCCCTGCCGTGTGCCCAGGCAGCTAATAACAGCCACATGTAGGGTATTGCCGTACCCGGGAGAACCCACATTACAGTTTATGGGGTGTATGTCTCCGGTGGCACATGCTGGGCACAATATATCGGACACTGACATGGCATATATATATAGAAAATTGCAAATCTCACTCTGCACCATCTGCTGCACATTATCATTTACACAGTACCTGTGGGGTCAAAATGCTCACTACACCTCTAGATTAATTCCTTAAGGGGTGTCGTTTTTAAAACGGGGTCACTTCTCGGGGGTTTCAACTGTACTGATACCTCAGGGGCTTCTGCATACATGACTTAGCACCAGAAAATCCCCAGTAGGCCACATGGTGGTCCTTTCCTTCTGAGCCCTCCCATGGGCCTAAACGGCAGTTTATCACCACAAATGGGGTATTGCCGCACTCAGGACAAATTGGGCAACAAAATTGGGTATTTTATTCCTTGTGAAAATAAGAAATTTTGAGCCAAAACTACCTCTTATTGGAAAAAAATTAATTTTTTTTAATTCACAGCCCAATTCAAATAAATTCTGTGAAAAAAACTGTGGGGTCTAAATGGTCACAACACCCATAAATAAATTCCTTGAGGGGTGTAGTTTCCAAAATGGGGTCACTTCTGCTGGGTTTCCATTGCTTTGATACCTCTGGGGCTCTGCAAATGTGACATGGCACCCGAAAACCAATCCAGCAAAATCTGGACTCCTAAGAACACATAGCGCTCCTTTCCTTCTGAGCCCTCCCATGGGCCCAAACAGCAGTTTATCACCACAAATGGGGTATTGCCGCACTCAGGACAAAACGTGCAACAAAATGGGGCATTTTGTTCCCTGTGAAAATAAGAAATTCTGATCAAAAATGACATCTTATTGGAAAAATTGTCATTCTTTTAATTTCACAGCCCAATTCAAATACGCGCTGTGAAAAAACTACGGGGTCAAAATGGTAACAACAACCATAAATGAATTCCTTGAGGGGTGCAGTTTCCAAAATGGGGTCACTTTTGGGGTATTCATACTGTTTTGGCACCTCAACACCTCTTCAAACCTGGCATGCTGCCTAAAATATATTCTAATAAAAAAGAGGCCTCAAAATGCACTACGTGCTTCTTTGCTTCTGGGGCTTGTGTTTTAATCCACGAGCGCACTAGAGCCACATGTGGGACATTTCTAAAAACTTCAGAATCTGGACAATACATGTTTAGTAGTGTTTCTCTGGTAAAACCTTCTTTGTTACACAAAAAAAATTGAATAAAATTGAAATTCAGCAAGAAAAATGAAATTTGCAAATTTCACCTCCACTTTGCTTAAATTCCTGTGAAATGCCTAAAGGGTAAAAAAAACTTTCTAAATGCTGTTTTGAATACTTTGAGGGGTCTAGTTTTTAAAATGGGGTGTTTTCTCGGGGTTTCTAATACATAGGCCCCTCAAAGCAACTTCAGAACTGAACTGGTACCTTAAAAAAAAGGCTTTTGAAATTTTCTTAAAAATATGAGAAATTGCTGTTTATGTTCTAAGCCTTGTAACGTCCAAGAAAAATAAAAGAATGTTCAAAAAACGATGCCAATCTAAAGTAGACATATGGGAAATGTGAACTAGTAACTATTTTGGGTGGTATAAACGTCTGTTTTACAAGCAGATACATTTAAATTCTGAAAAATGAAATTTTTTCAATTTTTCTCTAAATTTTGCAAGTTTTCACAAATAAACACTGAATATATCGACCAAATTTTACCACTAACATAAAGCCCAAAGTGTCACGAGAAAACAATCTCAGAATCGCTTGGATAGGTTTAAGCATTCCGACGTTATTACCGCATAAAGTGAAATATGTCAGATTTAAAAAATGGGCTCTGAAACTAGGCTACGTCCTTAAGGGGTTAATATATATTAAAATAATATGGGCAACTTACTTTTTATAACTTATGTAGGATACAGAGTTGTTTGAACAGTCTGTATACTGTCATTTTACTTTTCTTTTGTAGTTCAGGTCATTTGTGTGACACTATGGCTGAATCATTTATAGGCTGCATAACCCAAAAATGTAAAGAACAACACCCTAAAATACAGCTTAGGGTATGTTCACACGGCCTATTTACGGACGTAATTCGGGCGTTTATGCCCCGAATTACGTCTGAAAATAGCGCCTCAATAGCGCTGACAAACATCTGCCCATTGAAAGCAATGGGCAGACGTTTGTCTGTTCACACGAGGCGTATATTTACGCGCCGCTGTCAAATGACGGCGCGTAAATAGACGCCCGCGTAGAAGAAGTGAGGGTATGTTCACACGGCGGGGGTCCGTAACGGCTGAAATTACGGGGATGTTTCAGCCTGAAAACATCCCCGTAAATTCAGCCGTACCGGCATGTGCAGGCGCTTGAACGCCGCGTCAATTACGGCCGTAATTAGCGCTGCTATTCATTGGAGTCAATGAATAACGGCTCTAATTACGGCCAAAGAAGTGACAGGTCACTTCTTCTACGCGGGCGTCTATTTACGCGCCGTCATTTGACAGCGGCGCGTAAATATACGCCTCGTGTGAACAGACAAACGTCTGCCCATTGCTTTCAATGGGCAGATGTTTGTCAGCGCTATTGAGGCGCTATTTTCAGACGTAATTCGGGGCAAAAACGCCCGAATTACGTCCGTAAATAGGCCGTGTGAACATACCCTGACCTGTCACTTCTTTGGCCGTAATTGGAGCCGCTATTCATTGACTCCAATGAATAGCAGCGCTAATTACGGCCGTAATGGACGCGGCGTTCAAGCGCCTGCACATGCCGGTACGGCTGAAATTACGGGGATGTTTTCAGGCTGAAACATCCCCGTAATTTCAGCCGTTACGGACCCCCGCCGTGTGAACATACCCTAACGGTGGTAGACAGTTTTCTTGACTTTCTGTCAGTCACGTGCACTCTACAGTCAGCCTGTCCTTGGCCTTAAACGACAGATAACAGCGAACAATAGATGACATTCCACCGCACTGCTGACGAATAGAAGTTTGGCGTCTCTGAAATGTACGGCTCATAGCTGCACGTATAACACCACATAGTTCTATACACAAGAGCAAATTGTATCATGATAGATTTTGGGTTTCGTCGGGACTTTCCAGCAACAACTTTAGGCCGCGTTACCATGGAGATAGCGCTGTCAATCATCTTTTTTTATGCTTCCTACTGGTTAGAATATTTACTCATGATAGGCGGGCTTAATTGGGCGCGCGCATGCGCATACTTCCCCCTTCCCCGTCCCACAAGGGGGCGTGACTTCCCTCCTCTTGTCTCCGCCATCTTGTTTCGGTTCCCGCGGACCCCTCCCCCTTGTCTCCCGGAGCGCGTACGAAAGGTTAACGAAATTCTCCTTTTAACACGTGTATTGACTCGGACAGCGTTGTGACCGGACTCTGAACAATTGACCTCAGCGCCCCACAGGACGGAGAACTGCTGTATATCTTCCGAGGAAGCTGCACGGTGAGTGTGTCTTTTGTGTATGACGCGCTGGGGGAGGATCGGCACGGTGTTATATGATTGATAAAGTCAAAGGATGAACTTTACGGCACGATCCGGTGACAGGCCTCACTCCCCGCCTCGGGCCCCGCTCATTGGTGGAGGCCGCGGCCTGGTCGGTGTGATTGGTCGGTTAGTCCGGAAACCAACTTGTTTAGGAGGGGGACGAACAAGGGTCGGTTTGCTACATGGCGGCCGCTTATTTAATACAGTGTCAAGTATTTTTAATGGCAATAACCACAGGAGATACACGACATTGGAGTTTGTGCAGACGTGCCAGCGACCTACCAGGAGTAACATGGCTATTGTGATAGGCTGCCGTACTAATACTATACTGAGAAATATAGAGCCAGCAGCTATGTATAGCTATCATTATTCTGCTATAAGCGCGGGAATAGCGAATTCATATCAAAAGGGGCCCTCTGACTGACAAGTGTCCATTACTAATGCCTGTAGCCATTCACTACCTGTTTCTGGAGTGTCTGCATGGACTTCAGTGAGGAATAGGGACAAGTTCACAGTGTGCGTTCTATAAACCTGCCCCATGTAAACACAGAAGAATGCTGCAAGACCATAAGCGTGAGGTGAACAAATGCCAGGTGTTATGTGTTCACCCCTCTATGATATCCATATCCTTTAAGACAACAGGCGGAGACAGGGGTATTGGGGATTTCCTTGTTGTGTGACCCACAATTTGTCTGTAAAATGTTTTGAATATCTGATGTGAAAGGGAAAAAAAACCTGACTTTTTCTATATAGATCCACAAATTGCATTTTTGGATTAACTTGTCACATGCCCTTTCCAATTCTGTCAGGTCTTCTATGCTGTGTTACGTGAGGGCAGTATATGATAGAGGGGCGCCGAGCTTGAGTGTAGTTTTCTATTATTTGATGGTCTTTTTATGTATAAAGCTGTAGAGCGAGCCTGTGGGCAACATGCCAATACTGAGCCAAATATCATGCACCGTCCAAGCTTTTTACAGATGTGCCAAAAATATGCCTCAGTAGTGCACATGACCCCTTCCATAGACTCCAAGGTTAATAGACCCCAAAATGTAATTTTCAAAATTCCGATCCCAATGTACAGCAGCACTTCCCTGCACAAGCTGCAGGAATAGAGGACGATGTGACATGAATAGCCAGCAGAAAATCTGACTTCTCCTTCCCAGCTCCAATGTACTGTGCATGTCGTTGAATGCCACTGTTTATACACTGTACGAATTGGCGGCCCTCTCCTAATATCAATCAGTGGAACCCCAGAAAACTCACCAAGGGACCCTGGGGTTCCACAGAATTAAGTGTAGGAAGCAGATTTAGAGGTTATTAAAAATTGTATTAAATTTCACATCTAGTACTAACAAAGCTCTTGTATTTAAGTGGGCTCTACGCTTTAAATCCTTTTTTGTGAGAAGGGCTTCTTGATATTAAATGGATTGCAAAGTGTTCCCCTGGTGGGACAGTGACAGTAGTTTCTATTGCTGTCCTATCACTGTGACAGTGATGTCAGCAGCATTGCTGGAGTCCCTGAGCAGAGCATCAGCGATAGGAAACTCCTGATGTCACTGTCCATATATGGGCAGTGATGTCAGCAGCAGTGCTGGATTCCCTGAGCAGAGCATCAGCGATAGGAAACTCCTGATGTCACTGTCCATATATGGGCAGTGATGTCAGCAGCAGTGCTGGATTCCCTGAGCAGAGCATCAGCGATAGGAAACTCCTGATGTCACTGTCCATATATAGTCAGTGATGTCAGGGGCAGTGCTGGAGTCCCTGAGCAGAGCATCAGCGATAGGAAACTCCCGATGTCACTGTCCATATATGGGCAGTGATGTCAGCAGCAGTGCTGGATTCCCTGAGCAGAGCATCAGCGATAGGAAACTCCTGATGTCACTGTCCATATATAGGCAGTGATGTCAGGGGCAGTGCTGGAGTCCCTGAGCAGAGCATCAGCGATAGGAAACTCCTGATGTCACTGTCCATATATGGGCAGTGATGTCAGGAGCAGTGCTGGAGTCCCGGGTAGAACGCTAGCTGATGCTCTGCTCAGGGACTCCAGCGATAGGCAATGTGGCAGCTCCTTGCGGTCAAGCACTTGATAACACGCCAAAACGACAAGACTTGTGGCAACAACTCAGTGTTTGAACTGAACGATTCAGTACAGAATTAAAAATGTAAGTATATTAGTGACTTCTTTTCACAATACATATGAATTCAAAGCAATTTTTGGTCCCTGGATAACCCCTTTTAAGCATTATACAGTGTTCATTTATATCAATGGGTTGTCTGTGTCTACTAGGCCTTACACAGTTTTTTGGCACGTTCCTTGACTAGGAAACCGCGACAAAAAATGGCCAAGAACACCTCCCATTGATTTCAATGGGAAGCTGAGGCGTTTTTTCCCACAAGCAGAAAAAAACGGTTGCAGGAAAAAGCGCCATGCCCTTTGTTCAGGCGTTTCCATCTCAGTTCTCCCATTGACATCAATGGGAGGCAGAGAAAGTGTTTTTTGCAGAATTTTTTAGCACTCGGCGCTTAATGGCAGTGGTCAAAAACGCGGCAAACAGTGCAGACGGGTGAAAATCTGCCTCAAAATTCTTGAAGGAATTTTGAGGCTGATTTTTCCACCTGCAAAAAACAGTGTGAACAGGGCCTAATACAGGACCTGTCCTCCAGAGCCAGAGGAACTCTTTTTGTAATCGGTCTCCACTCTGGCCAAGAGATGAGGATCCTGAACAGGGTACCCCCTCTAATAACACAGAATTCCCTAATCCGGTATATGACAATGGGCTTTCTAAACTGGACAACCCCTTTAATTAGTTCCCAGGTTTTTGGTTGCACATGAGATGAGGAAGCTAATTATTAGTAAATGATCTCCAATGGTTGTAACGAAATGTCAACACCATTTCCTTTTTTTTTCTGGACTGAAGGTAAAATGGTTGCTGCTGAAATAAGATGTAGGGGGGTATTTATGAAGACTGGCGTCTTATATGCCTGTCCTAATAAAAAGTTAAAGTAAGATGCAAAGTTTATTAGTAGACTAACACTTTTTAAGAAACGTGTCGCATCTTTTGGCCGGCCGTGCTCCATCAATCCCCCCCCCCCCCCCCCTATCAGCGATAAAATAAAAAACACATACCCCCCCCCTCCCCAGCATGCCGTGTGGCTCATACAATGTTCGGTTGTCGAGCAGCGTTAAGGCCTAATTTACGACCCTGGACTTCTACGTTCAGTTTACTGGGAGGGGGGGGCAAGGTACGAGGCTTAGCATGGGCCTTTACCTTGCTACGCCCCACAGAGTGAAATATATGCCAGCTAGGAGCTCATGTAGATTTTGAATATAATTTACGCTAGTTTTCTGGCAAAGCCCCACCATTTTCCACATATGTGGCGAGGGTGGTACAAAAAGGCTGGAAGTCGCAAAATGTGACTTGTGACCTTCTGCGTCTTTGTAAGAAAACGGGCGTAGAAAGGTTGATAAATTCCCCCCATAGCACCTTTTTTAAGAAGTGGTGAAAAGACTGAAGAACATGTTGTATCCTGGCTCATACAAGGGGCTGCAGGGCAGTCGTGGCGAACCATCATAGTAAATTAGCCTCCTGAATATAAAGAGCCTTTAGCATACATGCTTTGATCTGATCAGGAGAAGCTACAATCTGTAACGTCAATTTGATGCCAGAAGCACTGCACCAAATAATGTGCAAAACTGCGAATGTAATCATTCAATTATTCTTGTACATTATTTCTCATAGTGACTTTCTCATGAGACATTTATGGCATATTTGTTTGATCGCTGGCACCACACCCTTTCCATGAACAGTGGGGCCAGTACCCATGGTTCCGGCGGAGAGATGGCTGTGTATTCTTGGCCTCTCCATATTGAAATACACAGGCTACTTATCTGCCGCCACTTGTAAACTACACAATTTTGAGTGTAAGCTTCCCTTTTTTTTTTTTTTTTTTTTTTTTTTTTTTTTTTACCCGATCTGCAGCAATCTTTATTTGTTTGCAGTCGTCTTAAATTTTCACCAGTCAAAGGGATTGTCTTTATGGGCATTAAGACATTGTAGAGGAGGTCCACTGCTCAGGACTTGCTGTCTGTGCCAGAACAGATAGCCGCTCTAAGAGTCGCCACTGTTCTTGCAGATCCTGCGCAGCCATGCACGGCTTACCCCGGCGATAACTGCCGATTCCTGGGTGTTAGACAACTCCCTTTTAGTCAGGGCTGGGCAAATCCCAGGTAGCCATTGTGTTTGGTCCATTGTATGTCGGCTGCATTTCCCAGACAGAACACACTGCAGGGAGCCGGGCTCTTATCGTCATAGTTACCTATGACGCTAGGAGTCCCTGCCTCGCTGCGGGAAAACGGTCCCGTACTGTAATCATGTTTTCAGTACGGGACAGTTTTCCCGCAGCGAGGCAGGGACTCTCAGCGTCATAGATCACAATGATGCTAGGAGCCCGGCTCCCTGTGTTGTAAAAAACGCACTGCAAAACTAGTTTTACCACCGTTTTGCAGTTAGCATGGGAACTGCGCTAAAAACTCATAGGTTTTGCAGTGCAGTTTTTAGCCGTGCGGCAAAAAACAAGGCAAAACCGCACTGTGTGAATGCACCCTACAACCGGGTTCTCACGGGTTGGATACACTGTGTAAAAATCATGCAGCGTATCCGACCTGGAACATACAGTACGTTCCGTCCCAAAAAACTGCACCACGCAGAAAAAAAAGTGCTCACGCTTACTCCCTCCATCTTGTCTGCACGTAGTCGGGCTTCCTATGATGAAGTTGTAGGCCATGTGACGCTGCAGCCTGTGATTGGCTGCAGCGGTCACATGGGATGAAACGTCATCCCGGGAGGCTGGACTGCAGGAAGGAAGAGGGAGTTCTGGGTGTTTATTTTTTTTCCTCTTCCGGAGTTGTGATTTTTGCGGCGTAGCCACTGCGATTATGCCGCAAAAGACGCAACACTTGGCTCTCTGTTGCGGGTTTTGCATCCCCATTGAATTCAATGGCGAAAACCCGCAATAGAAAATCAACAAAAATGGAACATGAATTGACATGCTGCGGAATTAAGTTCTGCACCGCAGGTCAATTTATTAACGTTTATGCTGCAGGTTTTTTTCCGCAGAGTGGGCATGAGGTTTTCAAGATCTCATTCACTTTGCTGCTGCGGAAATTCCGCACACCATTCCGCTAAAAGCACACAGTGTATCCGCCCTGTGTGCCGCAGGGAACTAAGTTCTAAGTTGTGGTGCATTTTTCCGGCCGGAGTGTTCGATGCGGAAAACTGCACAGAAAAAAATGGATACTTACCTTGGCGACGTCTCCCCCCATAGCATGACGCTATGCAGCCCTGAGATGCAAATTCATCCCATGTGACCGCTACAGCCGGTGATGAGGCTTGGAGGCGGAAACACAGACTTCCGTGTAAGTATGTTTTGTTTTTTTTTAGTTAGCTTTTTTTGCGGCGGAGTCGCTGCGATATTGCTGCAAAAAACGCAACATCTGCTATTTGTTGTGGGTTTTACCACCACATTGAATTCAATGGGAAAATCCCGCAAAAAAGAAGCCACATTTACACAACTACAATTGACACGCTGCAGATGAAAAATCCGCACCACATGTCGATTTCTGAGAATTTTATCCGCTCAGCATTTACGCAGAGTGTGGATCAGATTTGTTTAAATCTCATCCACTTTGCTGCTACTGTATTATACTGCGGTTTTTCCACAACTAATTCCGTTGCGGAAAATCCATAACATTTGCGCTACATGTGAATTTACTCTTAGGCCTTATTCAGACGAACGTTGTATACGTTCGTGTTGTCTGTTAAAAAAAACGGTCAGCACACGGACCTATGCTATTTAAATGGGGCTATTCAGACATCCGTGATTTTACACGCAGCATGTTTCTGTTGCGTGGAACTCACTGCATGTCCTATTCTGGTCCGTTTTGCAGACCACGTCGCCCATTGAAGTCTATCGGTGCGTGAATATCGCGGACAGCACACAGACGTCATCCGTGTGCTGTCCGTGATTCACACACCAGTTGCTAAAGAAATGCTGTGAAAATAAAAAAATATGTATGAAAAATTGTGTGTTTTTTGCGGACGGTTCGTGTCTGTCAGGCCTAGTGCTGAACTTTTGACTGCAGTTAGATAGCACTGAGTGCATGGGAAGACTGCTGAATATATTGTTACATTTAGTAAAGTCTATTGGTTGTAGTCTAATATGACCTCATAAACTTTGTCAAAAAGACTATATAGGACTCTGGCTCTTCCTCTGAGATAAGTGCAAAGCTCTTGAGAAGCCTTAGGCCTCATTCAGATGGCTGTGTTCGGTGCGTGATATATAGACTGTGTTTCGGTTGTATTTGCCAGACCACAGTTCAGGGAGACGGGCAACTAGCATCATAGTATCTGTGATGCTTTCAGTACAGGAGAGTATTCCCGCCGGAAGCCATGGACTCCTAATGAGGTTTAAGGCCTAGTTCTCACTGTGTTTTTGGCGCTGACGTGGAAACTGCGTCTAAACCAAACAACTGCCTCAAATCCCCCTCTATTGATTTCAATCAGAGGTAGGGCCGTCTTCTGCCGCTAAACCTCTATTGAAACCAATGAGAGGCTGTTTGTTTTGTAGTGTTTTTGGTAAAAAAAAAACACTCGTCTGGTTTAACCCCTTCCTGTCGTAAACAACTTTCAGATTAAAATTTTAGTTTATTCCTCCCCACCTTCCAAAAGCCATAACTTTTTTTATTTTTTTTATTTTTTTTTTAATCTTTCCGTCTATTAAGTGGTATGAGGGACAAGCTGTAGTTTTTAATACTATTTTGGGGTACATGCGACGTTTTGATCAATTTTTATTACATTTTTTGTGGGAGATGAGGTGACCAAAAAAATAGCAATTCTGGCATTTACAATTCCTTTTTTACGGCGTACACCGTGCGGGTTAAATAATGATATATTGTAATAGTTCAGACTTTTACGGATGCGGCGATGCCAATTATGTTTATTTATTATTTTACTATGCTCTAGGGGGGAAATGGGAGTTTTTTTAACTTATAATTTTTTATTTTTACTAATTTCACTTTTTTTTTTATTAGTCCCCCAGCGATTGTTGGATCGCTTGCACTATATAATACAATACTAATGTATTGCAGTATATCATCTTTCTGACATGCTTCAGAGGCAGGACTTAGTAGGAGCACAAAGATGGCGGACCTGGGGGCCTTCATTAGGCCCCCAGGCAGCCATAGCAACCATCGCCACCCCGTGATTGCTTTGTGGGGGGTGCCATGAGCTGCTAGAGGGGGTCGCCCCCTTCTTTCTAACTATTTAAATGCCGCGGTCGCTATTGACCGCGGCATTTAATGGGTTAAACGAGCGGGATCACGTTCGTTACTGTAAAGTGTTGGCTGTAACGTACAGCCAACACCCGCATCGTATGGAGTGGGTTCACTCTGTGAGCCCGTTCCATACTTCCACCTACCCGGCTATGACGTAGCCATACGTCAAAGGTCGGGAAGGGGTTGAAAAGAGTCAGTGTTAAAAAAACAAACAAAACAAATGCTGCATTTCAAAATCTATTTCTATAATCGTGGAGGAATTTTGAGTCAGATTTTATTCGGCTGGGATTTTCGCTGCGGAAAGCCGTGGTAGAAAGAAAAAAAGTTTCATATTTACTGTGGCCATTGTCAGGGTGACGTGTCCCTCCTTTGCCGTCCGGCCTCCCTGGATTACTCTGCAGCCCATGTGACCGCTGCATTTGTCACATGGGATGAAACGTCATCCCAGGAGGCTGGACTGTAGGAAGAAGCAGGGAGTTCTGGGTAAGTATGTATTTATTTTTTTTGCAGTGGATTTGCCGCGATTCCGCCGCAAAAGTCGGCTTTCTGTTGTTGGTTTTGCATCCCCATTGAATTCAGTGGGGAAAACTGGCAACAGAAAAGCAATGCAAACGCAGCATAAATTGTCGTGCTGCAGATTTAAATTCTGCACCGCAGGTCGATCTATTAACGTTTACGCTGCGTTTTGGTTTTTCCTACAGCATGGGCACGGGATTTTCAAAATCTCATCCGCTTTGCTACTACTGTAAATGTTGCGGATTCTCCACAAAGTGAATGAGATTTAGAAAATCTGATGCCCACACTGCATAAAAAAAAAAACGTAGGAAAGTTGTGTTATGCATTGTGACTTTCAATTTCGCAGCATGTCAATCTATGCCGCATGTTCTGTGCGAAGATGCTGCGTGTTGTCCATAGACTTCAATGGGGAGGAAAAACACTATTTGGTCTTATTGACACGGCTGTGTTTGGTCCATGATATATGGGCCGCATTTCCCGGACCAAACACAGTTCAGGGAGCCGGGCTCCTAGCATGAGTTATGTATGACACTAGGTGTTCCTGCCTCCCCGCGGGAATGCGGTCACACCGGATACTGTGTTCGGTCCGGGAAATACGGCCGACATGCGATCCGTACATCATGGACCGAACACAGCCATGTGAAATAAGGCTTTTGGTGCAGATTTTTGTGACTGATTTAGGCTTCGTTCACATCTGCGCTAGGGTCCCAAACCGTCGGAGCTTTCTGTCTAAACGGGACCCTGACTGACACAAATGGAAACCAAAGGTTTCCGTTTCCATCACCATTGATTTAAATAACTGATCCGGTGCCAATGGTTTCCGTCGTTTTGACGGAATAAACCCCGTAGCTAACTAAGTTATTGATTCTGTCAAAACGACGGACCCCTTGCACAACTGAGACAAACGGAAACCATTGGTACCGGATCCGTCAACATTGAAATCAATGGTGATGGAAATAGAAACCTTTGGTTTGTGTCAGTCAGGGTACTGTTCGAACGGAACCCCAGCGCAGGTGTGAACGAAGCTTTGCCAGCGTTTTTCTTAATAATTTGCTGCAGGTTTTCTGTTGCAGATAATCTGCCGCATATCCTGTGTGCAAAACATTTCTTTGAGGCAAAACAAGGTCTATGTCCTAAAATGATGTATTTTAGAGTAAATAACAGACAATGATGAATCTATAAGGAGGAATCTCTTACAAAGAGAAGTATATTGGATACATACTATGAAAAGCATTAATCCAACAGACATAAATGAAACATTCAATTTTGTAATATACCTTTTAATTCTGTCTTTTATCTATAACATAAAACCTTGTAACAAAATCTTGTAATACTCTGTGCCTTATGTTTCCTCTACACTATTGCATAGTTTTTAAATTAAATAGATATTGTTCTAATATTGTTTTAATATTATATATGCTAGAAATTCTCATTATATTAACTTAATTGTGAAATATTAGGTGAAAAAATACTACAGAAAAAAAAGCAGAAAGAGAAATGGTGACAGCACACTGCGGACACTAATGCCACCTAAACCACTAAATATAAATAAATATGCACTAAAGCGAAATCTACTTATAATAGGGAGGTTCTTAGTGCACATTTTGATCAAAAAGTGTTTGCCCACCTGCCACGACAAGGCGACCTCTGTAAGGTGGGGACCTACTCTGCATATACACCCAGAACTGGGACTAAGGTGGGATTCACACGACCGGGTCGCGTCCGAGCCCGAGTGCCGGCCGGTAAAATCGGCCATTCTGCCCGGCCGTTTTGCATAAAGTTATGCATCCGTGCCGGGCAGATCCGGACAGTGACATCAGCGGCAACTCCTGAAGGGGAATCCCCATGTGTTCGGGGATTCCGCTTCAGGAGTTTCCCCTGATGTCACTGCCCAGATATGGACAGAGACATCAAGCGCTCTGTCCGTGTGTTCGGGGATTCCGCTCCTTCAAGGAGCTAAAGTGCGTCTAGCACATAGAGCGGGGAGATACCTCCCCGCTCTGCTATAGTGGCGTCGCTACAGTAGTAGCAGCAGCTGCTGCAGCTGCTAGCGGTGCCATCAAAGGTGTCGCCGGGCCAGGGCGCTTTTAAAACAAGCAGGAGAAGGGAGCCAGCGCAGCGCTCCCTTCCACCTGCTGTACACCCCGGCCCTGCCACACCGTGTACAGCGATGCCATTCGTCAGAATGGCATCAACTCCTCCTCACATGCACTCTGCGCTGTGAGGAGGAGGAGATAGAGCGCAAGAGCCGGAAAACCCGGCCGTCACTCGGGACACATCCCGGTGATGGCCGGGTATTACCCGGCCCCATAGACTTCTATGGGGGCCGGGTACCCGGGCGAAAATAGAGCATGTCCTATTTTTTGACGGGCGGTTTTCCTGGCCGTCAAAAAATCGGTCGTGTGAATAGCCCCATTAGGGGTCTATTATTCCTAATGCAGCCGGGTGCCGGCCGATTTATGAACGGCCGGCACCCGGCCGGGAAACCCTGCCGTGTGAATGAGGCCTAAGCCTACATATATACCTGGGAATGGTAGAACCAGCATTAAACTAATTAAAATCACCCAGGGCAGAATGGGAGGAGTGCAAGATCAAAAATGGAGACAGTCACTAACCCCACATATATGGATCACATAAACACAGAAAAAGGCCATACTTACAAATGGACACAGCCAGGTCAGAAACGCTGATGAAGGACTGAGCAGGTGCTTTAAATAATAATAGCCACTCCCACTAGTCTTGAGGGGAGTGGTGTGTGTGGTGCATGGGATGTGTAGTAAGAAATAATAAATGAATAGTGTGTGTGCAAGTGTAATACTATAAGTGAAATATAGGGGGCAGTAATGAGTGAAGTGCCTCAATAGAAATAAATGGATAATGAGGTGCAAGTGTGTGAAACATGGAGGGATAGTGTGTACGTCATGAGGCACAACGTGTATAGCCAGGTAGAAGCCTATTTGTGACGCCTTGATAGTTCATAGAGCGGGCTACCCTGCTTGCTATGCCAAACAACAACACACCATGCTCTCTCTATGTTGTTGTTTGGCATAGCAAGCAGGGTAGCCCGCTCTATGAACTATCAAGGCGTCACAAATAGGCTTCTACCTGGCTATACACGTTGTGCCTCATGACGTACACACTATCCCTCCATGTTTCACACACTTGCACCTCATTATCCATTTATTTCTATTGAGGCACTTCGCTCATTACAGCCCCCTATATTTCACTCATAGTATTACACTTGCACACACACTATTCATTTATTATTTCTTACTACACATTCCATGCACCACACACCACTCCCCTCCCCTCAAGACCAGTGGAAGTGGCTATTATTATTTAACCCCTTCCCCCTGCTTGCATTCTGGGCCCTAATGTCCAAGCCATTTACATTTTTCCATTGTCACATTCGAAGAGCTGTAACTTTTTTATTTTTGCGTCGGCATAGCTGTATAAGGTCTTGTTTTTTGCGTGACGACTTGCAGTTTTTATTGGTACCATTTGAGAGTAGATGCGACTTTTTGATCACTTTTTATCACATTTTTTTTAAGTCAGGATTAACAGAAAACAGCAATTTTTCCATTGTTTTTTATTTTATTTTTTACGGCGTTCACAGTGCGGGTTAAATAATGTAACAGCTTTATAGTCGGGGTCGTTACGGACGCGGCAATACCAAATATGTGTAACTTTTTAGGCTTTATTGTAGTTTTTTTTAATAGTAAAGCATTTTGTAAGGGGAAAAGCTGGGTTTTTCATTTTTTTTGTTTCATTTTTTTATTTTTAATTAACTTTATTAAACTTTTTTACTAGTCCCACTAGGGGACTTCACTATCCTCCGATTGCTATTATAATACACTGCAATACTTTTGTATTGCAGTGTATTACTGCCTGTCCGTTTTAAAACGGACAGGCATCTGCTAGGTCATGCCTGCGGCATGATCTAGCAGGCATTCGCTCCAGGCAGACCTGGGGGTCTTTATTAGACCCCCGGCTGCCTTAGAAGACACAGACACTCGGCGATTTTATCGCCGGGTGTCAGTGAGATGAGGGAGCTCCCTCCCTCTCTCCAAAACCACTCAGATGCGGCGCTCGCTATTGCGCACCGCATCTGAAGGGTTAAACGGGTGAGATCGATACTAATATCGATCTCACCCGGCAGAGCAGGGACGCCCCCAGCCCTCAGCTGCCTCTGGCAGCTGAGAGCAGGGAGATTTCACGGCTCCCTGCTCTGTTTACTTTATTCTACAGCAGCGACGTAGAATAGCGGCGCTCTAGAATAAAGCCCACTAATGACCGCCGTAAAAAGACGTATCGGCGGTCATTAAGGGGTTAAAGCACCTGCTCATTCCTTCATCAGCGTTTCTGACCTGGCTGTGTCCATTTGTAAGTATGGCCTTTTTCTGTGTTTTCGTATATGTCCCCTTGTTTTTATCGGTTCTATATATGGATCACATAAACACAAAAAAATTTGAACAGCATATTACAACTAAATGATATAAAATGTGTATTCAGGTGCAAGAACACCTGTGACTGCAAATATACAGCAGAAAAATAAATGGCGACATAGAAATAAAAATAGATATTGTTCTAATATTATATAAGCTAGAAATTCTCAATATATTTAATAACTTAATTGTGAAATATTAGGTGAAAAAATACTATATACTTCAATATTTAGACCTCGTTCTGTATTCACATTCTATATATGGACTATTTTAAACTAATGGATTTATAGCTATATTTCTATAACAAAAAATTCTTTCCTTCTAAAAAAAAAAGAAACACAAAATTAAATTTTTCATTAATGAAACGTAACAAAGTACTATGAAGAAAAGAGTTCTTCCAAATAATCCATTTCTTAAATATTCATTGCGAAACTCAATGCTTGTTTTTAACTACATATGTTTTTAAACATTCACTCTTTTGTAAAAAGTTGTATATTACACTTGCCTTAGTCGATCACTATTTAACCCCTTCTCTCTTTAGCCACTTTTGACCTTCCTGACAGAGCCACAATTTTCAAATCTGACACATTTCACTGTGGTAATAACGTCGGAATGCTTTAAAGGGAATGTGTTGCCAGCAAAACATGTTTTGTTTTTTTTTTTGTTTTTTTTTAGTTAAACAATTAGTGTGTAGGTGATTAAACATTGTTCTAATTTTTTTATTTTTTTTTCACAAGTCAGGAAATATTATAAATTGGATTCAATTTATAATATTTCCCAGCACTGGTCACTAGATGGAGCCATTCCCAAAATTGCAGCATTGCATGTGGTAAAGCAACCACATTGCTTTATGCTGCAAAATTGGGTAAAAATCCCTCGCTCTAGTGAGCTCTCAGAATCCCCCCCCTCCTTTATCCTGGCTAGTGCCGGGAGAAACGAGGGGTTTGAACGGTCTAACCTCCTACACTGTGTCGCCATTTTTTGAGCTAACACACAGTGTAGTAGGTTTACATACAGTAGTAAACACACACTGAAACACGAACATACATAGAAATAACTTACCTGCTCCAGTCGCCGCCGCTCCCGCTCCCTCCGGTCCATCCGCTCCGTCTGCTGCCGCTGCTCCATGTGCACAAGTTCGGAAGCCGCGACCGGAAGTAGTAATCTTACTGTCCGGCCGCGACTTCCGGTCCACAGGAAAATGGCGCAGGACGGCGCGCATTTCAAATTGAACTGTGTGGGAGCGGCGCATGCGCCGTTCCCACACAGCGGCGTACACGATAGTGAATGGAACGGGCCCCGTTCGCAGTCCCTATGGGACTGGAGCTGCCGTATTCCATGTCTGTATGTGTCGTTAATCGACACATACAGAAATGGAAAAAAAAATGGCAGCCCCCATAGGGAAGAAAGTGTAAAAATAAAAAAAAAGTAACACACAAACACATTAATCCAAACGTTTTTAATAAAGCACTAACATCTTTAACATATTAAAAAAAAAAATTTGGTGACACTGTTCCTTTAACCTATCCAAGCGATTCTGAGATTGTTTTCTCGTGACACATTGGACTATATGTTACTGGCAAAATTTGCTCAATACGTTCAGTATTTAAATGTGAAAAACACAAATTGTGCAAAAATTTGAATTTTTCGATATTTAAATGTATCTGCTTGTAAGACAAGCAGTTATACCACACAAAATAGTCGCTAATTAACATCCCCCATATGTCTACATTAGACTGACATCATTTTTTTGAATATCCCTTTATTTCTCTAGGACGTCACAAGGCTTAGAACTTTAGCAGCAATTTCTCCCATTTTCAAAAAAATTTCAAAAGGCTATTTTTACAGGGGCCAGTTCAGTTGTGAAGTGGCTTTTAGGACCTAATATATTAGAAGCCTCCAAAAAGTCACCCCATTTTAAAAACTTCACCCCTCAAAGTATTCAAAACAGCATTTAAAAAGTTTCTTAATCCTTTAGACGTTTCACAGGAATTAAAGCAACGTTTTACCAGAGAAAAACAACTCAATATTTATTGCCCAGGTTCTGCAGTTTTAGGAAATATCCCACGTGTGGCACTAGTGTGCTAATGGACTGAAGCACCGACCTCAGAAGCAAAGGAGCATCTAGTGGATTTTGGGCCTCCTTTTTATTAGAATATATTTTAGGCACCATGTCGGGTTTGATGGGCTCTTGCTGTGTCAAAATAGTAGAAACCTCCCCCACAAGTGGCCCCATTTCGGAAACTACACCCCTTGAGGAAATTATCTAAGGGTATAGTTAGCATTTTGACGGCGTTTTTTTTGCAGAAAATATCGGAAGTAGGCCATGAAAATCTACATTCTTTCAAAGAAAATGTAGGTATAGCTAATTTTTTTTTTCTCATTTCCACAAGGACTAAAGGAGAAAAAGCACCACAAAATTTGTAAAGCAATTTCTCCCAAGTAAAACAATACCACACGTGTGGTAATAAACGGCTGTTTGGACACACAGCCGGGCTTAGAGGGGAAAGAGCGCCATTTGGCTTTTGGAGATCACATTTAGCAAGAATGGTTTGCGGAGGCCATGTCGCATTTGCAGAGCCCCTGAGGGGACAAAACAATGAAAACGCCCAAAAAGTGACTCCATTTTGGAAACTACGCCCCTTGAGGAATTCATCTAGGGGTGTAGTGATAATTTTGACCCCACAGGTGTTTCATATAATTTATTAGAATTGGGCAGTGAAAATAAAAACAATCCCTTTTCTTCAATAAGACGTAGCTTTAGCTCAATTTTTAATTTTCTCAACAAATAAAGGAAAAACAGAACCCCAACATTTGTAAAGCAACTTCTCTGGAGTACGGCAATACCCCATATGTGGTCATATACTGCTGTTTGGGCACATGGCAAGGAACAGAAGAGGAGTGGCATTTGGCTTTTGGAGCACAGATTTTTGCTGGATTGGTTTCTTGCCACGATGTCGCTTTCGCAAAGCCCCTAAGGTACCGGTACAGTGGAAACTACCCAAAAGGGACTCCATTTGTGATACTACACCCCTTGAGGAATTAATCTAGGGGTGTAGTGGGCATTTTGACCCAACAGCTTTTTATTTGAATTGGGCAGTGAAAATAAAAATATATATTTTTTTCCCAATAAGACATATAGCTTTAGCGCAAAATTTTTCATTTTCACAAAAAATAAAGCCAAAAAAGAACCCCAACATTTGTTAAGCAATTTCTCCCGAGTATGGCAATACCCCATATGTGGTTATAAACTAATTTTTGGGCAGACGGCAGGGCTCAGATGGGAAGGAGAGCCATTTGGCTTTCAGAGTACAGATTTTGCCGGATTGGTTTCTGGTTGCTATATAGCATTTGCAAAACACCTGTGGGACCAAAACAGTGGAAACCCCCCAAAAGTGACCCCCATTTTGGAAACTACACCCCTCAAGGTATTCACCTAGGGGTGTAGTGAGCATGTTAACCCCGCAGGTGTTTTGCATAAATTAGTGTGCACTCGATATTGCAGAGTGAAAATGGGATTTTTCAATAGATATGCCAATATGTGGTGCCCAGCTTGTGCCATCATAACAAGACGGCTCTCTAATTATTATTCTGTTTCCCGGTTTTAGAATCGCCCTACGTGGAGCCTTAATCTTTTGCCTGGACATTTGACAGGGCTCAGAAGTGAGAGAATACCATGCGAAATTGAGGCCTAATTTGGCGATTTACGCAGAATTGGTTCACAATTGCAGAGGCTCAGATGGGAAATAATAAAAGAACCCCCCAGAAGTGACCATCTTAGAAACTACACCCCTCAAGGCATTTATTAAGGAGTGTAGTGAGCATTTTCACCCCACAGGTCTTTTCCATAAATAAATGCGCTGCGTATAGTGCAAAGTAAAGATTAAAAATTTTCCCCAGATATGCCAATTCAGTGGCAAGTATGTCGTGCCCAGCTTATGCCACTGTAGACACACACCCCAAAAATTGTTAAAAGGGTTCTCCCGGGCATGGCGGTGCCATATATGTGGAAGTGAACTGCTGTTTTGGCACACTGTAGGGCTCAGATGGGTGGGAGCGCCATTTGGCTTTTGAAGCGTAAATTTTGCTTGGTAGTAGATTTGTTTGAGTATTGCTTGTGTTTCCATTTATAATGTGGGGCTACATGTAAGCCGGGCAGAGTACATCAGGGGCATAGTCAGGTGGTATAATAATGGGGTAAACCATAAAATAATCCATAGATGTGTGTTACGCTGTGAAGCAATCCTTTCTGCACATGCCGGTGTCTCGCTGACAAATGGTGTCTTTACTTATCCGCTTTTTTGGTCCTCACTCCTTTGCAGTTTGGGGAACTTTGCTCGGAAGCATTGTCCTGGTATAATACGTGCACCCTCGTTTCTAGCAGATATATTTGGGCCTTCCCCTTCCTGGTTCTCTAATTTTAGGGCCCCGATAAATCGCCTCTTGAAACAGACGAAATGTTCTTCTCTGATCTGCACATTTTCCTGACTTATGCCTTAACTAATTTTATTTTGTCATAAACGTAGTGGTATGAGGGCTGTTTTTTTGCGGGACGAGCTGTAGTTATTATTGGTACCATTTTGGGGTACATGTGACTTTTTGATCACTTTTTATCCTATTTTTTGAGAGGCAAGGTGACCAAAAAACAGCAATTCTGGCATAGTCTTTTTATACAGCGTTCACCACGCGTTATAAATTACGTGTTAACTTTAGGCCTTATTCACATGAATGTGTATTACGTCATCACGCACGTCGCACGGGCTTATGTAAGTCAATGGAGCCGTTCTGACGTACAATACTTGCCAGTGTTTCGCGCAGCACGCACCCATTGAAGTCAATGGGTGCGTGCAAATCGCGCGCGACACATGGAAGCATGGCGCGTGTTATTTGTGCTACAGTTGTTAAAGAAGTGAAGGGAAACATAAAAGCCCCTCCTTTACTGGTTCGTATCATAAAAACTGTCATAATAATGATGCTGGCTGCGCGAAAATTACGCAGTCGCGCACCATATACAGATGCCACACTAAACTTTTGCGTGCGCAAAAAACAAGGCTTGTTTTATTTGCGAGACGAGCTATAGTTGTTTTTATAGGCACCATTTTTGGATGCATGCAACTTTTTGATCACTTTTTTTGTTTTAATTTTTGTAGGGCAAAGTGACCAAAAAAAACAGAAATTCTGGCGTTCTTTTTTTTTTTTTTTTTTTTTTTTTTGACGCCATTCACCGCGTGGAATAAATAACATAATATTTTTATAGCTTAGACTGTTACGGTCGCTACGATACCAAAAATGTATGGTTTATTTATTTTTTTTCAATAATAAAGGACTTGATAAGGGAAAAAGGGCGATTTGTGTTTTATTTTATTACTTATATTTTTTACAATTTTTTTTTTTTTTTTTTTTTTTTTTTTTTTTCCCCACATTTTTTGTCACTTTACTTTAGTCCCAATAGGGGACTTAAAGGTCCAACTGTCTGATTTTTTTTTCTTTTCTAATACATTGCACTACGGATCTGCCAGTCATTCACAGACAGCAAGCAGATTAGTCTTCGCCTCCGAGCGGGGCCTAATCGGCTTCTGTAATAGCAGACAGGAGGCCATTGTTAGGTCTCCTGGTGTCCTAATAGCAGGTGCGATTGCAGAGCACAGCTGGCGATCTGCTAGCAACCACAAAGATGCAGCAATTGCATTCGATCGCTGCATCTGAGGGGTTAATGGCAGGGATCGGAGCTAGCTCCGGTTCCTGCCGTTACAGGTGGATGTCAGCTGTAACATACCGCTGATTACGCCGGCTCATCTCCTGAGCCGGCGCCATCTTGCCTGCGGCTACAGAAGCCTTTCAGGCCCCGCCTCTGGGCGGGGGTTGGACGTTTTCCGTGCTAGGCACACCGGGAGTCCAGTATTAGGCCTCCGGTTGCCATTGCAGCCACCGACACCCCGGTGATTTCATTGCTGGGGTGTCGATGAGCTGCAAACACCTTAAATGCAGCGATTGCTTTTGATGGCTGCATTTAAGGGGTTAATCGTGGGGATCGAAGCTAACTTCTGTCCCCGCCGTTACAGCAGGATGTCAGCTGTCAGATACAGCTGACATCTGGGGATGATGGCACCGACTCGGCTTCTGAGCCAGTGCCAAGCATTTGTCGAAAGTATACGACATTTTGCAGGAAACACTGGCTTTCCATGTCATATACTTACGACAAATTTGGGGACGGGGTTAAATGAGCCCTGAACGTGTCACAGGTGTTGTCTCTATCGGCGAAACCCTGGATCTAACTGGGAAGACTAAGGCCTTATTTACACGAGTGTATTTAACATCCGTGAAAATCACGCGCATCGCACGGACCTATGTAAGTCAATGGGGCCGTACAGACATTCCGTGATTTTCATGCAGCGTATGTCCGCTGTGTAAAACTCACGACATGTCCTATACTTGAGTGTTTTTCACACATCATGCACCCATTGACGTCAATGGGTGCATGATGTGTTTCACGCATCAGTTACAAAGAGATACAGAGAAATAAAATCAAAAAGTGCTTGCACGGACGTGTAAAACACATGCCTGACGCAAGGCACGCTGCTGCCAATACGCAACGAACACCGATTGGCATACAGACATGAAATGTAGGAAAAACGCTCGTTTTTGTATGCGCACAAACCGGATGCAGTCGTCTGAATGTAGCCTAAAGCTGGCCATACAAGTTAGATATCCGTTTATCCAACTGTTATTTTTCCCTGCTCTTCTGTGAACATGCGATGAGCATACATAACATTTAGTAAGCTGTCGTCAGGCGTAGGCTGCTGCTGTTGTTCTCTATGGTAAACAAAGGTTCAGATGGGTTCATATCTAACGGGCTGTCCCTAAACACATTATAATGTCTACAATCTTTTTAAAATGTATTGGATCTGGCGACTTTCTGTGATTCTGCAATGCCTGATGGGAATGGGGCAATCTGTAGGAAATTGCTACCCTCTTTGGGCAAGTGTAGTCAGAGAACTTTCCTAGCTGCCTATCAAACAAGAGGTTGAAGTTTCCCTTCCCAGTTACCGATTTACCTGTTCACATATGGCTAAAAGACGTGGCCGGTTTTATCTATTTACTTCTATGGGTAAAAACTGCAGCATATAATACCACATACACATTTTTTGGTACCACAAAGTTTAGGTGTGTGTGTGTGTGTGTGTGTGATCCAAGTAAAATTAAAGACCATCCCAACAAGAAACATTTGTCCCCATTTTAAATGATGCATCGGTGTGGCTCCCACACCAGGGTCCTAACAGATTATGAGAACAAGGGACCTGTGTCACTTATTCGCTATGTTAAAATTAACAACGGGGTGGAGAGGAAAGGGTCGGAGGTTGAGCATGCATATGAGATACTTTATTGGAGTTCTGGAAATAGCTGAGCAAGAGCTCTATTGTAACTCCCATGAACTACAATGAGGCATGCGCCTCTTCTCAGCTGTGAATTTTATTATGGTGCATGGTTGACATAGGTGTACTGTAACCAAACACCCACAAATCTGTCGTTTTGTCCACTATCCTTTGGATAAGGAGTAAATGTTTCTTGTTGGAATACACCTTTGAGGCCATGTTCATACTGCCATTGGGTTTCATGTCAGGTTTTCATTGCTTTTGGATGGGTAGAATAGCTTAGTCTTAGAAACATGAAAGACGTTTCGTGTCTTAAAGTTCACACGGCATGTTTTTCTAGAGAAATCGGCCTCTGAAATCCAGGTGTTAGCGTGTTTTCAAAGCTTTTTTTTCAATCTTGCGAGTGTTTTTGAAACCGCAAGGGGAAAGACTCAATGGGAAAAATCGGCTTTAGGGCGGATTTACACGAACGTGTGCGTTTTGCGCGCGCAAAAGGCACTTAACAGCTCCGTGTGTCATCACCATATGATGCGTGGCTGCGTGATTTTCGCTCAGCCGCCATCATTGACACTGTTTGTAAACAGAAAAGCACGTTGTGCTTTTCTGTTTTCATTAAAACTTTTCACTGCTGTTGCGCAAATCACACGCGTCCCATGGAAGTGCTTCCGTGTGCTGCACGTAATTTTCACGCACCCATTGACTTCAATGGGTACGTGATGCGTGAACAACGCAGAAATATAGGACCTGTCGTGAGTTTTACGAAGCGGACACCCGCTGCGTAAAAATCACGGACTGTCTGCACGGCCCCATAGACTAATATAGGTCTGTACGACACGCGTGAAAATCACGCGCGTTGCACGGACGTATTACACGTTCATGTAAATCCGCCCTTAAAGTGCTTCATAAAGTGACATGTCACTTTTTTATTTATCTTTTTACTTTGTATTTTTTAATTCATCATTCTTTTAATTATGCCTTGTTTGAACAAGATTTGCTTTGTTGCATATTAGGCTTCGTTCCGATCTGCGTCAGGGCTCCGTTCTGATGTTCCGTCGGAGCATTCCGTCAGAACAGGACCCTGACTAAAAGAAACGGAAACCATTGGTGTACTCGACTACTACCTGTGGTTTCCGTTTGTTTCAATCAGGGCTCCGTTCTGACGGAAAGCTGAGACGGAACGTCAGAACGGAGCCCTGACGCAGATGTGAACGAAGCCTTACTCGTCATTACTTTAGACACTATATTTCAATGATTAAACCTTAAGTGAATTTCACTCTCGCTTTTTACCTGTCAATCCCATTTAAAAAAAAAAAAACCCCCGTATTTGTTGGTCTTATGAGTAAGCCTCTAAGCTCTGGTTCCATGTGTGGTTTACGTTTTTTTTTTTTTTTTTTGTCATCCGTAAAGAACCTTTGTTCTATATATGATTTTTTTTTAAATCTTAAACTTGGTAAAGGGGGATAAAAATAAGGTATGTAAATAAAATTTGCTTTGTATTTTCAGAGTATATTTAGGTTGCTCCACTAACATTGAGTAAGCTGGCATTAGAAAAGTCTGCGGGTGAGTGGCAGAACAATGCTGCACTGGATATCACAGATTTGAATGAATGCACTCCGTTCTTTAAAGTCACTTGGTCTGACCCCTGCTTGTCTCAAGGTAACTTTAAACAGGAAGTGTTACAGTAGAGCTGACTGATAATACCAGCTGCCAATAGTGGTTGAGCAGTGCCCTGCAATAACAAGCTGGAGCAAATGGGATCAGAGTAGAGGCGGGGGCTGGTGTCATGTAGCAAGTTAGATTGAATGCCTTTGACTGTTAAAGTGGAAGGAGGCTGCAGGATTTTTCATCGGGGACTTGGGAGTTTTTCCTTTAGACAGGGGTCAGCTGAAAGACAAAGAAAATTAAAATGGCGAGGAGTTTGCAAGGAGAGCAGACTGTGTTTGGCTTTTGGATGTATATTGCACTGTCTCTTCCTTGCATGTCCTCATGCCTTTGTCCTTTCTTCTGTGGTTTTTTTTCTCTTTCCCGTGAGGGGGGAGGGATAGTGAGAGTGAAGCTGGAGGGGAAAAATGTAAGTGCTTTGCTGTGGCCTCATGAAATTTCTTGAACTAATGTGGATAGCTCTGGTAAGTTGCATAATTTTTTTTTTTTTCTGTTTTAGTGAAGTAAAGCTGTGATTTATTTTATTTTTTTTACATTTATTGATTTTTTAATTCTTATTCTGTATGAGGAATTCAAGTTTGTACAGTGTTAGAAGATGGCCCCTTACATTCCAGGCATACCTTCTGCTGCACCTCTTGCACAGTGGAGTGTGGGTTCCTCCTTTTCCCTTGTGTTGATATGCAGTGATAAGAATGCACTTGATCTATGAACTGTGTGTGGTATGCATATATGTATGATTACCTGAAACCTATACATCATTGCCGTTTTATTTCTCACATAAGGTATACGGCAGGGCACAATAGAGGAAGAAAGGAAAGCATTCTGCTAGAGAGATGTGTCCCTTACCTGGAATTATTCCCAGCTGTTAGATTGAATTGCCCAGACCACACAACTTTCTAATACACTCACATCCGTTGTTTTACAAGTAGAAGTGATAGCTTATTTGTCAGTGAGATCGATACGTTCTATTCCCCCCCCCCCCCCCCCACACTTGCCCTTGTACCTGGCAGGCAAGCAGTCGTGTTTGCATACCTTGTATCCATAAGACACTGCACATTCTTGCACATGGGTAATGGCGGTCCAATCTTCGACCTACATAAGTGAGCTTCATAGTTGGCATGAGAGGTTTGCTTTTATACTGGAGAGGTTTTCAAAAAAGTAGGAAGGTCATTGGAATGTTTGATGTGCATCAACCCATTCCAGCCCAGACACCGGGAACTCTGCGGACCATCGGGAAATAACATGGTTCGCTTTCTTGTCTACTCTCTTTTCATTTGTGTTCAGTCATTTGAGCAGTATATAATACTTTTTCTTATTATCCGGCTTTTCTCCATATTGGGCCTCTTTCTGTTTATATGACCTTGAAATTCTGCTGCTTTAGAGTTGGGAGCATCAAGGACAAACTTTCGTGTAGCACTGTAAGCGAAGTAAACGTATCATTTTCTTTTCTCTAAAATGGACATCAATGCCTTATCTGGTAAGAATGAGGGATTTTATGTCTAAAATGACTACTGAACCCCCATATTTCATGTGCCATTTAGAAGAACTAGTAAGAAAACTACAGAGTGGGCTAAGAAAGTTGGGGGGGAGGGGCAGTTTGAGGTCGTGTTTAAAACTAATTATTAGCCTTATACCACAAAGAGCATTGGTCTAATATATAATCCATTGTATTGAAATATCTTTTCACAGAAAACAATTAGTACCGCACTGTAGATGTCATTTTCTGACTAAAGTCAAGAGGACGAAAATAATGTTTGTAGTAAATGACTGTCCTTGGAAAGATTCTGATGGAGTGGTAAGATTTATGTACGTTGTAACTACAGGCTTTGGGGCCAAAGTGACAGTAACAGCACTAATAAAGGCCTCAAAGATGAATAGAATTTAGATTTCTACCTTTGTTCATAGAAGTAAATAATATTGAATAACCATAGTGGGGGGAAAAACTAGGCGCTTCTGGCATTCTAATGCCCATGGGATGTATGTGGTGGCTGATGTCTTGGAGTATGAGGGGGGGGGGGGAGATTAAATCAAACAGGGTGAATTACTATTTTTTTTTTAATTGGTGCCTTATAATGGGTGTTTGGTCCCCGTCCCCGTCCCCACGCATTAATATGCTTGTTGTGCTAGACAAACTAGCAGGTTAATGGGGGAATCCAACATCCTAATTGTCGTAGGGGGGTGGTTTTTCAGCTATTATGTTAGGCCTTTGGCTGGCTTATTTGCTGAGGGCAATTCCCACGTTCTAGGAAACCTGCTGTTAGGACAGGTGCACACAATGCAGTTTTTAATGCCTTCCAGAGGTCGATTCTGAAGGGATAAACCGTGTGAAGGCCAGGTTCCCACATAGCGTAAACGCTGCAGAATTTTCACAACGGAATTCTGTGCGGAAATTCCGTAGCATTCACAGGAACAGCAAAGTAGATGAGATTTAGTAAATCTCATACCCACACTGCGGGGAAAAAACGCAGCATAAACCGTAATAAATTGACACGTGGTGCGGATTTAAAATCCACAGCATGTCAATTTATGCTGCGTTTCCATTGCTTTTCTGTAGCCGGTTTTCCCCATTGAATTAAATGGGGATGCAAAACCTGCAATAGAAAGCCAAGTGTTGTGACTTTTGCTGTGAAATTGCCGCTTTTCTGCCACAAAAATCGTAACTCAGAAAAAATAAATAAAATACATTCTTACCCAGAACTCTCTCCTTGCTGCAGTACGACCTCCTGGGAAGACGTTTCATCCCATGTGACCGCTGCAGCCGCTCACAGGCTGCAGAGTCACATGGCCTGCAAAGCCAAATCAGGAGGCCGGACTACGTGCAGAACAAAGTTAGGCCGGATTTACACAAGCGTGTGCGTTTTGCCCATGCAAAAAATGCGGCGTATTGCGTGCGCAAAAGGCACTTAACAGCTCCGTGTGTCATCACATAGTATGTGCGGCTGCGTGATTTTCGCGCAGCCGCCATCATTATGACACTCCGTTTGGATGTTTGTAAACAGAAAAGCACGTGGTGCTTTTCTGTTTTCAAACATACTTTTGACTGCTGTTGCGCGAATCACGTGTATCCCATGGAAATGCTTCCGTGTGGTGCGCGGGATTTTCACGCACCCATTGACTTCAATGGGTGTGTGATGCGCGAACAACGCAGAAATATAGGACATATTTCGAGTTTTACGCAACGGACTGACGTTGTGCAAAAATAACGGACTGTCTGCACGGCCCCATAGACTAACATAGGTCCGTACGACACGCGTGAAAATCACGTTTGTGTAAATCCGCCCTTAGGGGGTAAGTATGATTATTTTTTTTTCCCAGTGCTACTTTCCGCAGCTGAAATTCAGTTAAAAAAAAACACATTGTGGTGCGTTTTTTCGGACGGAAGGTGCTGCGAGTTCCAGGTTGGATACGCTGCGTATTTTTTATGTAGCGTATCCGACCCGTGGTATCCCGGCCTAAGGTTTCTCTTGTGTGAATTTTTTCCTAATACCCATCTTTGCAGAAGTATATTGTTCATCCGCTTTTGAGGCCACATTCAGACAGGTGTATTGTAACGGTTTTCATCTGTCCATATTCCAAAGTAACAACCAGACCTTTCTCGTACTGTGTATTACGCGCCTAGCACGGTAATTGTACAGAGCGGGGAAGCTGTGCCTGCACCGTCCGGAACGGGTGTTGGCTGTATATTACAGCTGATACTTTGCTACAATGGCCTGGTGTTGGAGATTACTTAGATTCCGGCTGGTTAGGCTTTGTTCACATCTGCGCCAGGGCTCCGTTCCAACGGAATATCGGAGCTTTGTGTCGGAAAGGATCCCTGACTGACACAAACGGAAACCATAGGTTTCCGTTTCCATCACTATTGACTTCAGTGGTGACGGATCCGGTGCTAAAGTCAGTCAGGGTCCCGTTCCGACGGAAGGCTCTGTCGGAACGGGACCCTGGCTCGCATGTGAACGAAACCTTAACCCTTCAAACGCCACGATCAATAGTGAATTCAGCAGCTTAGTGGTTAGACAAAGGAGCGGCTCACTATCACCCCATCGGTGCCCCTGTGACGATGTATCAGGGCAGCTGGGGGACTGGTCCAAAGAAGGCCCCTCAGGTCTCATGTCTGTATGCCATTTTACATTGACAAGCATAGCACTGCAAAATTTATAAATTATTTTTTTTTAAAAATGGGCACCTAATTGGTTTCCTTGCAACCATAATGATTCGTACTATAAGGCTTTATTCAGACGAACGGGAAAAACGTGCGTGATTTGCACGCACGTTGCACGGACCTATATTAGTCTATGGGGCCGTGCAGACATGTCCGTGATTTTTACTCCGCGTGAGTCCGCTGAAAAAAAATCACGACATGTCCGTTCTTTGGGCGTTTTGCGCGAATCACGCACCCATTGAAGTCAATGGGTGTGTGAAAACCACGGGCATGTCGCACGGAAGCACTTCCGTGCGAACAGCGTGATTCGCGCAACAGCTGTCAAAAAGATGAATGTAAACAGAAGCACCACGTGCTTTTCGGTTTATAAACATACAAATGGAGAGTCATAATGATGGCGGCTGCGCGAAAAGCACGCAGCCGCGCATCATATGCTGATGCCCCACGGAGCTGTTAAGTGGCTTTTGCGCAGCCTAATCCAGCCTAAAACAAATTTTATCCTTAACGGTGAAATGTGAATTGTGGTTTTTGTTCACCCTTTGCCAAAAAAGGAATAAAAGTTAATCAATAAGTTAGATGGGCCCAAATAAGTAGCAATAAAAACTACAATTGGCCTCACAAAATATTCCTTCCAAAAGCTTTGTCAATCGTAATTAAAAAATAACTTGAAGGCCATATTCACACAGTTTTTTGCGAAAGCCACAGGCGAAACGCGCGTCGGGGCGCTCTTCTATACATCTGGGTCACACTCAATCTCCCATATATGGGTAAGTGCATCTACCGGACTTAACTTGGCTTTATGCCGTTTTTCCAAGGCGCCAATTACTTTTGAGCTGTCATAGGCCTTTTTGAGTTAGGCATATTGTACATCTTTGCACTGTTTACATTTCAAATTACTCCTGTTTGATGCACCCTATGTTGGAGCTACATTGAGCTACAGTAACTGTGCATACCATCAGTGTATTACATATATATGTACTGCTATCAATGTATACATATGTGATCCGTACTAGGATTTATTTTACATTCTCTGTTTGTCATTTAGTGTATTTTATGTTATCAATAAAGATGTTTAAATTTTTCATATGCTGATATATGTATGGACTCTTTTTTTCTCTCGTTTATCACAGTTTTTTGCAGGCAGAAAAAAAATTCTGCTTAAGGTCCTGTTCTGTTTTTTGCAGGCAGAAAAATCTGCCTGCACTCTTTTCACGTAGTTTTTCGGCCACGGACATAAAAACCGCAGCGAAAACCGCTTTCTCTGCCTCCCATTGATGTCAATGGGAGGTCAGAGACGGAAACGCCCGACGAAAGGACATGACGCTGCTTGTTTTTCCGCTCGCCGGATAAAACGCCTCCCATTGAAATTAATGGGAGGCGTTTTCGGACGTTTTTTTGGCTGTGTTTGTGTAAAAACAAAGTACCAAGAAAACTCTGTATGAACAGGGCCTAAGAATTCCTTCAGGCGTTTTCAGGCAGATTTTACACTGCCTCTACTTTTCTGCATCTTTTTTTTTTTCCCGCTTGTTTTTCACTTGCTGTCATTGAAGCCAGTTGAAGCACCGTTGGAAAAAAACGTTGCGAAAAGCGCTCAAACTAGTGCCGTGTTTTGTTTTTTTTTCTGCCTTTCATTGATTTCAATGGGAGTTGAGAGGCAGAAGCTGCGTCAAGACATTAACTTTTTTTCCCCACGAGTGGTCAATAGCAGCCCGGAAAAAAAAGCCTCTGCCTCCTATTTTGGCTGTTTCTTGGCGCTGATTCAGACGCCGTCTCCGCATCAAAATCAGTGTCAAACTGCTCCGTGTGAACTTACCCTTAGGGCCAGTTCACACAGAGTTTCTTGACGCGGAAACCGCGCCAAAAAACGGCTGAAAATGCCTCCCATTGATTTCAATGGGATGCAGAGGCGTTTGTTTTCCTGCGAGCGGAATAAACGGCTCGCGGGAAAAAGGGACATGCCCTATCTTCGGGCATTTACGCCTCTGACCTCCCATTGACATCAATGGGAGGCAGAGAAAGCGTATTCGTGAAGTTTTATGCCCGTGGCGCTCAATGGCCGCGGGTGAAAAACGCTGCGAATATCGGTGTGCAGGCAGAGGAAAATCTGCCTCAAAATTCCGTTTGGAATTTTGAGGCAGATTTTCCTCCTGCAAAAAACTCTGTGTGAACTCAGCCTATGTTCACACTGAGTATTTTGCAAAAAAACGGCCCGAAATGCCTCCCATTGATTTCAATGGGAGGCGTCGGCGTCTTTTTCCCGCGAGCAGTAAAACTGCCTCGCGGGAAAAAGAAGCGACATGCCCTATCTTCGGGCGCTTCCGCCTCTGACCTCCCATTGACTTCAATGGGAGGCAGAGAGAGCGTATTTCGCAGTGTTTTATGCCCGCGGCGATCAATGGCCGCGGGCGAAAAACTCCGCGAAAATCGGCATGCAGGGAGAGGAAAATCTGCCTCAAACTTCCAAACGGAATTTTGAGGCAGATATTCCTCCTGCAAAATACTCTGTGTGAACATAGCCTTAAAGTGTGGCGATACAAAAGCAAATCCTGCAGAATAAGGGTATGTGCACACACACTAATTACGTCCGTAATTGACGGACGTATTTCGGCCGCAAGTCCCGGACCGAACACAGTGCAGGGAGCCGGGCTCCTAGCATCATACTTATGTACGATGCTAGGAGTCCCTGCCTTGCTGCAGGACAACTGTCCCGTACTGAAAACATGATTACAATACGGGACAGTTGTCCTGCAGCGAGGCAGGGACTCCTAGCATAGTACATAAGTATGATGCTAGGAGCCCGGCTCCCTGCACTGAGTTCGGTCCGGTACTTGCGGCCGAAATACGTCCGTCAATTATGGACGTAATTAGTGTGTGTGCACATACCCTAAAGTTTACATGTCTTTTAGGGGGGATTCACACGAACGTGTATTGGGTCCGTGCGGGCCGCGTGGTTTTCACGCGCCACGCACAGACCAATACAAGTCTATGGGGCAGTACAGACAGTCCGTGCTTTTTGCGCAGCGTATTTCACATGAAGTCAATGGGTGCGTGAAAACCACGCAGGTCGCACGGAAGCACTTCCGTGCGAACCGACAAACAGCACACCAGCTGTCAAAAGGATGAATGTAAACAGAAAAGCACCACGTGCTTTACTGTATCCAAACGGAGTGTCTTTGAGATGAGCGAACCCGGACAACCGAACCGAACTTCACCGGGTTCGGCCGAACTCGTTTTGGCCGAACCCGGCAAAAAAATTTCCGGTACGCGACGTCAGGAGATAGTCACTGTCCAGGGTGCTGAAAGAGTTAAACTGTTTCAGCACCCTGGACAGTGACTTCCGATCCCAATATACATGAACGTGTAAAAAAAAAAAAGAAGTTCTGACTTACCGATAACTCCCGGCTTCTTCCTCCAGTCTGACCTCCCGGGATGACAATTCAGTCCAAGTGACAGCTCCAGCCAATCACAGGCCAAGCACAGGCTGCAGCGGTCACATGGACTGCGGCGTCATCCAGGGAGGTGGGGCCCGATGTCAAGAGAGTCGCGTCACCAAGGCAACGGCCGGGAGGGAAGTTCTCGGTAAGTACGAACTTTTTCTTTTTTTTTTTAACAGGTTTCTCGATATTGTGATCGAGGGTGCTGAAAGAGTTACTGCCGATCAGTTAACTCTTTCAGCACCCTGGACAGTGACTGACGTCGACTAGACTCATCTCTATGATGGTGGCTGAGCGAAAATCACGCAGCCGCGCATCATACACGGATGACACACGCAGCTGTCAAGTGGTTTTTGCGCGCGCAAAACACCGCCTTTTTTTGCGCGCGCAAAAACGCAACGTTCGTCTGAATCAGCCCTTATACCGCATGGTTAATGTTGCTGTACAAACAAGACTGGCACATTGTTGTTTCTTTTTCCATTAACCTGCCCCCCTTAATTTTTTTCCCCAATACATTATATGTACCCAACAATGTTTCCTTCAAAAGATACAATTTGTCACGCAAAAAAGTTCTCATGTGCCTACGTTGATGAAAAAATAAAGTTATGGCTCTTGGAATACAGTTTTGAAAAATTACTGTGCCCTTAAGGAGTTAAAAAGGTATGACCACCTTTTACAACCAGTGGCTCTGTTTTTTTTTTTTTTTTCATTGTTCTTATAGGGACCTATGCGGGGTTACTTTCCATGGTTACTGACTACAAACAAATCTGTAGTCTGATATTGCAGGTGTGTTGCATTCTTCCATCTGTTTCATCTGATTTCTGCTAACCTACAGATAGTAAAAAAAATGGCAGAGGCAGATTGAAGGCAGCCCTGGGGGCCTTCATTATGCCCCTGCGCTGTGCCATAACAACCGTCGTCGGACGGCGATGAGCTGTCGGAGGGGACCGCCCCCTCTTTTCAACGCCTCAGTTGCTGCGGTCGCAAATGATCGCAGCATTTTAAAGGTTAAACAACTAGGACCAGCGCGATTGCTGCTCCTGGCTGCTAGTCCCGGGTGTCCGCTATATTTGACAGCGGACGCCTGCAGCATATGGTGCGCGCGAGCACGCTCCAAACATCACCCCACCTCCACCCGGACAGAATGGCACGTCAGGGGGTCTGAAGGGGTTAAAATGTACCTGACCTTTCAGTACAAGCTGTCGTGTGTACATACGGAATAACACAATTTCTTGCCATTATATGACTTGCATTCTGCATTTTGTTTTTAGGTTTTGAGTTTTTGCTTTTAGCAGTTTTCCCATTTGCACTCTCCCTCGGCTAGTGGGTGGAGCCTAACTGCTATATCATCTATTCTAAACCGCATACAGAGAAGAGAACACCCTGCTCCCCAATCTCTGTGTAGCAAACCCTATTAAGCGGCAGCATGGTGATCATATAGCCGTACTGAGTAATTCAATTTTCAAGGGAAAACTGCTCCTAGTTTTCAGGCGTTTTTTTAAATCAAACTTGCGTTTTTGACGGCCATTTTTGGAGCTGTTTTTCTATAGAGTCAATGAAAAACTGCTCCAAGAAGTGACATGCACTTTTTCGCGGGCGTCTTTTTACGTGCCGTTTTTGGGAAATGGGGCGTTAAAAAAAAAATGCCCCGTTGGAACAAAATGCTGTTTTTCCCATTGAAATGGGCAGATGTTTGGAGGCGGTTTTTTCAGCCATTTTTTGGGACGTTTACGGCCTGAAAAACTCTGTGTGAACATACCCTTAGAGTTAGGGCCTGCAAAGGGGAAAACTGCTAAAAAAAATGCAGAATACAAGTCGTATAATGGCCAGAAATAGTGTTATTCAACTGATGACTGTCCATTCTGAAAAGTGAGGTACGCTTTAAAGAGGCTGTCACCAGATTTTGCAACCCCTATCTACTATTGCAGCAGATCGGCGCTGCAATGTAGATAAGAGTAACGTTTTTTTTTTAAAAAAAACGAGCATTTTTGGCCAAGTTATGACCATTTTTGTATTTATGCAAATGAGGCTTGCAAAAGTACAACTGGGCGTGTTTACAGTAAAAGTCCAACTGGGCGTGTATTATGTGTGTACATCGGGGCGTGTTTACTTCTTTTACTAGCTGGGCGTTCTGACGAGAAGTATCATCCACTTCTCTTCAGAACGCCCAGCTTCTGGCAGTGCAGACACAGCGTGTTCTCGAGAGATCACGCTGTGACGTCACTTCCTGCCCCCGGTCCTGCATCGTGTCGGACGAGCGAGGACACATCGGCACCAGAGGCTACAGTTGATTCTGCAGCAGCATCGGCGTTTGCAGGTAAGTCGATGTAGCTACTTACCTGCAAACGCTGATGCTGCTGCAGAATGAACTGGAGCCTCTGGTGCCGATGTGGCCGACACGATGCAGGACCTGGGGCAGGAAGTGAGTGACGTCACAGCGTGATCTCTCGAGAACACGCTCGCTGTGTGTCTGCACTGCCAGAAGCTGGGTGTTAACGAACAGAAGTGGATGATGCTGATTCGTCAGCATCATACACTCCCATTCCTAACGCCCAGCTAGTAAAAGAAGTAAAAACGCCCCAATGTACGCACACAATACACGCCCAGTTGTACTTTTGCAAGCCTCATTTGCATAAATACAAAAATGGTCATAACTTGGCCAAAAATGCTCGTTTTTTAAAAATAAAAACGTTACTGTAATCTACATTGCAGCGCCGATCTGCTGCAATAGCAGATAGGGGTTGCAAAATCTGGTGACAGAGCCTCTTTAAGTCCGTAATACTGCTTAAAAGTTTTCTCCATGTTTCTATCCTGAATGCCTTTTTAAGGGTTAACTGAGTAGCCATTAACCACTTCCTGAGATCCGCCCTGTGTAAATATACAATGCACGTGGAGTAGCGGAGTATGGAACGGGTTGAGCCAGCTCCATAAAACAAGCGTGTCAGCTGTATCATACAGTGTATCATACTCTTCAGTGTAACGAACGGGATCCAGCTAATTTAACCGCTTAAATTCTGTGGTCAGTAGCGACAGCTGCATTTAAGTAGTTAGAAACGGGGGCAACCGCACACCGCAACGCGATCGTGCGGTGCTGATGACTGTCCCAAGGTCTGCCATCTTTGTACTCCTATGAAGCCCTGCCTCCGGCTTCATAGGAAAGTGTCGGTATAACCATTTACTGCAATACATTAGTATTACAGTATATCATGCAAGCGACCCAACAATTGCTGGTTCAAGTCCCCTAGGAGGACTAGTAAAAAAAAAAAGTTAAATGCAGTAAAATATACCTTTTTCAATATATAAAAATATTAAGTTTAAAAGAACAAAAACCTTTTTCCCAGTTTCCTGACAAGCAGAAGGTAAAAAAACAACCTGGTATCGCCGCATCCGGGAAAGTCTGAACTAATACAATATATCCTTCTTTAGTGTGCTCGGTGAATGCCGTAAAAACAGAAACCACCCCAAAAAAATTAATATTTGAGGAACCGCTTTTTTTTTTTTTCTTTTTAACCTATTCCACCACACAAATAATTTTTCCCCAGTTTCCCACTACATTATATGTTACAATAAATGGTGCCGTGAAAATACAAGCTCTCATACGGCTATATTGATGGAAAAATAAAGTTATGGCTTTTGGAAGGTGGGGAGGAAAAAACGAACGTTAAAATCCATAAAATGGCTATGGCGGTAAGGGGTTAAGAGGGAATGCATATTTGGTACAACTGCAGTCAGTGTGACCAGCACAGGTATCCCATAGCTCTTTGCTATTAGTTATGACCTTTCCACGTGGTAAAGGTAATGGTTTTCCCTTTTTAGCTAGTAGTGAGCAATAGAAATTGTATCAAGGCTTTGCACTGTGAATTGTCTGGTCCCTGACTTACCCCTTGCAGCTCTAAGACTTTAGAGTATCTAAAACTATTTGTGTGGAGCCAAATTTAGCTTCATGCTGTCTGATTCATAACAGAAAGTACACTTGGCGTATGTCATGAGCTGTTTAAGGGTATTGTTAATACTTTAAAAAGAACACACATGATATTTTTAGAATCTGACCGGTTTTTGTGGCTTCGCAGAAATAGCGGTGGCCTGTGTTGCTCATGTACAGGCTGCCATTCAAAGAGCAGAACATAATAATCATACCTGTTTAAAATCATACACATGGTGAAATTCACAGCCCAGAATTATTCAGAGCTTTCTAATGTGTGAATTATATATATTTTTTTTATAAAAAATTAATTTGCAGGTTAATATATAATTTAGCCAAAATGGATGTGATATCACCTAGACTGGGTTCAGTGAGATGGTTTACATTGTTTCTATCGTGTAGACGGAGCTGCACCTTTTGTGTTAATCTGGACATAGAGACTTGGGGTTTTTTTTTTTTTTTTTAATTATTCCATGAAAACCATTTTTATTTTTTTTTGGGCTGTGGTCTACTGTGATTGTGCTGTCCTCTGGTGCAGGACTTCTTAGTTTTTTTTCTAATGGTGTCTCACTAGCCAGAACATGAGAAGGCCTTGGATTGATCATAGTCCATCCCAAAATATTTAAATCTTACCGCAATTCATCTTAAAATTTGTCTCCGACAGTTTGAAAAGCACTTATCATTGGACAGGTCCACACCTGTTTAACCCCTCTTCTCAGTCCTGCAGATTGAGGCTCTGTCACCACATTATAAGTGGCCTAACTTCTACATAATGTGATTGGCGCTATAATGTATATTACAGCAGTGTTTTTTATTTAGAAAAACGATCATTTTTGACGGACATTAAGAAAGTTATTAGCATAAATCTAAAATAGGTCACAACTCCAACTGGGCATTTTTTAGCTTTTGACCAAGTGGGTGTTGTAAAGAGAAGTGTATGACGCTGACCAATCCGCATCATACACTTCTCTAAATTCAAGTACTCAGCACATAGTGATCTTGCGTTGTTCACTATGTGCAGTCACATACTCACACATTAACGTTACTGAAGTGTCTTGAGAGTGAAAAGACATTGCCTCCAGCCAGTACGCGATGTCTATTCACAATCCCGACACTTCGGTAACGTTTGTGTGGGACTTAATGTCAGCAAGCGTGATCTCGCCAGATCGCGCTGTAAGGTGTAATTTACATCATGATCACGCGAGATCACGCTTGCTGTCATTAAGTCCCACACAAATGTTACTGAAGTGTCGGGATTGTGAATAGACCGTGTCCTGGCTGGAGGTGATGTCTATTCACTCTCAAGACACTTCAGTAACGTTAATGTGTGAGTAAGTGACAGCACATCGTGAGCAACGCAAGATCACTACGTGCGGAGTACATGAATGGAGAGAAGTGTATGACGCATATTGGTCAGCAACATACACTCCTCTTTACAACGCCCACGTAGTCAAAAGCTAAAAAACGCTAGTTGGGCATTAAGAAACTCATTAGCATAAATCTAATATCGGTCATAACTGATCATTTTTTCTAAATAAAAAACACTGCTGTAATCTACATTACAGCGCCGATCACATCATGTACAATATAGGCCACGTATAATGTGGTGACAGAGCCTCTTTTTAAGCCTTTTGATGAGACTTTCTTTAGAGCACTGCAGAGATACATAATGCAGCAGAACTGGACTGCAGGTTCTTAAATCTACATGTTAGCATTTCTCTGTATATTCCTAATTTGAGTTGAGTTTTTTTTTTTCTTTTGTGGTTAGCTGATCCAAGTATTCTTTCTTGTCTTTTAGATTTCAACATGTCTACTGATGGGGGGTTCAGTGCAGCAAACAGTGATGCACAGCAGAGCTTACAGTCGTTCTGGCCAAGGGTGATGGAGGATATCCGAAATCTAACAGTGGTAAGAGTTGATCTTTAAAGTAGGGAAAATAGTCAAATTTTATCTCTTCACTGTGTAGGGCTGAAATGAATGTTAGTGGAATACTTTTTGATTGTCAAAAATGATAATCTTTATATTCAATGCAGAAATTGTAAACTGCTAGAATGTCTTTCTTGGCTTATGATTGCGCAGGTAGTGTGTCTAACACATGATCTATAGGCAAACGTACATAGTATCTATATTTTGCATGCATTGTTTGGCTATGTTCACACGGAGTATTTTGGGGGAGGAATATCTGCCTCAAAGCTCCAAACGGAATTTTGAGGCAGATATTCCTCCCCCAAAATACTCCGTGTGAATAGCAATGATCGCGCCGTTTTTCGCCCGCGGCCATTGAGCGCCGCGGGCAGAAAACACGCTTTCTCCTGCCTCCCATTGAAGTCAATGGGAGGTCGGAGGCGGAAGCGCCCGAAGATAGGGCATGTCGCTTCTTTTTCCCGCGAGGCAGTTTTACTGCTCGCGGGAAAAAGACGCCGACGCCTCCCATTGAAATCAATGGGAGGCGTTCTCGGGCCGTTTCTGCCGAGTTTTGCGACGCGGTTTCCGCGTCAAAAAACTCGGCAAAAGACCCCGTGTGAACATAGCCTTTAAGTGGTGGTCTCACAAAGACATCCCCTTTTTTTAAAAGAAGATTGCTGCTTTTCCGACTTTGGCTGCCTCTAGGCTGCTCTGCTTGCTTGTAGCATTACATGCCTTCACTTTAAATGAATGGCAATCCATGTAATGCAAGGATGTGCTAGGTTGGTGAGAGCTGGAGACGATCTTATAATTAAGCTATCTGTTATGGGACGTGAGCGCGGAGCAGCGCCTCTGTCTATTTGCTTTAATAAGGCATAGGAGCATGGGTGGTTCTTGCAAGACAATCCCTTTAATTTCCCTCTAGTGCAAGGAGTCAGTGGTAAGGGTAAATGCCTTTTTAAGATCAATTTCGCTGCTAATCTCTAGTGGAAACAAAGGGTCTAACCGGTATGAATCAAATTTGTCAGTTCCTTGGTTTTCCCTGAAATTGCTGTGTACATTAGATTGTTGGTGAAACCTATTTTCTATGGCCTCCTTTTAGAGAGTATATACTTAGAAAGCACATACGCTATATGGTCACTATAGTGTTCTTAGGATACTTGTATTCTTAGTGTTGGCACTAAGCAAAGATTATCAAGAAGTATATGCATTCTGTTTGTTTGGAATCCAAAACAACCAAAATCATGACACTGGACACTAACTGTTAGGAGGCAGCCGTTCCATTTTTTTTCAAATTAAAAGTGCCACCATTTTTTTTTTTTTCCTGTTCTACAAGTAGGCTGGGCAACCGTTTTTATAGCTGCCTGAGGGATTGGTGTTCCCTGAGGAGAGAGAAACTAGATTAAGGAGGGTCTGTCGCCAGATTATTAGTGCCCTATCTCCTACATAATCTGATCGGCGCTGCGATTGTAGATAAAAGTGTTTTTTATTTTGAAAAACGATCATTTTTGACCACGCTATAAAACAATTTAGTTTTATGCTAATTACTTTCTTTAATAGACAACTGGGCGTTGTACAGATAAGTGTATGTGGCTGACCAATCAGTGACCAATCAGCGTCATACACTTCTCATTTTTCCAGCCCAGCTTCTTTCACTGCACGATCACGCTGGGCTGTGGATCACGCTGGGCTGGAACAATGAGAAGTGTATGACGCTGATTGGTCACTGATTGGTCAGCGTCATACACTTCTCTGTACAACGCCCAGTTGGTAAAAAGTAAAAACACGCCCAGTTGTCTATTAAGAAACTAATTAGCATAAATCTAAAATTGTTCATAACTTTGTCAAAAATGATCGTTTTTCTAAATAAAAACACAGTTATCTACATTACAGCGCCGATCAGATTATGTAGGAGATAAGGCACTTATAATCTGGTGACAGAGCCTCTTTAAAGTATTTAGCTGTTAGGGTATGTTCACACTTTTCCGTTTGGAATTTTGAGGCAGATTTTGATCTGCCTGCACGCCGTTTGCCACGTTTTTCGCCCACGGCCATTGAGTGCCGGTGGGCAAAACCGCCACGAAATACGCTTTCCCTGCCTCCCATTGATGTCAATGGGAGGTCAGAGATGTAAACGCCCGAAGATGGGGCATGTTGCTTTTTCCATTCGCGGAAAAAAAAATCCCCCCTCCTCCCATTGAAATCAATGGGAGGCATCTTCGGCTGTTTTTTGGCGCATTTTCCGACGCGGTATCTGCGTCAAACGTGTCAAAAGAACTGTGTGAACTGACCGTTATAGTGCATCCAGCGTTGTCCAGCATATAAACAGCTAGACTTTATAACGCGAATCATTCATCAACTTTTGGTCTAATGTCTAAGAATATGCCCGCAGGTTCGTTTATACAGGTCCGTTATCATAAACTTGTGTGTGGACCGCACTAGGTCCTGTATTTTTGACCGTGTGCTTCTGGTGTGATGTCTGGACCATTTAAGTTATGCTCATAGGGAAGAGGCTTGTTTGACAGCACTAAGCGATATTCTGATGTCTGGTATACTCTTGATAATGAGTAGATTTTCAAAATTGTCACTTAACTGGTTGCCGACACAGGACGAGTATGCTCGTCCTGAGCGGCGAGCACTTCGCGCATTAGGACGAGCATACTCGTCCTGTGTGACAGCCGTCTGCCGTCTCTGTGTGTGCAATCGAGAGCGGGGCAACGGCTGTAATACACAGCCACGGCCCCGCTCTGACAGCGGAGAGGAGAGAAACCTCTTCTCTCCGCTGTTAACCCTTTGAACGCCGCGATGACAGCTGATCGCGGCGTTCAAGGAGAGGGGACTGCACATTGATCGCGTCACAGAAAATAACTGTGACGCGATCAAAGCCAACAACTCGTATGGCCAGACAGCCCAGGGTCCAGTGAAGGACCCCAGAGCTGTCTGAACATATTTCCTGTTGTTAGGGCATACTGAGGTATGCCCTAACAACTGCCTGTGTACGATCAGTAACAGGCTAATGTACTGGCATATAGATCTATGCCAGTACATTACAGTTACAAAATAAAAATCAAAATGATAAATCCCTTTATGGGATTTAAAAAAAAAGTTACATGAATGTAAAAAAAAAATAATGATAAATAAATAAAAAGTAAATAAAATACACAAACACACATTTTTTTTATAATAAATAAACTTTTTAAAATATAAGTCCGAAAACATGAAATAATAGAGACATATTTGGTATCGCCACAACCGTAACAACCTGTACAACAAATGTATAACATTATTTATGATGATCGGTGTATGGTGTAAAAAAAATATTAAAACTGCTGCACAACTGCTTTTTTTCTGCATTTTAATCTAATTAAAAATGTATAGAAATTAAACGATAATGTATTTGTACCAAAAAATGGTACCTACATAAAGTACAACTCGTCCCGCAAAAAACAAAGTCTCATACAACTACGTCGTACAAAAAATAAAAGCGTTATGAGCGTCGGGATGCAAAGAGGGAAATGTAAAAAAAATTGCTCTGTCCTCAAGGCTAAAATTGGCTGTGTCCTTAAGGGGTTAATCTAAATCTATGAATATATGGTGTACATTTCATTTAACTTCAGTATTGCAGTGTGTCCATTGACACGTCTCAAAGCCTCAAATTACTGAAAATACAAATGTTTTGTGTTCTAACGCCTATTTTATGTTTTAACCACACAGAAAGATTTCCGTGTACAGGAACTTCCCTTGGCTCGAATTAAAAAAATCATGAAGCTTGATGAAGATGTTAAAGTGAGCTTTTCTCCCTTTATTACATTTATCTTGATCCTGAAGAAATTAGTCAGAATAAGGAAGATAACCAGTCAGATACAAAAATGTTGTGTGCAGTGCTCACCTTGTTCTTCAGGCTTTTGGTTATACAGAATTGACCTGTATGGATAAGGTTTATGCACAGAACAGATATCATTTAGAAATAGAGGCAACATGCATCTTTCTTGATTACTTGTTCATATGTTTTGTGGATCTTGCCATAGCTGTAAATATGTTGCCAGATAGAGGTACATGATTGTGAGGGGGAGAAATGATCTCCTGGGACACACATAGAAGATTTCTTTATCTATTTCTCAGTTTTAAAGGCAATGTGATGCTTGTTTGTTTTTTTTGTTTTTTTTTCCAGTTAAACAATTAGTATTGAAGTGATTACACATTGTTTTAATTTTTTTTTACATTTTTTCACAAGTCAGGTAATATTATAAATTTGATTCTAATTTCTAACATTTCCATGTGCTGGGCACTAGAGGGAGTCGTTCCCAAAATTGCAGCATGGTCACGGTGGTAAAGCAACCTCATTGATTTATGCTGCAAATTTGGGGTGGACACACACTCTCCTCTAGTGTCCTCACACAATCCCCCCTCCCTTATTCTGGCTAGTGCCAGGAGAAGGAGGGGTTTGCATCTTTAAACCTCCTACACTGTGTGCTGCCATTTTCTGAGCGACTGCACAGTGTAGGAGGATTAGATACAGTGCTCAGCAGACGGTATAACACAAACATACACGAACATAATACACACATCACATACACGAACATAATACACATATCACATACACGAACATAAATTTCCTGACTCTGCTCCTATTCCTTGCGCCTTTGCTTCCCTGAACATATGGCCAGAAGCCACGACCGGAAGTCGTCATCTTACTGTCCGGCAGTGGCTTTCGGTCCACATGAAAATGGCGCCAGATTTTGCTCTGCGAACGAGCTTCGTTTTGGTTTGTGTGGGAGTGGCACATGTGCCGTTTCCACACAGATGGCGTGCGCTTCAGAGAATGGAACGGCTCCCGTTCGCATTCTCTATGGGGTTGTATGTGCCGTATTCCATCTCTGTATGTGTCGTTAATCGACACATACAGAGATGAAAAAAAAAATGGCAGCCCCATAGAGAAGTAAAAGTAAAAACACAGTAAAAAGTAGAACATGAGAACACAAATAAATAAATAAAATTTATGTTAATATCATATTAAAAGCAATATAATAATAATAATAATAAAAAAAACATGACACCTTCCCTTTAATTGTAATATGAGGGTTATTCCCAGAATCGACAATTATCACCTATGAAAAGGACAAGGATAATTGTCTGATCGCTAGGGGCCTCACCACTGGGACCGCAACAGACAATGAGAACGGCGGTCCCGAACCCCCAGTTCCTTCTAACTGTTCGATAGCAGTGAGGAGGACATTGAATGAAGCGGCGGTCAGGCATGCACACTGTCGCTCCATTCAAAGTCTATGGGAATTACGGAACTATCTGCTGAGTATAGCATTCGGCTGTTTCAGTCCGTCCCATAGACATTGAATGGGGCAGCAGGTGCATGCTCGATCACCGCCCCGTTGAAGCTTCTCACTGGGAGGGGTGTGCAGGAAGAGGTTTTTGGGGTTCTGGATACCGGTTCTTGCGATCGGTGGGGCCCCCAGTGAGCAGACTATTATCTCCTGTGGATAGGCGATGATTATGATTTTTGGTACAAACAACCCCTTTTAAAGAGGACATTTCACTAGGTCCTACAAAGTGAACCAGCAGTCTCACCTGCTGGGGACATATCTCCGAAACAGGGGGCCGTAGAAATAAAATGAAAGCACTGCTGGAGTCCATGAGGCAGCGGTACTAAGGGGAGACTGCTGGTTCACTTTCTATGACCTAGTGACAGGTCCTCTTTAAGGGAGAAATAGTTAGGATTATTTTTTTTGTTTCTATGTTTAATTGTAAATTAATTAATTAAAATTAATTGTAGTGTGTATTTGAAATTACTTAATGGGGTTTTGTTGATTTAAAAATAGGAAATCCTAGCATTTGTAACCGTAATGCTGAGGACATACTAATGTGAAGAGAACTTTCTTTTTAATATGTGCAGATTTGGTAAAAGGGTCAGGAGCAGAGCTGTCCCATGTTTTATTGAGGGGAGAAAAATGTATACAAATTTTGTTTTTTTGTAAAAACTTTTATCATATGTTAAAAGGGGTTTTCCAGGGTTAGAAAGACATGGCTGCGTTCTTGAAAAAAAGAGCTCCACGTCCGTCCATGGGTTATGTCTGGAATTTCAGCTCAGGTTTGGCTCTGTTTTTAAATGAAAGCAGTAATGTTTTTCTAATCCTTTTAATTTTGTGATTTTAGATGATCAGCGCTGAAGCTCCAGTACTGTTTGCCAAAGCTGCCCAGATTTTTATAACGGAGTTGACTCTGCGTGCCTGGATTCACACAGAAGACAATAAAAGGAGAACATTACAGGTAAAGATGCTGTCTTACTGCCTTATGATAAAGCAATGTGGCATTAATAATTATTGTTATGATCAACTTTAATGCAAATACGAATGTGAGCATCATGTTTCAAATGATCAGAGGTGGCCACCCATTGTAGCGGTCCTATTGGTGCCTATATAAAGGCATGTCGACTTAATGATTTTATATATATATATATATATATATATATATATATATATATATCTTTGAGTGCTTTGCTATCGCACCTTTTTTTGTTTGACTGGGATATTGTACATTTATTTCTCTTGGCATAAATTTGCACTCTCAAATGACTAGACTTGATGTGTAGAAGCAGTACATATGTTACAAAAACCTTTCACTTTATTGAAGTATTTTCTTTCTGAATTGTTTGAATACTATGGCTTTGTCCATCTGCGTTGGGGGTTTCTGTTTGATCTGACTTGCGAAGGGTAACACCAGGGCCCAACGGATCCCATTAACTCATAATGGCGTCTATCTGGTTCCATTATGGTTTTCGGGGAAGAATAGCGATGCATACAGTGCTATTCTATACATCAAATCTGACAATCTGCAATGCAGTTGTGAACAGAGCCTTTAATTTTATATATTCATGGTAATCCCCATTTTATAAGTTATTTAAAAAGCATGACCTATTTCCTCCCCAGCTATTTTTTTTTCTTTACATTAAATATTTCTGGTATTTACTTAGAAATAGACTTTCTTAAAGAGGTATAGTGCAGCCACTGATGTATCATGCAGTAATCCGTTATTATTGAGAAAATGTCACGATATTGATGCAGGCGTCATTTTTTTTGCAGTTCCATTTAATCCTTCAAGGAGGCTCTGTTAATATACTTATCACCGCTTAGTAGTTTGGATTTTTGTATTTACATTTCACCCTAGAACTGCTACCAGCCATCTTATTTTTTCTTTTTGTTGTCTTAGAGGAATGACATTGCTATGGCCATCACAAAATTTGACCAGTTTGATTTCCTAATTGACATTGTTCCCCGGGATGAGCTGAAGCCTCCAAAACGGCAGGTAAGTTTCCTGCAGATGGTGAATCTGTGTACACTCCAATTTCTATATGAATTCTATACATATTACACCAGAGCTATCCACTTTGCACAGTATATTTATATTTGGACTAGGGTGCCATCATCTTCATTGGCTGCTTTAGCAAAAATGTAAGTCTTCCACACTATGAAAAGCTTTCTTAGTTTTGCATTGTGACTGTATGGAATGTATGTTCAAGCCCCCGGGAGATTTCTGTGGATCGTTGCGTATCAATAGAATTCTGTTGGAGAAACCGAAACAAGCAAATTGTGAACAAAGCCAGAATGCATCCACCTGATTTGAAGGTTAAATAAGTATATATTGTGTAGCAAGAGCTAAAAAGTTTATTAGCGAATTATATTATTGTCCAGGGAATTCATTAATTTTAAAAGTAAATGTATTAAAACATGGCTGCTATAAATATAAAATCCTGTTTTGTAGTAACATTGGGCTGTTAATTCCTCTCAGGAATACATTAAAGAAGTTCTCCGGTTCTGGACAAGATTAGCACCCTTTGTTCTAATGGAAGCTGAGAAGTTTCTGTAAAAGGGAAATGTAGATTACTTAATGTTTGCACCACTTTGTCATGAGCGGTTTCCCCTTGTCCATAAGAAAAGTAGAATTTGATTCCAAACATCAGAATTGTAACTGGAGCACAGCAATGGAGGACTTGGTGCTCCAAATGGATTACCACTGTTCTGTACTGTGAACTATGCCACATGTCTGATTTCAGCTCTGCTTAACTACGGGCAGTCTCAGCTGCTGTAAACATCCTTGACTGGAAGCTGTGAATCTATGGAAAAGGCTTTCAGTCAGATGTTTACAGCTGTTGGCTGCTACACTCCTCCCTGCCAAGGTGCGTTGATGAAATTAAGAGGGCGCCCTGATTGCTCAGTGAGTAAATTTCAGCAACCTCAGAAATTCCTTTCTATAATTATTGGGCAAACTTTCAGATCTGTAGATCTTTTAGAATGTTGTGTAAAAATTAAGCAGGACCCTAAATGGTGACAAACTTTGCATAAATTAATAGTACAAGCAAATATAAATTTGTAATATGTTTTATTAGAGAAAAATACCAGTTTTTACACTTGAGGCTCCTTAACCCATCCCCATTCACACTACCTATTCACTTACTCTGAATATACTACTTTTTCCGTCTCTAGAAGACGACTATCTGATCACTGAAGGATCAGGTTACAGCTGCCCATAGAAGTCTATCGATAGGGGGGGGAGCCTGAGCAGAGTGATAGGGAGGCAGAGACACACAGATGCTGCAGCATCTTCCTAGTAAGTGTTCGATCTCATCCCAGTGCTGGATTCACAGCTGCACTGCTCATTACTGCTATATAATACCCTCGTGTTGCTGCTGCTTTTATATATGTAATAGGAGAGAAAAGGCTCTGCTCAAGAGCTGAGTAAACTCAGAATAGGAAAGACAGACTGCCGGGAGAAAAGGAGCAGAAAAAAATGCCATATACAAGTCATACAATGGCCAGAAAGTGTTATTTTTATCGTGTACACACACATGACTGCTTGTTCTGAAAAGTCACCTGACAGGTTAGGTACGCTTTTAAGTGAATATAATTTTCTTCTTGTAAATAGTCCGTACTACTCATGTTGGTTAGCATTCATTGACAATGTCCTTCTTATAGCAGCTTGCATGTTTGTTTGGGGCTTCAGGGTGCTCTGGTTTCCTCTTATCCAATCAATAGACTTCATGGAATATAACTTCAGGGAACTTGAGATTTAAAACACAATTAAAGTTTGTATGTCAAGTTAGTCAGTCTAGGTTAGCAAGAAGTACCAGATAGGAGTGCAACTTCGGGTTCAGACTTCATAGTGCTTACTTGTGGTCTGTAACCATAAAGACACGTGTGCTTAGGAGCTGTAGATACAAAACCGTAGGTTATTTAAGATTATCTGCAAGGTTACTTAATTTTTTATTTTAGAGACGTTTGTTTTATTGCTCAATGTATGAAGATGCCTATGATGTATATTCCAGTTCTAAAACTGCTCCGGAACATGTTTGCATTCTACTGTATAAATAAGTTAGTAGTTATGTGAATTTCCTCAATTCCACCAGGGTGACAAATGATTTTCATGATTTAATAAGTCAAACGTGCTTGTTTTGCGCCAAAAAACTGGCGCACATGCATTGACAATTTATTATGTGGTTTTATACGGGTTTTACTCCTCACTAGAACGTTTTGCTTGGCCTTTTGGAATGGGTCGTTGCTTAAAATGTGCTATACTTTTTGGTGCAAAATATTGGGGTAAAGTAAGCCAACCAAGAGGTGGTGTAAGGAAGAGAAAGTGTCTAACCTGTCTCGCAAGATGCACCAAATGAATCCTACAGCGTGGACCACTGATAAATTTGGTGCATCTTCTGCCTACCTGGTCTAGTTTTAAACGGTCTAAGCCTAAGACTTTAATTTATAATGGCTCCTTCAGGCTTTTTGTTTTCTTTATGACATTTTAAACGGCATGAAAAAGTGTTTTGTAAAATGGTGCCGCGTTTTTAGTGGCGGTTTTTTATTTGGTATCATTTTGTACATGCGTTTTTTTTGTTTTTCTGGTGTTTTTGAACTCCTATCGAAGTCTATTAATCTTCCCCAATGTCCTTTGCCTATTCTTGATATGTGTATAATATTTCTGTCATTTCACACTTTTTTTGCAGTTGAAGATAATTGGTGCAAACATTGGTCTCATTCCTAGAGTACTGGTGGCATCTGTGCATTCTATTGAAGGGCAGTCTCCTCACAATGAATATACTAAACATGGCCTTCTTCTTCCTCTTCCAACACACACGAGGTTTGCTTTGCGAGTGGCATGCGTTTTCACGCACTCGCAGGCACTTACTTTTTTTTCCAATGTAATTGATGTGTAAAACACAGACCGCACATGGATGTGCGCCCGTGTCCTGTCTGATTTTCATGCATCCATTTACTTCAATGGGCGGCAAGGTGCGTGAAAACGAAGCAATATAGGACATGCAGTGAGTTTCACGCAACTGGCAGTCGCTGTTTGAAAACTCACGCTAGTCCGAATGAGCCCTAAGGGGTATAACAATTTCTAATAAAAGCATGTAAATATATTTTTAATTTGGAGTAGGGGAATTTTTCCCCTGTTGAGCCAACTCTCATCCATCTGATTGGGGTTTTTGCCTCCATCTGGATCAACACGGTAAGATTATAGGTCGGATTTGATGGACTCCTGTTTTTATTTTTTTTTTATTTTTTTTTTTAACCTTATCAACTTTGTAATTTTATTGTACCTGTGCTAAGAAATTACAATTAAAAAAAAGATTGGGGTGGGGCAACACCTTTTATAAGGGCCCCCACTGATAACTAGAATGGTCCCTCGGTTCCTTCTAACTGTGCCGCGGTTAAAGGGATTGGCGGTCTAGCATGCGCAGTGCAGCTCCATTCAAAGTCCATGTTACTGACTGAGACAGTACTGCGCTTGGCTATTTTCGTCAGCCCCATAGACATTGGAGCAGCAGGACGCATTCTAGACCGCTGCTCCAATCAAACTTCTAACTGCGGGTTCTGTGAGGAGGAACAGGGCTCAGGACCCTCCTTCTAGCGATAAGTGGGGGCCCCCGAGATCAGACATTTATCACCTATGCTGTGGATATATTGGGGCATCCCCTATAAACCAATGTTTTCTTTTTTTGTCTGCATGGTCACTGAGCACCTAGATTGTACAGTTTGCATGACACAACCCGTTGAACAAGAGCATTTTTCTGTTTTTGGATTGTGGCAGTGGTACGTCAAAACCAGCGGTTTGCTTTGCACATAAATCCATGCTCTCCTCAGGAAAGACCGCTTCTTGGTATTTGTTTTAGATACCGCTGGTGACGCAAGGCATACATGCAAAGACTAACTTCATAGTTAGTGATTATAATTGCTTTTACCCCCTTGTGAGATTATATGGTAACTTCTAGGTGCTCATTTTAAGGTATCTGGAGTTTAGCATTCTAGTAAAACAAATAATACTTTGGCTACATTTTCTTAATTTCAGCTGACGTCCGGCAGTGAGACTGACAACTATTGGTGGGGGGCATCTCTTACAACTTTCCCTTTATTTCTAAATAACCAGACGAGCTGCAATAGGAACCTTTATGAGAATTGTGTGTTTGCATGCTGTGTGAATGAGGGGAAAGGTTCAGGATGTATAAAGTCTGTCTTCTGTTGCAGTAAGCGTGTTCTATAGTTTGCTGGAAAGAAACCTGTGTGCAGGCTTTGTAAACATCCTACACTCTCAGCTGTGAATATGATGTGGCTGGGAGAAGGTTGTTTACTCCCTCTGGCATGGAATGACCCACAATGCACCTAAATGTCTGCTTATGTAAGTCAACGTGGAATTTTTACGTTTAATTGGTCCATTACATCTTTTTATTTTATTAAATTGTATTGATTAGGAGGAGGTTCGGCAAGCAGTGACTCCGGCAGAACCCGTCCAGTACTACTTTACATTGGCCCAACAACCAACAGCTCTGCAAGTCCAGGGGCAGGCAGCTGGTCAGCAGACGACTACTTCAACTACCCTCCAGCCTGGCCAGATTATTATTGCTCAACAACAACAAGGACAGGTCAGACCAATAGATGCATGTGTTTGCTTCTTCTATTACCCTTACTTATACATCGGTAAGATGTTTGGAAGCGAGACCATAGATGGCTTGAATAAAGGACGTGTTTACATGCTTTTTAAAATATTTCTGTGGAGGAAACTTTCGCTAGTTTTTGTATTTGCCTAATATGTACTAATCGGGTCCATTGTTGTATTTTCAAGAGGCCTTTGAGCGTTGCAATAGACATTTTTCCACTTTCCCCTTGCACTAGTTAGAAGTTAAGCTCTTCGTCTATCCTTGCAAAAGTGAATAGTTAGTTTTAACATCCTGTCTTTTTTATATATTTCCTGTACAGAGTGGACCTCTAACAATGCAGGTGGGAGAAGGTCAGCAAGTGCAGATTGTCCAGGCCCAACCACAAATACAAAACCAGCAAGGTCAGGGTGGAACAGGGCAAACGATGCAGGTTATGCAACAAATAATCACCAATACAGGAGAGATCCAGCAGATTCCGGTATGTATAAAAAGAAAACTAGCTACTTTTCTCATGGTTTCTTTGCCTTGATAGTTGCAGCTATTCAGTTTATTTTTCTAAGTCCTTTTGTACTCAAACTAGCAAAGGCTTTGCATGAAAGAAATACACTCAGAATGCAACAATTCCCACACCTAGATGAAGGTTAAACATGTTAACAAGAGAATAATACACCACTAGGTATTTACAATTACTCGTATTGTTAGGATACTTTTGTAAAAGTGCATAGCAGAATTTAGAAATCGTATCTCGCTAATGTTATATCATAAAAGGATGATAAACCCACATAGTTAAAGATGTTTTCCAGCTGCTAAAAATCGATGGGCTATCCTCAGGATAGGCCATCGCTGATGGGTGATGCGCTTGTATGAGGATAGGCCATAAATTTTTATCGGCTGGAAAAACCCTTTTAATTGTGAAGTTTACCATAAAAAGATTCTCATTTTATATTGACCACTAGGTGGCACAGATCTGTATTTAAGCATTGAAAACCAAAACCATGCTGATGTAAAGACTATGTAAGATGACTGCTTTCATATTTTCATGCAATTTAGTTTTGTGACTATAGGTTAGCCATACCATATTCTGTGAATGACCGGTAAAGTGTGCACTTGTTTGAATGTAAATGGAAAGCTCAGTAAAGGGGGCTGTTACTGCACATTTTAGTGAAACATCTGCACCATCTCCATGAATGGAATTCAGAAGTGTTGTGTAACCAAAAACCAGCATGTTTTCTTGTAGTTGTGTGTGTTTTTATTAGTCCATAATGCCCTGGAATTATCAGTGATGTCAGATACTGGTCCTGTATGGAATTCTATATTATCTCGGATATCTGACCATCAGCTGTTTGGAACAATGTTTCATTTCCAAAGAGAATCAGCCTGTGTCTTTGTACATAGGACAGCATTAGAGACAGAGTATGTGTGCTGAGAACATAGGACAGGACACTGAGAATCTCTGCCGCATGTGGTTTAAAGCATTCCGCTTATTTGCTCCTGATCTACAGTCACTTCTTCTTTCTTGTAGGTGCAGCTCAACACAGGGCAGCTTCAGTACATACGTCTTGCTCAACCAATGTCTGGAACACAGGTTGTGCAGGGACAGATCCAGACCTTAACAGCCAATGCACAACAGGTAATATTTTTTTCCCTCTTCACACTACTATATAAGTTGATTAGCAGCACCCAATTCAGGACAAGCCAGCATCAGTAAGGCAAAAATATGAAGGATAGGGTATATATTTTTATCACGGGGCAGTCACAATGCCTGTGGTTCCCAGATGTAGCCTCCCTTTTGAGCATGGTGAACTACTGGATATTAGTTTGCCCCAGATCGTTGGCCCACTGCCTCCAGTTGCTTGGTGATGTACAGATTCCAGAAAAAGCGAACCCTTACTTTCCGCCCACCGTCTTTGACGGCAGGTGGTGCAGGTCCCCAGCCTACAACGACGTCTTTTGGCGTCACTGTGAATCTGGCTGAGCGCTCCTGATCCTAGAGAAGTCCTACACTTCTTCTCTCCATTCATTTCCTCAGCACATAGTGATCCTGCTAGATCAGTATGTGCTGTCTTATACTGACATATTAACGGTACTGAAGTGTTTAGACAGTGAATAGACATTCCTTCCAGCCAGGACGGGATGTCTATTCACAATCCCGACACTTCGTTAACGTTTCTGTGGTACTTACAGCAGAGCAAGCGTAATCTCACTGTAACCTGTCATTTACAGCGTGATCTTGCGAGAGTACGCTTGCTCTGCTGTAAGTACCACAGAAACGTTAACGAAGTGCCGGCATTGTGAATAGACCTCGCGTCCTGTCTGAAAGGAATGTCTATTCACTGTCTAAACACTTCAGTAACGTTAATATGTCGGTATAAGGCTGGGTTTACGGACGTAATTCGGGCGTTTTAACCTCGAATTACGTCCGAAAATACGGCTCCAAAGCGCCGGGAAACATCTGCCCATTCATTTGAATGGGTTTTACAATGTACTGTGCCGACGGTCATTTTTTTTTACGCGCCGCTGTCAAAAGACGGCGTGTAAAAGACGCCCGCGTCAAAGAAGTGCCTGTCACTTCTTGGGACGTAATTGGAGCCGTTTTCCATTTACTCCATAGAAAAACAGCTCCAATTACGTCCGTAATGGACGCTGCGAAAAACGCCTGCACATGCCATTACGTCTGAAATTCAGGAGCTGTTTTCTCCTGAAAACAGCTCCGTAATTTCAGGCGTATCGTACGTGTATGTGTGAACCCAGCCTTGGACAGCACATCGTGAACAACGCAGTGTTACTATGCGCTGACTAAATGAATGGAGAGAAGTGTATGACGCTGATTGGTCACTGATTGGTCAGTGTCATACACTCCTCTGTACAACGCCCACTTGGTCAATAGTAAAAACACGCCCACTTGGTAATTAAGAAACAAATTAACATAAAGCTCAAATCGCTCCTAATGTGGCAAAAATAGATAGTTTTTCTAAATAAAAAGCACCGCTGTCACCTACATTACAGCGCCCATCTCATTATGTAGGATATAGAGCACTTATAATGTGGTGACAGTCTCTTTAAAGTTCCACTACTTATCTGTCCACTGACGTAGTTTTCCTAGAATCGTCGTACAACAAGCAAACTTAAGACATCCCACAATGTTTGTGGTTTTTTGTTTTGTTTTTTTGGACAGCAGCAGCTTTTTTCATGCTGTGCTTCCATGAACGCCATTCTTTAGTGTTTATCTAATAGTGGACAAATGACCAGAGGTTTTTCCAGTTTGTAAGGTCTTTAGTAGGTCTTTTGGTTTTTACTCTTGGGTACTTTTTCACCTTTTTTGTTTTTTAGGATTTCCCGTTGTGATCTTAACAGGACTCCTAACCGTTCATGCTTTTGTAGCCTTCTTTTTCTTTTTTTTTTTTTCTTTTCCTTTTTTACCTACATGCATTTCTGTAACATGTCTTAAAGTTCTTTGCCTCTGAAAATGGTTCACACGAACCAGTTGTTTTTTGATAACTCAATATGCTCAATAGAAGACATGAACAGTACAACTGTTTGTGTGTTAAGATTATCTGGGCAAAAGGTTACGTGCCGCATACTGATGCAGGCATGTGTGCCCCTTTTTGAATTTTGTTACTCATGGAAATTGGGCTTCTTCCAGCTGCACAGTCTTGTTAAAAGAGTCAGAGCAGGTTTTACGTGAGCCCTCATGTCAGAAGCACCCACTATCTTCTCTTTGGCAGGGCATATTTTAGGTGTCTTAAAATAAAGAGCACTGGTGACAAATACTTTTTTACATTTGAACTCTGGCTTCCAGCTCTGTAGTTTGTGGCTGTCTTAATTTTGAGGGGAAAATGATAGGAATCTGTTAAGGTATAAATTCTATGTTCATATAAAAGCAAATTGCAGGGTGTCTCCTTAGGTTGAGCGTACAGAGCACATTCACCCTCCTGATCTAGTAACTGAGCTGATGGACAAACTTCAAAAATGGCATCACTATGGTGTAACTTGTATGCACCCAAGGCCATATTTGCATAAGCATGTCCAAATTGCGTCCGCAAAAATGGGCAGTTTTTCATGCATATGGCTATTTGTGTGGTTTCCGTGGGTCATCCGTTATTCTCGTCTGTTTCTCCTCTGCTCTGCCCGTGTGCTGTCCGTATTTTTCACTCACCCATAGACGCTAATGGGCGAATCTGATCCGCAAAAACAGACCAGAGTAGGACATGCGGTAAGTTTCACGCAATGGGCACGCTCCGTGTATAAACACAGATGAGTGAATAGCTCCATTGACTTGCATTGGTCAGTGTGCTATCGGTTATTTAAATGAACCGCACATGGACGAAAAACATGTTTGTGTGAATAAGGCCTAAGACGTATTACCTCTTTGCTTATAGAGATGCTTTTTTTTCATTTTAGATTACACAAGCAGATGTGCAGCAAGGTCAACAGCAATTCAGCCAGTTTACTGATGGACAGGTAATGCCCACAATGGAATTCTAATGCTAACTTAACCACCCTTGTCCCAGTTACGGCTTCATTTAATACCTATTTTCTGTTTTCCAGCAATTATATCAGATCCAGCAAGTTACCATGCCTGCTGGTCAGGATCTCACACAGCCCTTGTTCATCCAGTCAAGCATTCAAGCAGCTGATGGACAAGCTACACAGGTCACTGCAGACTGATGAAATGACCAGGGGATGATGGGGCAATGGGAGACGGAGCGCAGGCATTCACAAACACATGCATACACTGGTGCGCGCGCTCTCTGACTTCAGTTCATCAAATGGACAAGAGTCTGCAGTTTATGCTCCATTCCTTTCAGGTTAAAGTGGAATATTTACTCCTACTGGAAATCTGTGCACAATATTGAGATCTGAAAATTACTGTAGTGTGCAATAAAGAAGGTGGACAGTTCCTAGCAGACCTGCAACAATGAACTTCAGAAGCCCAATGCACTTTTTTGCATTGTTTGTTTTTTTTTTTTTGTTTTTTTTTAATCTTGTTCACACTGTACAGTAAACACACTTGAGCAATTATTTCAAAATGCCATTAGGCTTCCACAAGGCATTCTTTCTGGAAGGGCTAGAGTGTTTATCTGCCTCTGCAAAACATATTCACAGAATATGCCCCTGTATCTCATTAGTACCCTTAATAGGTTTATTTTTGTTTTTTCTCCGCAATCCTGCCTTTTTGTAAAGTTCAATGAAAGAAAGGGCAATTTATTTAAAGCGGTACTCCCATCATCAAAGATTTCCCTTTTTAGATCGCGCAAAACATAATTTTTCAATTAGAATGAATGAAAAAAAAAATCATCAGATAGATGTTCTGGGAGGAAATCCAAAGAACACCAGGGGTCATCATAACATTTTAAAATGATTTCAATTGAGATTATATTTTGCGTAATTCTACAGAGAAATGTAATATTTACTCATGGGACAACCCCTTTGACTTCCTGTGTTGTTCAGTTCTTTGTGATTTGAAATTGGTAAATGTGAACAGAGGGTGGAATGTTATAAAAATATATATATATTTGTTTTCCTTTTTTATTTTAAGTATTGTGCTAGTCTGCATTGAATGCATGTGAAATCTTTGCACAGACAGCAATAAAGTCTCTTTTTAGATACAATTATTATTTTTTTAATTCTTAGATTTACGCAACGTAACCATCACACATACATCTAGAAAACAAGGCAGTTGATGAAGTGTATGTCCACCTTTTGACATAATAATACAGCTTAGATATAACCTGCATAAATTGAGTAAGCCCTTATTCAGATGGCCATAATTGGGTCTGAATTTTGCATCTGTATCTGGAAGCCAAAATTAGCAGTGGAACCTACACAGTGAAAGTATATTGGAAAGATTTGTACATCTGGGCTAACGTTTGTAAATACATTACTTATCTTGTACTGATCATGTCTTACGGACACCTAGTCCAAAGCTACATACGCAATCCTGCTGATTGTCATTGGAAACAGTGGAAGAGCTTGTTCGATAAGCTAGTTTAATGTAATGTAACTGTTTCTCCTATGTCCTGCACAGTGTGCCTGGTGTAAAAAAAAAACTGCATTTCCTAGAATTCAAACCACTAGAGCAAGCTCTGCTGAAATGGTGAGAAACGTCTGCTTTGGAGAAAGCAGAATTGTCTGGACTATCTTACAGGCTGTAACTCTGGATCACTACTAGATTGTAAATACATTGCATTAATTGAGTGACTCGACTTTCCATGTAGATTGATTTCTGAATATAATCTCTGAAATGGTCTTCACAGGTGGACATACACGTTGAGCATAGTATGCGGAGACCTGTGTAACCTAGGTTTAGGCCCATGGGGCAATCTGTGCATCTAGAACCACTGATGTATAACCCAGACTTTGCAGAGCCAGTTATTCCATCTTGCAGTATACAGCTGTTACCTTCTTCTTAAATGGGCAGGATGGAATACAAGAACATGGATTAAATGTAGCGCTGTCAACATCCGACACATCTGAATGTTGGCAGCGCTACATTTAATCCCTGTTTTTGCATCTCATTTCATCCTAATCTTTTTGCGGTGGTGATTCACTCCGACCGTTTTGGGGATATCTGCAGCCGACTGGACATTTTACACATCATTCTTGTCTACAGTGGGTTTGTACCTGGATTGGTACAACCTGACGAGGTGATCGACTTCACTACTGTCCTAAATTACCTGATTTATTCTGATTGGCCTGGACAATGTGGCACCGTGTGATCTTTTCTCTGAGATTTTCTTAACCCGTTAGTGACCGGCCCATAGTCTTTTTTTACGTCGGTCACTAACGGGCCTTATTCCGATGCCATAGACTTTTTACGTCACGGCATCGGAATAAGTAAACAGAGCAGGGAGCCGTCAAATCTCCCTGCTCTCAGCTGCCAGAGGCAGCTGAGGGCTGGGAGCGTCCCTGCTCTGCCGGGTGAGATCGATATTCGTATTGATCTCGCCCGTTTAACCCCTCAGATGCGGTGCTCAATAGCGAGCACCGCATCTGAGTGGTTTTGGAGAGAGGGAGGGAGCTCCCTCTCATCCCACCGACACCCGGTAATAAGATCGCCGAGTGTCTGTGTCTCCGATGGCAGCCGGGGGTCTAATAAAGGCCCCCCAGGTCTGCCTGTAGCGAATGCCTGCTAGGTCATGCCTCCGGCATGACCTAGCAGACGCCTGTCCGTTTTAAACGGACAGGCATAATACACTGCAATACAAAAGTATTGCAGTGTATTATAATAGCGATCGGAGGATCGCATAGTGAAGTCCCCTAATGGGACTAGTAAAAAAGTTTAAAAAAAAGTTTTTAATAAAGTTAATCGAAAAAATAAATAAAAAACCCACTTTTTCCCCTTACAAACTGCTTTACTATTAAAAAAACAAAATAAAGTTAGAAATTTACACATTTGGTATCGCCGCGTCCGTAACGACCCAGACTATAAAGCTATTACATTACTTAACCCGCACGGTGAACGCCGTAAAAAATTAAATAAAAAAACGACGGAACAAATGCTGTTTTCTGTGAATCCTGACTTTAAAAAAATGTGATTAAAAAGTGATCAAAAAGTTGCATCTACTCCAAAATGGTACCAATAAAAACTACAAGTCTTCCCGCAAAAAAGAAAGCCCTCATACAACTGCATCGGCGAAAAAATAAAAACGTTACGGCTCTTCAAATATGGAGACACAAAAACAAATAATTTTGAAATAAAAGTGTTTTTACTGTGTAAAAGTAGTAAAACATACAAAAACGATACAAATTTGGTATCGTTGCAATCGTAACAACCCGCTGAATAAACTTATTGTGTTATTTATACCACACGGTAAACGGTGTAGATTTAGGATGCAAAAAAGAGTGGCGAAATGTCAGATTTTTTTCTATCCCCCCCCCCCCCCCAAAAAAAAAGTTAATAAAAGTTAATCCATTAATAATATGTACCTCAAAATGGTGCTATTAAAAAATACAACTTGTCCCGCAAAAAACAAGACCTTTTACAGCTATGTCGACGCAAAAATAAAAAGGTTATAGCTCTTGGAATGCGAGGATGGAAAAACATAAAAAATAGCTTGGTCATTAAGGTCTAAAATAGGCTGGTCATTAAAGGGGTTGTCCCAAGTTGACTCAAATTTTTTTTTTTAAACATTCTAAGCAGGAAATGAATTTTAAAACATTTGCTGTTAAAAAAAAATTAAAATTCATTTCCTAAGTGCCTTTTTTTTACACTTGATAACTCAGCAAGTGCTGGTTATCTTTTCTAAAAAGGGGCGTGAGCGGCTCGATGTCAATCAAGCCGCTCCGCTCTGCAGTGTGCGCGCTCCCGATGTTGCTAGATACTGTAGTTCTAGCAGCATCGGGAGAATGTTCGTCTCAAGCGGGCATGGTAAGCCTGATTGAGACGAACTTACCGTGAATGTCAACTACCCTACACTACACTACACTACATTCACCCCGTTTCGGCAAACAACTTCTCCCCCACCCTGTCACTACATGTAATGTTTGTAGCCGCCGTACCGGTGCTGCATCAGCACCCGGCGAACAACTAAAAATATATAAAAAAAATAAACTCACCTAAGACGTTCTAACGGCGCTCTGAACGGTCCCGTCACTTGCCATCTTCCCTCTTCTTGGCGCCGCTCGCATTCATAGTAACAATGCGTTGTGGCGCAGATGACGTAATCATATCAGGCCCACGTGATTACGTCATCTGCACCCACCGCTCTGTTATTGTGAATGGGAGAAGAAAAGTGACGGGACCTTTCAGCTCTTCGTGGGAACGTCTTAGTGAGTTTATTTTTGTATGTATGTTGTCATGTATGTGTATATGTGCATGTATGTTTTCTTGTATGTATGTTGTCCTGTTTGTATGTGTATATGTGCATGTATGTATGTTTTCATGTATGTATGTATGTTGTCAGGTTTGTATGTGTATATGTGCATGTATGTTTTCATGTATGTATGTTTTCATGTAGGTATGTTTGCATGTATGTTTGTATGTATGTTTTCATGTATGTATGTTGTCATGTTTGTATGTGCATGTATGTTTGCATGTATGTAAGTTTTCATGTATGTATGTTTGCATGTATGTATATATGTACATGTTTGTATGTATGGTTGAATGCAAGTATGTATATATGTATGTTTGCATGTATGTTTGCATGTATGTATGTATGTTTGCATGTATGTTTGTATGTATGTATGTTTGCATGTATGTTTGTATGTATGTATGTTTGCATGTATGTATGTTTTCTTGTCTGTATGTATGTTTGCTTGCATGTATGTATGTTTGCTTGCATGTATGTTGTCATGTTTGTATGTGTATATGTGCATGTATGTATGTTTTCATGTATGTATGTTTGCTTGTATGTTTGTTTGCTTGTATGTATGTTTGCTTGTATGCATGTATGTTTGCTTGCATGTATGTTTGCTTGCATGTATGTATGTTTGCTTGCATGTATGTTTGTATGTATGTTTTCTTGTATGTATGTTGTCATGTTTGTATGTGTATATGTGCATGTATGTTTGCTTGTATGTATGTTTGCTTGTATGTATGTATGTATGTATGTATGCTTGTATGTATGTTTGCTTGTATGTATGTTCTCATATTTGTATGTGTATATGTGCATGTATGTTTGCATGTATGTATGTTTTCATGTATGTATGTTTTCTTGTATGTATGTTGTCATGTTTGTATGTGTGTATGTGTATATGTGCATGTATGTGTATATGTGCATGTATGTTTGCTTGTATGCATGTATGTTTGCTTGTATGTATGTATGTTTGCTTGCATGTATGTATGTTTGCTTGCATGTATGTATGTTTGTATGTATGTTTTCTTGTATGTATGTTGTCATGTTTGTATGTGTATATGTGCATGTATGTGTATGTATGTATGTTTGCTTGTATGTATGTATGTATGCTTGTATGTATGTATGTTTGCTTGTATGTATGTTGTCATATTTGTATGTGTATATGTGCATGTATGTTTGCATGTATGTATGTTTTCATGTATGTATGTTTTCTTGTATGTATGTTGTCATGTTTGTATGTGTATATGTGCATGTATGTTTGCATGTATGTATGTTTTCATGTATGTATGTTTGTATGTATGTTTTCTTGTATGTATGTTGTCATGTTTGTATGTGTATATGTGCATGTATGTTTGCATGTATGTATGTTTTCATGTATGTATGTATGTTTGTATGTTTTCTTGTATGTATGTTGTCATGTTTGTATGTGTATATGTGCATGTATGTTTGCATGTATGTATGTTTTCATGTATGTATGTTTTCTTGTATGTATGTTGTCATGTTTGTATGTGTATATGTGCATGTATGTTTGCGTGCATGTATGTTTGCATGTATGTATGCTTGCTTGTATGCTTGCTTGTATGTATGTATGCTTGCTTGTATGTATGTATGTTTGCTTGTATGTATGTATGTTTGCTTGTATGTATGTATGTTTGCTTGTATGTATGTATGTTTGCTTGTATGTATGTATGTTTGCTTGTATGTATGTATGTTTGCTTGTATGTATGTATGTTTGCTTGTATGTATGTATGTTTGCTTGTATGTATGTATGTTTGCTTGTATGTATGTATGTTTGCTTGTATGTATGTATGTTTGCTTGTATGTATGTATGTATGTTTGCTTGTATGTATGTATGTATGTTTGCTTGTACGTATGTATGTTTGCTTGTACGTATGTATGTTTGCATGTACGAATGTATGTTTGCTTGCATGTATGTATGTTTGCTTGCATGTATGTATGTTTGCTTGCATGTATGTATGTTTGCTTGCATGTATGTATGTTTGCTTGCATGTATGTATGTTTGCTTGCATGTATGTATGTTTGCTTGCATGTATGTATGTTTGCTTGCATGTATGTATGTTTGCTTGCATGTATGTTTGCTTGCATGTATGTATGTTTGCTTGCATGTATGTATGTTTGCTTGCATGTATGTATGTTTGCTTGCATGTATGTATGTTTGCTTGCTTGTATGTATGTTTGCTTGCTTGTATGTATGTTTGCTTGCTTGTATGTATGTATGTATGTTTGCTTGCTTGTATGTATGTTTGCTTGCTTGTATGTATGTATGTATGTTTGCTTGCTTGTATGTATGTATGTTTGCTTGCTTGTATGTATGTTTGCTTGCTTGTATGTATGTTTGCTTGCTTGTATGTATGTTTGCTTGCTTGTATGTATGTATGTATGTTTGCTTGCTTGTATGTATGTTTGCTTGCTTGTATGTATGTTTGCTTGCTTGTATGTATGTTTGCTTGCTTGTATGTATGTTTGCTTGCTTGTATGTATGTTTGCTTGCTTGTATGTATGTTTGCTTGCTTGTATGTATGTTTGCTTGCTTGTATGTATGTTTGCTTGCTTGTATGTATGTTTGCTTGCTTGTATGTATGTTTGCTTGCTTGTATGTATGTTTGCTTGCTTGTATGTATGTTTGCTTGCTTGCTTGTATGTTTGCTTGCTTGCTTGCTTGCTTGTATGTTTGCTTGCTTGTATGTATGTTTGTTTGTATAAATGTCTGTATGGCCATGTATGATACTGTCTGCCCTGTATCTAAGCCAACTTTGCCGCAGGCTTCTATACATGGTATAACAGTCAGTATCACACATGAAAGTGAAACTAAGCCTACGACATGTTTTATTTCATTTTTTTTTTTTATATTTTTGATTTTTTACAGGTTTGGTGTTTGGACTACGTCGGTTTCGAGGACTACTTAGATGACGCTTTTTTATTTCATCAATAAAATGGTTAATGAGGGTTGTGTTGGGGGTGCTTTATTTCAATAAAATATTTTATCTATATCTTTGTGTTTTATTTTCAAGTTTTATTACTATCACTTTAGTAATGGCCGCTGTCTGAGTGACAAGGTCCATTACTAAGGGGAGGCTTAGTGTTAGCCGGTGCAGAGGCTAACACTAAACACCATTATTACCCCGGTACCCACCACCACCAGGGGTGCCGGGAAGAGCTGGGTACGATCCAGTACCCGACCATCTATTGTGATGGTCGGGCTCCGGGGCGGCCGCAGGCTGGTATTATGAGGCTGGGAAGGGCCAAAAACAGTGGACCTTCCCACCCTTGTAATGCTAGGCTGCTGCTGCTGTGTTGTATCTGGCTGGTTATAAAAATGGGGGGGGGGACCCCACGTCATTTTTTTTTATTTTTTATTATTTATTATTTATTATTTTTTTTAATTAAAAAGACATGGGGTTCCACCCAATTTATCATAACCAGCCACATACAACACAGTGTTATTAGCCTGGGAATGTACTAAGCCAGTGGCCCCTCCCACCCGTGTAATGCCAGGCTGCTGCGGCCTTGTATATGGCTGGTTATTAAAAATGTGGACCCAACGTCTATTGTTAAATTGAAAAAAATAACGACGTGGGGGTCCCCCACATTTTTATAACCAGCCCGATACAACACAGCAGCAGCAGCCTAGCATTACAAGGGTGGGAAGGTCCACTGTTTTTGGCCCTTCCCAGCCTCATAATACCAGCCTACGGCCGCCCCAGTACCCGACCATCACAACAGATGGTCGGGTACTGGATCGTACCAAGCTCTTCCCGGCACCCCTGGTGGTGGTGGGTACCGGGGTAATAATGGGTGGTTAGTGCTAGCCTCTGCACCGGCTAACACTAAGTACCGCCTTAATAATGGACGCTGTCAATCAGCCAACTACCATTATCTAGGCACTAATAAAGTTTGAAAAAAAAAGACAAAGACAATTTTTTTTTTATTGAAATAAGAAATCCCCAACAAAACCCTCGTTAACCATTTTATTAAAATTTTCAAAAAACGTAGATCTACGCAGTAGTCCAAAGAATTGAAGACGTAGTCCAATTGGTACATCAAAATCTGCAACAACATAAAAAAAAAGTTATCAATGTGAACAATACCGATACTTATACTCACCCACACACACACACACACACAAACAACCACACACAAACATATACACAAACACATAAACACACACCCATATATTACACAAACACACACATATACACACAAACACACACATACACACAAACACATGTACACAAACACACCCATATATACACAAACACACATAAACAAACACACAAATATACATATACAAAAATACACACACAAACACACCCATATATACACAAACACACACACACACACACACACACACACACACATATACACACACAAACACATGTACACAAACACACCCAAATATACACAAACACACACACAAACATATACACAAACACACCCATATATACACAAACACACACATACACACAAACATATAAACAAACATGTACACAAACACACCCATATATACACAAACACACACATATATAAAAACACACACACATATACACAAACACACCCATATACACACATACACAAAAATATACACAAACATATACACATACACACAAATACACCCATATATACACTCACACATAAACACACACACACACACACACACATATGCACAAACACATATACACAAACACACCCATATATACACAAACACATATACACAAACACATGTACACAAACACCCAAATATACACAAACACACATACAAACATATACAGAAACACACCCATATATACACAAACACACACATATACACACACACATATACACACACACATATACACACAAACATATGTACACAAACACCCATATATACACATACACAAACCCACACATATACAAAAACACACACACACACACACACACAAACATATACACACACAAACACAAAAATATACACAAACATATACACATACACACCCATATATACACTCACACATAAACACACACACACACACACACACACACCCATATATACATACACACACACACACACACACACACATATACACACTTACCTTTAGCGGAGCGCAGACTTCTCCTTGCGACGGGTGCCTTTCCACTGCATCTTCTGCGCATGCGCCGAGAAGCGCCGAGATGCGCGTTCACGAGCAAATGACATCCTCTGCTCCGGACGCAGAGGATGTCATTACGCATGCGCGGCCACCGCTAAAGGTAAATAGCGGTGGCCGGGAACCTAGGCAACGAGCAGGATACAAAGAGGGACCGACCGCAACTTCAATCAAGAATAGCAAGAAAACGACATCGCTGGACGACGGACAGGTAATTAGAATTCTTCTTATTTTTACATGGGGGAGCTTTATAGCTCCATTTATCAACTTGGGACAACCCCTTTAAGGGGTTAAACGGGTAATAGTTTATTTTTCAAAATGCCTCTCTGAGAAGTCACTCACTCCAATAATCTTTCATGTCATCCTCTGTTTGCCTGGGTTGCATTTGAAGATGTTTACCAGCACTGTCCTATAATAAGAGCATGTTTGTTTTGTTTTTGTTTTTTTAGCTAAATCCAGAAGTAGATCCAGTAGGAACGAAAGGTTATAAAAAAAAAAAAAAAGCCTGAAGCATCTTATTTGTTTAGATTCCACTCCTGGATTTGGCTAAAAAACCTGAGCCAGAAAGTGCATCAAAACAGTGTGTGACATCCTGGACTAAAGGTCAAGCTGTCCTCACTTGGCTGTAACTTTAGGCGTGCAGGAATTTAATATGACCCTCCTTTACGCCATGCTCAAATGTCTTATCCTTTTTCTATCTGCTCATGCTCCCAAATGAGTAATTAGTATGTAAAATAAAGTGAAGAAAAATAAATTACGGTTTATTATGGACTGAAATTATTAAAAGCACAATTTTAGTATTTATATTATGATTGATTTAAAATCTCCGATAAATCAGCATGAGAGAGGATTTGGTCAAGTAGGAGAGAGAGGACCTGGCAGCAATAAGTTATCTATGATGCTAGGTGTCACTGCCTCGCTGCAGGACGGTTTTTCGCAGGGACTCCTAGTGTCCAATAACTATGACTATAGGAGCCAGGCTCCCTGCAGTGTGTTCAGTCCAGGAAATACTGCCGGCATACGGTCTGTATATCACGGACCGAACACGCTTGTGTGAATCCGGCCTTAGGCCACTGCAACACCCAGACTTTTTGTAGTGCTACTGCTTTGATTTTAACTCTTGAGCTACAGTGTCCGTCTAAATCAGGGGTCTCAAGCACGCGGGCCGCATGTGGCCCCTGGGGCTGTCATCTGCGGCCCGCGGGACACAGAGCCGCTAGTATCGGCTCTGCTCCGAGACTCTGAAATTCCCTGACATCGCTGTCCACATATGAACAGCGATGTCTGGGGCTTCCCCAGAGCCGGAGTCCCGGGCAGAGCGCTAGTACAGGCTCTGCACCGGGACTCTGTGGAATTCCCTGACATCGCTGCCCATATATGGACAGTGTGTCAGGGTCTTGCCCAGAGCGGAGCAGAGCGCTGGTGTCGGCTCTGCTCCTGGACTCTGTGGCATTCCCTGACATCGCTGTCCACATATGAACAGCGATGTCTGGGGCTTCCCCAGAGCCGGAGTCCCGGGCAGAGCGCTAGTACAGGCTCTGCTCCGGGACGATGCGGAATTCCCTGACATATCTGCCCATATATGGACAGTGTGTCAGGGTCTTCCCCCGAGCGGAGTCCCGGGCAGAGCGCTATTATCGGCTCTGTTCCGGGACTCTGGGGAAGCCTCTGACATCGACAATGGCTTCCCCAGAGCAGGAGTCCCAGTGATGTCAGGAGCACAGCTGGAGTCCCAGGAAGAGCCTACTAGCGCTCTGCCTGGGACTCCGGCACTGGGGCAGCCTCTACAGAGGGCACTGGGGCAGCCTCTACAGAGGGCCCTGGGGCAGCCTCTACAGAGGGCCCTGGGGCAGCCTCTACAGAGGGCCCTGGGGCAGCCTCTACAGAGGGCCCTGGGGCAGCCTCTACAGAGGGCACTGGCATTATCTAGGGGTGTGTTGCATTATCTACAGAGGGCACTGTGGCCTTCTCTACAGAGGGCACTGTGGCCTTCTCTACAGAGGGCACTGTGGCCTTCTCTACAGAGGGCACTGTGGCCTTCTCTACAGAGGGCACTGTGGCCTTCTCTACAGAGGGCACTGTGGCCTTCTCTACAGAGGGCACTGTGGCCTTCTCTACAGAGGGCACTGTGGCCTTCTCTACAGAGGGCACTGTGGCCTTCTCTACAGAGGGCACTGTGGCCTTCTCTACAGAGGGCACTGTGGCCTTCTCTAGGGGTGTGTTGCATTATCCACAGAGGACACTGCGGCAGCATCTAAAAAGGGGCTGCCCAATCTTGACGTGTGCTAACTGAGCCGCCAGACTGCATTTGGTGACACTTAAACTGGAAATCTGGATTGTTGAAATAAGCACGTGGAGAAATATCTCAAATTTTAAACCTAGCGGTATTATTATAGTAATATAGTGTTATAGTAGTTCAAATAACTAATTGATTAACAATAATTTTGTATTGTATCAAATTTGAAAGTAATGCGGCCCGTCAACTTCCCATTGTTTTTCAATATGCGGCCCACTTACCCGGCCGAGTTTGAGACCCCTGGTCTAAATGAATACATTGAGTTGTATGTAATCTTATAAACTGCATGTGTCATTCAAGAGTTAAAAGCTATGTAAACCTTTGAAAGTGTTTGGCCTTTTTATTTATAAAAGAAAAACATGTTTTCTGCAACTTTATAATTTTTTATTTTTTTTAAATTAAAAATTCTTTACTTTGATGCAGATATACTTTACTGTATATAGAGCAGCTGTATCCTGTACCGGTCAGGTCCGCGGGATTGACTGGTTCAGTGAAAGTGGGTCTAGCGTGTCTGTAAGACCTTATTTACACGAGCGCTGCGCATCTCGGACATGAAAAACTGCCGTTTTTTATGTCCGAGGTGCATCCGTGCTCAGCGCTGCAGGACGCAATTTCACGCATCCGCCATAGTTGAGTCTATGGAGTGATGCGTGCAAAGATAGGACATGTCCTATTTTCCCACGGACCCTTCACACGGCCTGTTGAAACAACGGCTGTGTGAACGGCCACATTGAATTACATAGGTCCATGGGACGGGCGCTGTTTCAACGACCGTCCCACGGACATTAAACACGTTCGTGTAAATAAGGCCGAACATGCAGCATCCAGCTGTTATCCCTCACATCTAAGTTCATAACAGATGTGATCGATTACAGGTGGATCCTGCGTGTCAGACATAGGCCCTACTGACACTAAACCAGTCAGTCCTTCGGATCAGACTAATTCAGGTCTTAGCGCAGGATACAGCTGCCCTGTATACAAAATACAGAGCAGCTGTAACAAAAAAGGTAAAATAGTTTTTAATAAAAAACTAATCATAAGGTTGCATAAAACACACCTGACCTTTTTTATTAAGAAAAATCTGTAGCGTTGCAAAAAGTCTGAGTAGCCCTGGCCCTATTCAACATCGTTACCTGAATCCTGTCAGCCCCTCTGCTCTGATGGCTCTAGTGTCCAATCAGGAAACAGCTAGAGCCATCACTCAGAGGGGTGGCTCTGGCAGCATTCCGTGAGGAGAACCTGATGCACTTTAACATCAAGGGGCCGCCTCCGGAGCATTTGCGAACGCGGTGCTGGGGGCATTGAAACAGTTTTCTCGGTAATGCAACTTGCATGACCGACACCACTGGCAGTTATGCTACACTCCCCACCCTGTATATAAAGCCCTTTAACATTTGTTCAATTGTTGGTATATTAACCTCTATTCACGAAGGTCATTTGAAAGGCACTTATGTCACGGCGCTGTGTCATAAGCATTGCACAGGTGTCTTGCACCGGCTAGAGCAGGTGCTGGGCTGTCTAAAGACAGCCAGGATCCTGCTGTAATTGCTGGAGTCGACGTTCACTTCGATTTAAGCTCTTAGATGCCGTGTTTGCTACTGACTGCAGCATTTAAGTGGTTCAGATGGAGGGGGCTACATGGCACCCGGGGGCCTAACAAAGGCCCCAAGGTCTGCCATCAGTTTATGCCGTTTGTGAACTGCCTCTTGCAGGACCTAGTTTTGTTCTTCTTCTCTATGCGGAAACTGTCTCAGAATCCGTGGCAACAAATCTCCGATACCACCTCCCATTGATTTCAATGGGAGACGGAAGCATGCTCTTTCCACCTCTGACCTCTCATTGAAATCAATGGGAGGCAGAGAAATCGTTTTTCGCTGTGTTTTTTGCCTGTGGCGATCAATGGTCACAAGCGAAAAACGCCACGGGCAAAATCTGTCATTCATGAAGGAATTTTTAGGCAGATTTTTCTGCCTGCTACATAACTCCTGAACAGGGCCTTACGCTGAGTCCTAATACACTGCAATGCAGAAGTATTGCAGTGTATTATAAAGCGAACAAAGTACATCATAGTGGGACAAAAAAATTAGTTTAAAGAGGCTCTGTCACCCAATTATAAGTGCCCTATCTCCTACATAATCTGATTGGTGCTGTAATGTAGATAACAGCAGTGGTTTTTATTTTGAAAAACGATCATTTTTGAGCAAGTTATGAGCAATTTTAGATTTATGCAAATTAGTTTCTTAATAGACAACTGGGCGTGTTTTTACTTTTTACCAACTAGGTGTTGTACAGAGGAGTGTATGATGCTGACCAATCGGTGATCAATCAGGAGAAGTGTATGACGCTGATTGGTCAGTGTCATACACTCCTGGAAACCTTGCTAATGGTTTCCGTTTGTCACCATTCCAGCAGGTTTCCGTTTTATCGACTGGATCAATAGCGCAGTCGACTATTTCTTTCATAATTCCCATGATCATTTTAAATTGTGGGTAATATAATGCATGAACATGTTTACCTACAGAAGTTCTGTATTCTTATGGCTAAAAGACAGGGCAGGTATATAAACATTGCATTGGGTATGACCTAAATCGTCATAGCTTTTCTTTGTTTTTCCTGTGTCCAAAGGAGTCCTACTATGCTGAACAAGGTACAATGCTAATGACAACATGAGGTGCTTTTGTCATCCTGTTAGAAAACTGGTGTCCAAGCGCTTTCCTCTTTTTGCTATAATGGCTTGACTCCTATTATGTGTTAGTTTACAGTATAAGTTCTGAACAGTAAAATTGTATACTTGTGGCTACCAATGTTTCTGAAACCTGTTGTTTCACAGTAAAGGTGGACTTAGACTTTTGATCTTTGTCGACCAGCCAAATATTTTATGTCTATAGTCACCATAAGTGATAAGTGGGGAGATTGCTCAACGATCAGTGTGACCTATGGGTATTGGCTGTGGCTGGAATGGAGTATCTTCATGCTGTAGTTGGGTAGAAAAACCTGAAATGGTCAAATTAATATACTACTTAAAAAAAAAAAAAGTGTCCCAGTGCACTGGCAAGTACCCAATGTTTAGAAGAAGTTCACAAATCCGAAGTGACATAAAGGGAAGGAAGGTTCAGCGTACAAATTAGATTGGAATATACTAGGCTGGTATGGTATACAGTTTTCTTTTTTTATTTATTCTTAACCCCTTCCCATCATAAACAACTTTCAGATTTTAATTATCGTTTTTTCCTCCCCTATTTTTTTTACTTTTCCGTTGATAGTCCTATGAGGGCTTGATTTTTGTGGGACAAGTTGTAGTTTTTCGTAGTGCCATATAATGTACTAGGGAACAGGAAAACAATTATTTGTGGGGTAGAAAATGGAAAAAAAAAGCTATTCCTCCATTGTTTTTTGCGCTTCGTTTTTATGGAATTCACTGTGCAAAAAAAAAAACAACATGTTAACTTTATTCTGCGGGTCAATATGATTACGGAGATACCACATACATATATATATATATATATATATATATATATATATATATATATATATATATATATATACATGTGCGCTGTTTTTTTTTCCATATTTTACAAGTAAAAAGCAAAGTGTAAATTTTTTTATTTTGTGTCGCCAAATTCTGAGAGCCATAACTTTTTTTATTTTTCTGTAGATTGGTATCAGGGCTTATTTTTTGCAGGATAAGCTGTAGTTTTTGATTTATAGCATTTTGGTGTACATGCGACGTTTTGATCACTTTTTATTCCATTTTTTGTGGGAGATTCTAGCGTTTACAATTTTATTTTTTTATGGCGTACACCGTGCAGGTTAAATAATGATATATTGTAATAGTTCAGACTTTTTTTGTTTTTTTTACATAGTAACAAAGTTTTGTTTTGTTTTTTTAAATTTTTTTTTTTTATTAGACCCCCAAGTGGACTTCAACCAGCGATCGTTGGATCGCTTGCAATACTAATGTATTGCAGTATATAGTCTTCCTGACAGGCTTCCATTAAGCCCTGCCGGAGGCAGGGCTTAGTAGGAGCACAAAGATGGCGGGCCTGGGGGCCCATAGCAACCGATTGCATTGCAGGGGGTGTGATGAGCTGCTAGAGGTGGGTCGCCCCCCCTTTCTAATGATTTAAATTCTGCGGTCGTTATTGACCATGGCATTTAATGGGTTAAATGCGTGGGATCCCGCTCGTTACTGTGGAGTGTCGGCTGTAACATACAGCTGACACCTGCATCATATGAAGCGGGTTCACTCCGTGAGTCTGTTCCATACTTCCCTCTACCCGGCTATGACGTATGGATACGTCAAATGTCGGAAAGGGGTTAAACTGTATAGGAAACGTGTAGCTTGCTGTACTTTACTATACAGATCTATCCCACAAAGAAACCTATCATCAAATGTTAATCTTTTATTAATAATGAGAGCCTATTTTCGACATATGCCTACATATTTACAAAGGTCGGATTTGCCATAGGAAGTTCCGACCTATGGACCTGCGGCAGAAATCCGAGGCTCATCTGTCACAATGCCTTTTATAGAGTGCTACACGGTTCCCATTGTAGATATTGCCACACATAGTGCCCTTTGAAGATAGCTGCCACAGTGTGTCCCCTGTAGACTATGCCATGCAATGCCCCTTATTGATGGTGGTCTACAGTTGCCCCTGCAGGTAGTGCCACACTCCTCTCCCTCCCTGTAGATAGGGCCCCTTAAACAAATAACCAAAAACTTTTTACTCACCTAGCCCCGTTCCTGCGATGAATGGAGCTCCACAGCAGGCCTCCTTAGCCACGGAAAGGCCTGAAGCCTATAAAACGCCAAGACTGGACCCTTGTGTAGGCCGGTGCAGCGATCCTGTCCCAGTGTCTTAGAGGCTGCAGGCCTAACATGGCATATAGCCTAGTGAATGGTAGGGAGCTGTTATCTTGCTGCTCCGTCATAGTATACAATTGTATTTGCGTGCTGAGGGCGCAGATATATATATTTGAGGCAGCAGGCGACGCCACTTGCCAGGGTGCGAACCTTGGTCCGCCAGTTGAGGCCCCCTGGAATAGAGTAATGCGTATCTTCAGATCTTGGCTAGTAATAATACACAGTATCATTGTGTCGGAGGTGAGCTTCCCATGGATCCATAGCCAGGATGCAAGAATTTGCTACCTCCGGTAGCATTCAGTATAGTTCAGTTCTTGCAATTTTTTTAACTAATTGTTGGGTTATCACTGGATTTTTTTGGGAAAAATAGCCTGCAAAGGTCCTCTAAATCTGCATTTTTCTACATTTTTCTTTAAAACTTACTAGAACTGTAGAATCTTACCAGGGCTTAAGGAATCCACACACGTTACGGAGTAATATTTCTTTGTGTAATTGCATTTGCAATGTTTTGCAGCTGCAACTAAACATGAGAAATGTTTAATGTATAGCAACTTAATTATTTGGCAAACTGGATAAAGCAAAGAGGGAATGAGGTTGGGGGTATTCCTAACAAAAAACAATTTTGGCATACCCAAGGGATGTTGTCTGGTAGATGCAGGTCCCAGCCCTAGGATCCCCACTTACCTCTAGAACGGGAGTCGTCCGTCCTCTGTCCCACCTAGTGAAAATAAATTTAAAGGTGGCCAGGCATGTTTGCCTCACTATCCCTTCATTTCTATTGGTGTTACGGAAACAAGCGGGCTTGGCTGTTTCCTTAACACCCTTGGAAATTAATTGGGAGCCACACATGTGCGGCCACCTCTCCATTTATTCTCTGCCTGGGTGCAGTGCTGGAATAGGGGGGGGGGGGTCCAGATGACCCCTCTTGAGATATGCCATACATGACGTATCTTGTGGCTATGCCATAAACGTTTACGTTAGGAATACCCCTTTAAAAATCGCCGAAGGGGGGGGGGGGGAAACAATGTGTGCCTTGGGACACAAAAACTCAAGCCTAAATTTGAAACAATGTTTTATAAAGTGTGAGAACTGAAAGTGCTCACACGACGTAAAATGAGTTACTTTTCAGCTCCTGCCATCTCGGTTTTTAGAAAAAAAATTATTTCCTATCAAATAAAATTTCCAGAGCATCTTTTCTTAGAACTCTGCATTGTGCCATTCCTGGCATTCCTCTGGATTGGCAACTGGGTGTTGTCATTCCCCTTGTTATCCCCTAGGTGCACCACGACCCAACTGTACGTCCTGTCATGGGGATGTACTGTTACTGCGCCGTTCCCCGACAGCTGACACTCTGTTGCTGATCAGCGGCTCATTTCCGCTGATTTTGTCAATTAACCCCTGAAATGCGGTGATCAATTGCAATTGCCGCATTTTAGAGGTTTATAGCACAACGGCAGACCTCACAATGAAATCGTGAGGTTTGCAGATGACTAGCATGGCGACCGGAGGCCAAGTAATGACCTCTGTGTCTGCCATGTATGGAAGCCTATCAGGACCAGGAAGTCACTGTGTCGTTCCCGATGCACACTGCCGATGACAGTGTGCATCGGGAACTGGGAGGTCAGCTGTCCGTCAATTAACCCCTCAAATGCGGCGCTCAATTGCGATCACCGCATTCAGGGGGTTTGTAGCACATCAGCGGGCCCCACGCAATTCTGGGGGTTGCTAATGCTTGTGATGGCATCCGGTGGCCAGACAACGGCCTCCGGGTCTGCCATGTATGGAAGCCTACGAGGACCAGCCTCTAGCTGGTCCTCGTAGACTTACTGTCAGAGTGACTGTGATGTCACACTGACAGTTGGAATACATTACACTACCTAGGTAGTATAATGTATTCTAGCAGCGATCAGAGCTGCAGGTAAAAAAAGAGTGTAAAAAGTAAAAAAAAATGTTTTACAAAAGTGTAAAAATAAGAATTTTTTCCTATGATAAGTCTCTTTTTATAGGAACAAAATTAAACCGTACACTTATTTGGTATCTCCGCGTTCGTAACGACCCAAACTATAAAACTATAATGTTATTTTTCCCGCACGGTGAACACCGCAAACAAAGTAAACTAAAATCATTGCCAGAATCACTATTTTTTGGTCACCACCCCTTGCAAAATATAGAATAAAAAGTGATCAAAAAGTCGCACATACCCCAAAATAGTATCAATAAAAACTACAAACCGTCCCGCAAAAAACAAGCCCTTACACCACTTTTTTGAATGAAAAATAAAAAAGTTATGGCTCTCAGAATATGACACAGAAAATTATTTATATAAACAAGTGATTTTATTGTGCGAACGCTGCAAAACATAAAATAAGATATACATATATCGCCGTAACATTTTTAGTGCATAATGAATGCCCTAAGAAATAAAGCATTTCAAATGCCAAAATCAGTTTTTTGGGCACCTTAGCACTAAATAAAATGTAATAAGTGATCCAAAAATTGTATGTACAAAAAATGGTACCGATAAAAACTACAGCTCGTCCCGCCAAAAATAAGCCCTCACGCCGCTCAATCGACCAATAAATAAAAGTTACGGCTCTCGAAATGTGTCGATACAAAGTAAATAAATATATATATATTTTATTTTTTTAACAAATAGTTTTTTCTTTGTAAAAGTAGTAAAATCTATAAACTATATACATTTGGTGTCACCGTAATCTTATTGACCCGCAGAATAAAGTTAAGTTGTCGTTTTTACCGCACGGTGAAAGCGGTAAAAAAACAATGGAGGAATCCAGTTTTTTCCAATTTCACCCCGCAAAGAATTTTTCTGTTTCCCAGTACATTATATGGTACTTTTAAATTGTGTCAATAGAAACTACAGCTCTTCCCGCAAAAAAATAAGCCCTCACACTGCTCTATTGATGTAAAAAGAAAAAAGTTATGGGAGTGAAAAACTAAAATGGAAAAGCAAAAAAGGATCAGTCCTGCAAAGGTTAATTAATTTCTAATAAAAAATAAATAAATATTACCACATTTGGGGTATTGTCATACTCTGAAAAGATTGCGTTGCAAATTTTGGGCGGCTTTTTCTCCTTTATCCCTTGTGAAAATGAAAAAATTCAACATTTTAGTGGACAAAAATGTTGGTATTCATTTTCACACTAAATTCTGCAAAAAAACCTGTGTGGTCTAAATGCTCACTATACTCCTAGAGGGGTGTAGTTTCCTAAATGTGGTCACCTTTAGGGCAGATTCAGACGAACGTTGCGTTTTTGCGCGCGCAAACCACGCGGCGTTTTGCGCGCGCAAAAAACATTTGACAGCTGCGTGTGTCATCCGTGTATGATGCGCGGCTGCATCATACACGGCTCATAGAGATGAGGCTAGTCGACGCCCGTCACTGTCCAAGGTGCTGAAAGAGCTAACTGATCGGCAGTAACTCTTTCAGCACCCTCGACAGTGAATGCCGAACACAATATACAGTAACCTGTTAAAAAAAAAAAGAAAAAGTTCGTACTAACCGAGAACTTCCCTCCCGGCCGTTGCCTTGGTGACGCGTCCTTGGTGACGCGCCTCTCGACATCGGGCCCCACCTCCCTGGATGACGCGGCAGTCCATGTGACCGCTGCAGCCTGTGCTTGGCCTGTGATTGGCTGGAGCTGTCACTTGGACTGAATTGTCATCCCGGGAGGTCAGACTGGAGGAAGAAGCCGGGAGGTCAGACTGGAGGAAGAAGCCGGGAGTTATCGGTAAGTGAGAACTTCGTTTTTTTTTTTTACAGGTTCATGTATATTGGGATCGGAAGTCACTTTCCATGGTGCTGAAACAGTTTAACTCTTTCAGCACCCTGGACAGTGACTATCTCCTGACGTCGCGTACCGGAATTTTTTTTGCCGGGTTCGGCCAAAACGAGTTCAGCCGAACCCGGTGAAGTTCGGTTCGGTTGTACGGGTTCGCTCATCTAAAAAGACACTCAGTTTGGATGTTTGGAAACAGAAAAGCACGTGGTGCTTTTCTGTTTACATTCATCCTTTTGACAGCTGGTGCGCTGTTTCAGTCGGTTCGCACGGAAGTGCTTCCGTGCGACCTGCGTGGTTTTCACGCACCCATTGACTTCAATGGGTGCGTGATACGCAGAGATATTGAACATGTCGCGTTTTTTGCGCAGCTGACAAACGCGCAAAAAGCACGGACTGTCTGTACTGCCCCATAGACTTGTATTGGTCTGTGCGTGGCGCGTGAAAACCACGCGGCCCGCACGGACCGAATACACGTTCGTGTGACTCCCCCCTTAGGGTGTTTCCACTTTTTTGTTTCTTCCAGGGTGTGGCAAACGTGACATGGCACTGAAAACCATTCCAGAATAAGTTGTGCTCCAAATGGCGCTCCTTCCCTTCTGAGCCCTGCTGTGGGTCCAAACAGCCGTTTATTACCACATATGGGATATTGCTGTAATCGTGAGAAGATGCTTTACAAATGTTGGTGCATTTTCTTCTTTATTCCTTGTAAATATTACAAACTTCTATGGTTTTTGTTGTTTTTTTCCCAGAAAAAAAGTAGATTTTCATTTTCACAGACTAAGCCCTTATTCACACGGACATGTCCCTTTTGCGCGCGCAAAAGGTCCATGTGGCATCCGCATATGGTGCGTGGCTGCGTTATTTTCGTGCAGCCGGCTTCATTATGACACTGGTTTTATGTTTACAAACAGAAAAGCACGTGGTGCTTTTCTGTTTTCATTCATTTATTTTACTACTGTAGCGCGCATCACCCGGAAGTGCTTCCGTGCGCGATTTGCACGCACCCATTGACTTCAATGGGTGCGTGCTGTGCGAAACACGGCCAAATATAGGACATGTCGTGAGTTTTTTAAATTCACCGACAGTCTGAACGGCCCCATTCCTTAACATAGGTCCGTGCGATGAGCGTGAAAATCACGTGCGTAGCATGGACGTATAACATGTTCGTGTGAATAAGGCCTAACTCCCATAAATATAGCAAAATACCTGTGGGGTCAAAATGCTAACTGTACCCCTAGATAAATTACTTGAGGGGTAGTTTTCCAACTGGTCACTTTTGGGGAGTTTCCACTGTTTTGACACCACAAGACCTCTTCAAACCTGACGACATGGTGCCTAAAAAAGAAAAGCAGACTCCAAAATCCACGAGGTGCTCTGTCGCTTCTGAGATCTGTGCTTCAGTGCACACTAGGGCCACATGTGGGTTATTTCTATAAACTACGGAACCTGGGCAATAAATATTGATTGCATTTCTCTGGTAATACCTTCTGTTACAGACAAAATGTATTACAAATGAATATCGGCAACAAAAAAAAATGAAATTTGTAAATTTCCCCTCTACTTTATTTTCTGTGAAAAGGGTTAAAAAAAAACTTTCTGAATGCTGCTTTGAATTCTTTGAGGGGGTGTAGGTTTTAAAATGGGGTGTCTTATTGGGGGATTCTAATATATAAGGCCCTCAAAACCAGTTCAGAACTAAACTGGCCCCTGTAAAAATAGCATTTTTAAATTTTCTTAAATGTGAGAAATTGCTGCTAAATTTCTAAGCCTTGTAACGGCCTAGAAAAATAAAAGGATGTTCAAAAATAACGATGCAAACATAAAGTAGACCTATGGGAAATGTTAACTAGTGACTATTTTGTGAGGTATTCGTATCTGTTTTACAAGCAGATACATTTTAAATTTAGAAAAATGCAAATTTTTGCAAATCATCTTTCAATTTTGGTGTTTTTCACTAATAAATATCGAATTTATTGACCAAATTTTTGCACTATCATAAAGTCCAATATGTCATGAGAAAACAATCTCAGAATCGCTTGGATAGGTAAAAGCATTCCTAAGTTATTACCACATAAAGTGACACATGTCTGATTTGAAAAAAATCGGCTGTGCCACAAGGCCAAAACAGGCCGTGTCCTAAAGGGGCTAAAATGGTTTGGCCCTACACAGTTTAACCTTCAGCACTGATTGAATAGTTCCAAAGTTTTTAGGGAGACATCCCTTTCCAAGGGGAATGGTAACTGCCAGTTGTTAGTCATACGTTTTCAAGAGGTGATGATATACTTCTAAGAAAAGCTGCTTCAGGGTTATTAGGGCTTATTCACATCTTGAATGTTAGAGACAACCGGTGTCTGACGAAACCCATTTACTTTAACCCCTTAAGGACACGGCCAATTTTAGCCTTGAGGACAGAGCAATTTTTTTTTAAATTCCCTCTTTGCATCCCGACGCTCATAACGCTTTTATTTTTTGTACGACGTAGTTGTGTGAGACTTTGTTTTTTGCGGGACGAGTTGTACTTTATGTACGTACCATTTTTTGGTACAAATACATTATCGTTTAATTTCTATAAATTTTTAATTAGATTAAAATGCAGAAAAAAAGCAGTTGCGCAGCAGTTTTAATATTTTTTTTTTTACACCATACACCGATCATCATAAATAATGTTATACATTTGTTGTACAGGTTGTTACGGTCGTGGCGATACCAAATATGTCTGTATTATTTAATGTTTTGGGACTTATATTTTAAAAAGTTGATTTATTATAAAATGTGTGTTTGTGTATTTTATTTACTTTTTATTTATTTACCATTATTTTTTTTTACATTCATTTAACTTTTTTTTTTTAATCCCATAAAGGGATTTATCATTTTGATTTTTATTTTGTAACTGCAATGTACTGGCATAGATCTATATGCCAGTACATTAGCCTGTTACTGATCGTACACAGGCAGTTGTTAGGGCATACCTCAGTATGCCCTAACAACAGGAAATATGTTCAGACAGCCCTGGGGTCCTTCACTGGACCCTGGGCTGTCTGGCCATATGAGTTGTGGGCTTTGATCGCGTCACAGTTATTTTCTGTGACGCGATCAATGTGCAGTCCCCTCTTTTTGAACGCCGCGATCAGCTGTCATCGCGGCGTTCAAAGGGTTAACAGCGGAGAGAAGATGTTTCTCTTCTCTCCGCTGTCAGAGCGGGGCCGTGGCTGTGTATTACAGCCGTTGCCCCGCTCTCGATCGCGCGCACAGGTACGGCTGTCACACAGGACGAGTATGCTCGTCCTAATGCGCGAAGTGCTCGCCGCTCAGGACGAGCATACTCGTCCTGTGTCGGCAACCAGTTAATGGGTTTCATCAGCTTGTCTGTGGTTTTACCAGAAACCAGAGCGCAGCGTGTTGTGCTATTGTTTTCAGTACTATTGGCTGGCTCTACCACGGAGGCCCCTAATGGAGCTTACAATGCAGATGTGAACAGGCCCTTAGTTGATGGGAAATACAAGTATTGACATTGACGAAGACCTCATTTGATTTTATGTACAACAGTCTCTGCTGTTTACAGAGAATGCTCTCCAAAACAAAAACATCCAGCTATGTTGGAAAAAAAAAAAACACAACACTGCTTGGTAATAGGTAAGGTTCTATGGGATACATATACAAGTGACCAGGTGCCAATAACTCAAATAAGTATTACTGGAATGGTATACAGTAGAGCATACATAAATGCACATCACATTGATCCTTGAAATGGATGGGCTATAGCACAAGATGAGCTACTTTTGTGAGCGGAAACTACAGGCTCCCCAAAGTTGTACAACTGAATATTGGCGAAATGCTCACTGGTCTGATGAACTCTGATTATAACTGCACCACGAAGATGGTAGGTTAAAAATGTAATGGGGGCTGTTCGTGGTGTAATTTAACAAACAAACGCCCAGGCCCCTAAGAAGATTGCTTCTGTTAGTCTTCTCACTCCGAGAGGACAATGCAGCTGCTCAATTACAACCACACAGTCCTCTACCCAGTAGCGTAGCTAAAGGCTCATGGGCGCTGGTGCAACAATTAAGCTTGGGCCTCCGCAGCCTCCCTTCACAGCTTCTGAGTTTGGTCCCTTTCACCTATGACACCTCGCCACACACCCAGTCAGGTTTCCTGGTCTCCCGATGGGATTGTCCTGTTGTAAAAAGCACTCTCTTTGTTGCAGACCCCCTAGCTGGTTCTTACCTTTCTTCCTAGGGGGTGCTCTGGAAGGTGTAAGTGTCCTCTGGAGGGAGCAACACTGTCTGGGGACGGTTACTCCCGCCTCTCCCAGTCCATCACTTCCCTCCTTGGAGGTGGTTTTGATCTCATGACACAAGACCTTCCTGTGGGGGGAGTGCGGTTCTCCCTAGGTTATACTCATTTCCCTGGTGGACCTGGTACGCATGTCCTGGCATTGGTGGCTTCCAACGCAATCTGTGCAAAACTTCCGGTCCCTTCTGGTGAGGTGACGCTTCATACGTTCCAGGAAGTGGTGGTTCTGTCAGCCCTAGTGGGGAGGAGGGGCTTCAGCTGTCCAAAGCAAAGGGCCTCCCCAGCCAATCAATGGCCTATTTAGGCCTGAACCACATGGAGCTACGGTCTCCAGCATCTCCTTCCATAATGGGAATGGTAGGAGAAGCAGCAAGATGCGCTGACTGCTAGGATGCCACAAGATCCTCCAGTCCAGTACTTGAAGAGGTGACTGGCCTATATAGGGTAAGACCAGAAACCCCCCCATTTTTTTGCTGATATTGTACCCTTGTACATATGATTAGGCCAGAGAAGGTCCCAGAAAGAAACTGAATAAAACTTGTAACAATTGCAGCCTCCTACAATAAAAAAAAACTATGCCAGAATTGCCTAGATAAAGTCATCACTGAGGAATCTACAAGTCTGGCATCAAATATTAAGGACATTGTGAGGGCAGAAGTTAGGAATTCCCTAAGAAAAAAAAGAAGGGTCGACCATCCACCTCTTCCATTCGGAGAGTTGGGGTATGTTCACACGGCGGGGGTCCGTAACGGCTGAAATTACGGGGATGTTTCAGCCTGAAAACATCCCCGTAATTTCAGCCGTACCGGCATGTGCAGGCGCTTGAACGCCGCGTCAATTACGGCCGTACTTAGCGCTGCTATTCATTGGAGTCAATGAATAACGGCTCCAATTACGGCCAAAGAAGTGACAGGTCACTTCTTTGACGCGGGCGTCTATTTACGCGCCGTCATTTGACAGCGGCGCGTAAATATACGCCTCGTGTGAACAGTGGGCAGATGTTTGTCAGCGCTATTGAGGCGCTATTTTCGGGTGTAATTCGGGGCAAAAACGCCCGATTTACGTCCGTAAATAGGCCGTGTGAACATACCCTTACGCTCTTCAGATATTACCTATGACGAAGACAGGGGGGGGGGTGTCGGGTAAGAATTTGTTCTTAGCGGAGGCTGTAGCTCAGCTCCTTTAAAACTGTAAGAGCAACAATGCACATTGATGACCCCAAAGAAGACCGTTCTATCCAGGACATAATGTTTGAAGGCTTATGGCCTAGGAAACAGAGAACTTTTCCCATCTATAAAGAACCTAACCCAAAGGGACAGGATTTAAAGGCCTCAAAGTTCCCTAAGAAGAACAAGGGCTTCCTTTTCAGGCCTAAAAAAAAGACCCCAAAAACAGAGAACACCAACAATGATGCCAGAAGATTCATGACGAAATCTCTGCAAATCAGTGGATCCTAAGAATTATAAAGTTAGGGGTATGTTCTAGAGTTCAGGCCCCTGTCCCCAGGCAGGTTCTTTCCTACAAAAGAATCTGGAAAACCAAAGAGCCTTAGGCCCTGTTCACACAGAGTTTTTTTTCAGGCAGAAAATTCTGCCTGGAAAAATCAGCTCCGGTTTTCTTGAAGTGCTTTTGCCACTTTTTTTAGGCTGTTTTTTACCTCTGTCTTTAAGGCTGGGTTCACACGACCTATTTTCAGACGTAAACGAGGCGTATTATGCCTCGTTTTACGTCTGAAAATAGGGCTACAATACGTCGGCAAACATCTGCCCATTCATTAGAATGGGTTTGCCGACGTACTGTGCAGACAACCTGTCATTTACGCGTCGTCGTTTGACAGCTGTCAAACGACAACGCGTAAAAATACAGCCTCGTCAAAAGAAGTGCAGGACACTTCTTTGGACGTTTTTGGAGCCGTTTTCTCATAGACTCCAATGAAAACAGCTTAAAAAACGCTGCGAAAACGCGAGTTGCTCAAAAAAACGTCTGAAAATCAGGGCCTGTTTTCCCTTGAAAACAGCTCCGTATTTTCAGACGTTTTTGGTCACTACGTGTGCACATACCCTAACAGGCAAAGGAAAAAAACACAAGCGGTTTTTGCCATAAAACGCAACAAAAAACGCTGCATCCGTTCACAGCGGTTTTTTCAGGCTCCCATTGTTTTCAATTGGGTTTTTGAGGCAGAAAACGCCTCAAGATAGGGATGTCGCTTTTCATGCGAGCGTTTTTTTCCGCTCGTGGGAAAAACATGCCTCCACCTACCATTGAAATTAATGGGAGGCAATTGCGGCCGTTTTTTGCCACTGGTCCGCCGCGGTTTCCGCAGCAAAAACCACGACGAAAAACTGAATCAGAAATTCTGTTACACACATATATATATATATATATATATATATATATATATATATATATATATATGTGACAGATGGGAAAGCCGTTTTTCCCATTGAAATCAATGGCCAGATGTTTGGAGGCATTCAGCCACCGTATTTTCAGCCGTTTTTCGGGGCGTTTACGTCCCGAAAAACGGCTGAAAATAGGTAGTGTGAACATACTCTCAATCTTCTCTTCAAGGACTGTGTGATGGCATCACTAGATCTGGAAAATGCATATCATCATGTTCCAATATGCAGGCCTCACCAAAAATATTAAAGCGTTTCAGTGACCCTCAACAGCGCCTTGTTCCACCTCCAGTATAGGGTCCTCCCCTTTGACATTCCACAAGTCCCAAGGGTTTTACAAAATTAATTGCAGAGATGACGTCATACATCCGGACGAGAGACGTCCTCCTAATTCCTTACCTGGACTATTTCCTAATAGTGGCAGGGTCAGCTCAGACTCTGACACGACAGAATTAATTAGTTCTTTCCTGTTAAGACTGGGATGGCACATAAATTCTAAAGAAATCAAACTTGATCCCCTCAAACAAATGTTTTTCTAGGGATTCTTCTAAAATCCTCCAGGCAGATGTCTTTTCTTCCAGAAGGGAAGATCAATCCTCTGATAGACAGTCTCAGAACTGTATTTAGACCATGCGACATCTTTCAGGAAAGCTATGTCAGTTCTGGGCCTCTTTACGTCATGCAATCCAGCAGTATTGTGGGCTCCGTTCAGATCCAGGGCTCTGCAACTGGACATTCTAGAACAGTGGTACAAGATCAGTTTCCCTCTAGATCATACGTTTCACATTTCATCTTTAGCCAGGCCTTCTCTCAGATGGTGGTTGAACAGGGAAAATCTTAGAAGGGGCATTACATGGGTAGCAACTCCTACACTCAACATAACCATGGATGCAAGTCCTTGGGGTTGGGGAGCTCACTACGACTACTTTTTCTCCAGGGCCAGTGGGATAACCAGACTTCCCAAAGGTCCTCCAACTTCAGAGAGTTGGCAGCAGTTTTTCAAGCCATGAAATACTCTATACCAGCAATTTCGGGTCAGAATATAAAAATCTATTCAGACAACACGACAGCCGTGGCATATATAAACCATCAGGGGGGGTGAAATCGATTCCACTGACGGATTTATCTTCACAGATATTTTCTCTGGCAGAGCGCCATTTGTTGACTCTCTCAGCCGTCCGCCTGAAGGGAAGGGACAACCGGGTGGCAGACTTCCTAAGCAGGAAGATGTTACACCTGTCCGAATGGTCACTAAATGCAGAGATATTTCAGAAGATAGTGTACAAATGGGGTGTATCCTGTTTGCATCCAGGGAAAACATTATGGTCAAAAGCTTATCCCTAGATCCCACAGACTACCCAACAGCAATAGATGCATTTGCCCAGTATTGGAGTCAAGAGAGGGGTTATGCCTCCCCACCCCCCTTATGTCTTCTACCAAGAGTGATAAGAAAAATAAGGGAAGACAGAGCCTCAATAATACTAATAGCCCCCTTCCGGCCGAAGGGACCCTGGTTCACGTGGTTGAGGAGAATGTCCTAGGATCAGCCTTGGATTCTTCCGACCATACCAGATCTCCTGTACCAGGGTCCAGTATTGCACACAGAAATATTAAAACTTAATCTGACAGCCTGGAAACTAAAAGGATCATTCTTAGACATAGAGGGTTCTCTGAGTCTGTCATTTTAACTCTGCTGGCCAGCAGGAAACAGGTTACCTCAGAGATGTATCAAAGAGTCTGGAGAGCATTTATAAACTTTGCGGCTATACACATAGATCCCCTAGCTAAACCAGATATCCCATTGATATTAGAACTTTTCCAGGCAGGACTGAATAAAAACCTCAAGCCAATTACCTTAAAAGTCCAGATATCCGCATTAAGTTTTTTTTCTTTGATTTTAGATTGGCGAAACGCCCCTGGGTAAGGAGATTCCTGACAGCCTCCTCTAGGCTTAAACCACAGGTTAGGTCTTCAGTTCCCCCTTGGGACTTAAATATGGTTCTCAAGGCCATGATCAATTCACCATTTGAACCACTAAACTCTATGAGGGTATGTTCACACGCAGTGTTTCCAGACGTAATTCGGGCGTTTTACACCTGTAATTACGCCTGAAAAAACGCCCCTAATACACCTACAGACATCTGCCTATTGCTTGCAATGGGTTTTACGGTGTTCTGTTCCCACGAGGTGTAACTTTACCCGTCGCTATCAAAATATGGCACGTAAAAAGACCCCTGCGAAAAAGAAGTGCATGTCACTGCTTGGGACGTTTTTGGAGCCGTTTTTCATTGACTCCATTGAAAAACAGCTCCAATAACGACCGTAAAATATGCAGCGAAAAACGTGAGTTGCTACAAAAACGTCTGAAAATCAGGAGCTGTTTTCGCCTGAAAGCAACTCCGTATTTTCCGACGTTTTTGGTCACTGCGTGTGAACATACCCTAACCCTTAAAATGTTGAAACTCAAAATGAAGTTTTTATTAGCCATTAGGTCAGCACGTAGAGTGAATGAGATACAGGCCCTCTCTGCTTTTCCTCCATATACTCTACTGTTAGAGGATAGAGTCATCATGAAAACTTTACCAGGTTTCCTTCCCAAAGTAGTATCTCCTTTTCATCAAAACCAAGAGATTATTCTCCCCTCCTTTTGTGCTTCCACTAAAAATCCAAAGTGTTTGGGTATGTTCACACGAGGGCGTCCGTAACGGCTGAAATTACGGGGATGTTTCAGCCTGAAAACATTACCGTAATTTCAGCCGTAACGGCATGTGCAGGCGCTTGTACGCCGCGTCAATTACGGGCGTAATTAGCGCTGCTATTCATTGGAGTCAATGAATAACGGCTCTAATTACGGCCAAAGAAGTGACAGGTCACTTCTTTGACGCGGGCGTCTATTTACGCGCCGTCATTTGACAGCGGCGCGTAAATATACGCCTCGTGTGAACAGACAAACGTCTGCCCATTGCTTTCAATGGGCAGATGTTTGTCAGCGCTATTGAGGCGCTATTTTCGGGCGTAATTCGGGGCAAAAACGCCCGATTTACGTCCGTAAATAGGCCGTGTGAACATACCCTTTGACTGCCTGTAATGAGATGCCTGGTCCAGTACCTAGAGGTCACTAAAGATTTCCGATCTTCTGTGAATTTGTTTATTCAGTTCCAGGGTCTTAACAAGGGATGTGCAGCCAGTAGATCTACAATAGCTAGCTGAATTAGATAAGCCATACTTTTAGCTTATGTTAAACAAAAGCTCCAGAGCTCTTTCGAGCTCACTCCACCAGGGCTGTGTCCACTTCCTGGGCCGAGAGAGCAGAAGCATCCCTGGGTCAGATATGCAAGGCTGCTAAATGGAGTTCCCCTCACACCTTCCTTAAAGAGGCTCTGTCACCAGATTTTGCAACCCCTATCTGCTATTGCAGCAGATAGGCGCTGCAATGTAGATTACAGTAACGTTTTTATTTTAAAAAAACGAGCATTTTTGGCCAAGTTATGACCATTTTTGTAGTTATGCAAATGAGGCCTGCAAAAGTCCAAGTGGGTGTGTTTAAAAGTACAAGTCCAAGTGGGTGTGTATTATGTGCGTACATCGGGGCGTTTTTAATACTTTCACTAGCTGGGCGCTCTGATGAGAAGTAACATCCTCTTCTCTTCAGAACGCCCAGCTTGTGACAGTGCAGATCTGTGACGTCACTCACAGGTCCTGCATCGTGACGGCCACATCGGCACCAGAGGCTACAGCTGATTCTGCAGCAGCATCAGCGTTTGCAGGTAAGTCGATCTTACCTGCAAACGCTGATGCTGCTGCAGAATCAGCTGTAGCCTCTGGTGCCGATGTGGCCGTCACGATGCAGGACCTGTGAGTGACGTCACAGATCTGCACTGTCACAAGCTGGGCGTTCTGAAGAGAAGAGGATGTTACTTCTCTTCACAGCGCCCAGCTAGTAAAAGTATTAAAAACGCCCCGATGTACGCACCTAATACACGCTCACTTGGACTTTTACTTTTAAACACACCCACTTGGACTTTTGCAAGCCTCATTTGCATAATTACAAAAATGGTCATAACTTGGCCAAAAATACTCGTTTTTTAAAAATAAAAACGTTACTGTAATCTACATTGCAGCGCCTATCTGCTGCAATAGCAGATAGGGGTTGCAAAATCTGGTGACAGAGCCTCTTTAAGCACTGCCGATTACAGCTGCATACAGCCTCTGACTTAGCCTTTGGTAGAAAAGTACTACAAGCTGTAGTCCCACCCTAAAATCTCGACTTCTATTGTACCTCTCCAGGGATGCTATCATAGGTGAAAGGGTAAAAGATTTATTACTTACCGGTAATCGTTTTTTCATGAACCTATGACAACACCCCTCTGTCACTCTCCCTTTTCTTGTATTATATGATTCTCATAATGAGGGGGATTGTTAGAGATTGGAATCCAGAGGGCTTCTTTTTGTAAATACTGTATATAATGGTGTGACGTAATTTCACTTGCGTGGTGCAAAATAAAAAAATTCATATAAACTTTTTTTAATCAAAAACACAAAAGTTTTCACATGTTTTTTTTTTTCACAATACATGCACACACAAGTACAAAAAAGCACAAGCAGTACAAAAGAAATACACATTAACCGCTTCCCGACCGCCCACTGTATATTCACGTCGGCGCTTGCTGGGCTCTGTGCAGCGCTGACGTGTTAAAAGCGCGATCCGGGTGTCTCAGAGTAGCGCTGACACCCGGATCGCGCTGTTAACCCCTGCCTCTGGTCCCGGAGATATGACCGGGACCTAATTGGTTCAGGTCCCGGTCATGTGATCGCAGGGAAAGTTTGTTGTAGCAACGAACTGGAAAGTTTGTTACTACAACGAACTGGAAAGTTTGTTACTACAACAAACTGGAAAGTTTGTTGCTACAACAAACTTTCCCGGGGACCGATTGCGGGTGCTGCAATCAGTTATAAGGCAGAACCGGAGGCCATACAACGGCCCCCGGGTCTGCCATGCACAGCAGCCTATGAGAACCAGCCGGAGGCAGGTCCTCATAAGCTTCCTGTCAGTGTGACTCTCAGGGTATGTGCACACGGTAGCAATCTTTTACGTCTGAAATGACAGACTGTTTTCAGGAGAAAACAGCTGCCTCGTTTCAGACGTAATTGCTCCTCCTCGCATTTTGCGAGGCTTCTCTGACAGCCGTAAATTTTGAGCTGTGCTTCATTGAGTTCAATGAAGAACGGCTCAAATTACGTCTGAAAGAAGTGTCCTGCACTTCTTTTGACGAGGCTGTATTTTTACGCGTCGTCGTTTGACAGCTGTCAAACGACGACGCGTAAATGACAGGTTGTCTGCACAGTACGCCGGCAAACCCATTCAAATGAATGGGCAGATGTTTGCCGACGTATTGTAGCCTTATTTTCAGACGTAAAACGAGGCATAATACGCCTCGTTTACGCCTGAAAATAGGTCGTGTGAACCCAGCCTCAGCGTCACACTGACAGTTTATAATACGTTACACTACCTAGGTAGTGTAATGTATTATAGCAGCGATCAGTGCTGCCAGTCTTCAAGTAAAAAGTAAAAAATAAAGTAATAAAAATGTTTTATAAAAGTGTAAAAACAAGTTATAAGAGTTACAAAAACAAAAAATGCTTTTTTTCCTATAATAAGTCTTTTATTATAGGGAAAAAATGAAAATGTTAAAAAAAAAAGTACACATATTTGGTATGACTGCGTTCACAACGACCCAAACTATAAAACGATATTATTTTTCCCGCACGGTGAACAGCGCAAAAAAAATAATTAAAAAACAATGTCAGAATCACTTTTTTTGGTCATCAACCCTCCAAAAATATATAATAAAAAGTGATCAAAAAGTCGCATGTACCCTAAAATAGTACCAATAAAACCTACAACCCGTCCCGCAAAAAACAAGCCCTTACACAGCTTTTTTGACTGAAAAAACTAATATGGTGACACAAAAAATAAATAATTTTATCGAAAAGTGATTTTATTGCGCAAATGCCACAAAACATAAAAATACTATATACATCTGGTATCGCCGTAATCGTATCAACCCGCAGAATACAGTAAAATGTCATTTATAGCGCACGGTGAAAAGTGTAAAAAAAAAAAAGACAAAAAACATTGTCAGAATTTGTTTTTTTGTCACTTTGCTTGCCATAAAAAATCTAATAAAAAGTGATAAAAAAAATCACATGTACCCTAAAATGGTACCAATGAAAACTACAGATTGTCCCACAACAAATAAGTCCTCGCACGGCTCCGGTGAAGAAAAAATAAAAAAAGTTCTGGCTCTCAGAATATAGCGACAGAAATTGTGCAGTGTTCAAAAGCGGATAAGATCGGGCGCCATTTATCAGTGCGACATTGGCCACATATCTGCGGATTATTATTTATTTACCGAATTATTATACCCTCTTATTATGTCCTGATGTACACTGCCCAATTTACACATACCCCCACATCATAAACTGAAATACCAGCAAAACCCCAAACAGAACAGTTACCAAGCAAAATCTGCGCTCCAAAAGCCCAAAGAGCCCCACAGCGTGCCCAAACACCAGCTTACGTCCACATATGTGATATTTTATATCCGGGAGAACCCGCTCAACATTGTACGAGGTATTTGTCTTCAGTGGCACAAACTGGGCACAACATATTGTGCATTAAAAGGGCATATCAGTGGAATTGTTAATTTTCACTTTGCACCATCCACTGCGCATTAACGCCTTCGCGCACCACGACTTAGCATGTCGTGGTGCGGGGGGTTATATATGGAGCGGGCTCATGCGCTGCGCCCGCTCCATATTCTGCAGGTGTCAGCTGTGTATTACAGCTGACACTCGGGACTAACGGACGGGAACAGAAATCGCGCTGTTACAGGAGCCTGTAAAATGACATTATACTTCAATACATTAGTATTGCAGTGTATTGTACCAGCGACCTAATTATCGCTCGTTACAGTCCCCTAAAGGGACTTTTGGGAGGTTTCCACTGTTTTGGTACCTCAGGGGCTTGGCAAATGCGACATGACACCCGAAAACCATTCCAGCTAAATTTGAGCTACAAAAGCCAAATATTGTTCCTTCCCTTCTGAGTCTTGCCATGGGTCCAAACAGCAGTTTATTACCACATATGGCGTATTGCTGTAATCAGGACAAATTGCTTTACAAATTTTGGGGTGATTTTTCTCCGTTATTCATTGTAAAAATTAAACATTTCTAGGTTTTTTCAGAAAAAAGTAGATTTTCATTTTCATGGCCTAATTCCACTAAATTCAGCAAAAAAACTGTGGGGTCAAAATGCTAACTATACCCCTAGAAAAATTCCTTGAGGGGCGTAGTCTACAAAATGGGGTCACTTTTGGAGGGTTTCCCCTGTTTTGGTCCCTCCAGGGCGTTGCAAACGCGACATGGCACTGAAAACCAATCCAGCAAAATCCGTGCTCCAAAATCCAAATGGTGCTCCTTCCCTTCTGAGCCTTGCTGTGGGTCCAATCAGCAGTTTATTACCACATATTGGATATTTCTGTAATTGGGAGAAGTAGCTTTACAAGTTTTGGGATGCTTTTTATTCTTTATTCCTTGCAAATATTTTTTTTTTATATTTTTCAGAAAAAAAGTAGATTTTCACTTTCACAGGCAAACTCCAATTAATATAGCAGAAGACCTGTGGGTCAAGATGCTAACTATACCCCTAGATAAATTCCTTGAGGGGTGCAGTTTCCAAAACAGTGTCACTTTTGGGGGATTGCCACTGTTTTGGCACTACAAGACCTCTTCAAACCCGACATGGTGCCTAAAATATATTCTAAAAAAAGGAGGCCACAAAATCCACTAGGTGCTCCTTTGCTTCTGAGGCCGGTATTTCAGTCCATTATCACACTAGGGCCACATGTGGGATATTTCTAAAAACTGCAGAATCTGGGCAATAAATATTGTGTTGCGTTTCTCTGGTAAAACCTTCTGTGTTACAGAAAAAAATTTATTACAAATGAATTGGAGATAAAATTTGTCAATTTCCCCTCTACATTGCTTTAATTCCTGTGAAACGCCTAAAGGGTTAAGAAACTTTCTGAATGCTGTTTTGAATACTTTGAGGGGTGCAGTTTTTAATATGGGGTGATTTATGGGGTCTATCTAGTACATAAGGCCCTCAAAGCCGCTTTAGAACTGAACTGGTCCCTGTAAAAATCGCCTTTTGAAATTTTCTTGAAAATGTGAGAAATTGCTGGTAAAGTACTAAGCCTTGTAACGTCCTAGAAAAATAAAATAATGTTCAAAAAACTATGCAAATATAAAGTAGACATATGAAATATATGTAAAATAGTAACTATTTTGTGTAGTATTACTATCTGTTTTACAAGCAGATACATTTAAAATTAGAAAAATCATAATTTTTGCAAATTTTCTCTAAATTTTGGTGTTTTTCACAAATAAGCAATGAATTTATTGACCAAATTTTTCCACTAATATAAAGTACTATATGTCACGAGAAAACAAGAATCGCTTGGATAGGCAAAAGCATTCCAGAGTTATTACCACATAAATTGACACATGTCAGATTTGAAAAAATGGGGCTGGTCCTGAAGGCCAAAATTAGCTCGGTCTTGAAAGGGTTAACAAATAACACCACCCCACCCCCTCCCCTCCAACCTAGTACACCTGGAAAAGAATCCACCCCAATCCACCAGAACAACATGTCATGTCATCAAGCAATGTGCCCCACCCAGCAGTCATAAGCGTGGTGACATCCATCAGCAGTATGTTAAACCGTAACATATGCATACTATCTCATTATATCCCTATATTTCTCCAACAATGTTCCTAAATATCCCCCTATCTCTTACTAGCTCCACAGACGCTAGACCCGAGCCATCCAGCCATAATGCCCACATCTCCTCAAATTTTTTTAAGGCACCCCGTTTCGAAAATTTAGGTTTTTCCATGGATACAAGCCAATTCACTTTGGCAACATATTCTACTCTTGTAGGAGGAAGCTCCTGAAACCATTTCTGAGCAATTAATTTCCTTGCCATGTATAGCAACCAAGCTACAGCAATTTCAAATACCTCAGAACCCATTAGATCGGTCACATAGCCCAACACACACACACACACACACACACACACACACACACACACACACACACACACACACACACACACACACACACACACACCGTCATTGTAAGATTAGCAGAGTATACCTTGCACCAATTACATAAAGGATTATCCCTCAGTACAATGTAGAATAAGAACTGAGGCATTTTATATACCCGGTGTAGAAGATACAAATGCGACAACCTATGTGCCTCACTCATAGACAATCTAGGGATATACTCCACTATCTCCTGCCATTGCCCCTATTCTATAGGACCAATATCTCTTTCCCACTTTTCTTTAACCCCAAGAGGTCTTTTAGAGTACTCTCTATCCATGATATATTTATACACCAATGAGATAAATCCCTTCGATTTTGCCGTATCACCAACAAGAGTAACAATCGGATTCGTAGTGAATGTGATTGTATCTCCTATATTGGCTTCTGTGCCCAATGCATGTCTCAGTTGTAAGTATTCAAAAAAGGAATCATTAGACAAAGCAAATTCAGATCTCAAATCGGAGAACAGTTTCAGAGCTCCCTCTTTATAAACCTGCGTCAACCAGAATATTCCCTTATATTTCCATCTCCCAAATCCTTCCAGGCTCGCAACCTCAGGTAAACAAGGGTTATTCCATAGAGGAGTGATTTGTGTATGTCCTTGAATTCCCAAAAGATCTTTTACCTTCCCCATACTCTATGTATTTGATAGAACGTGGGCAACCTCTTAGTATGTGTCTTAAATTTACCAACCTCTAAAGCAGGGGTCTCAAACTCGGCCGGGTAAGTGGGCCGCATATAGAAAAAATGAGAATTTGATACAATACAAAATTATTGTTAATCAATTAGTTATTTGAACTACTATAACACTACATTACTATAATAGTGCTAGGTTTAAAATTTGAGATATTTCTCCACGTGCTTATTTCAACAATCCAGCTTTCCAGTTTAAGTGTCGCTAAATGCAGTCTGGCAGCTCAGTTAGCACACATGTCAAGATTGGGCAGCCCCTTTTTAGATATAGCCGCAGTGCCCTCTGTGGATGCTGCCGCAGTGCCCTCTGTGGATGCTGCCGCAGTGCCCTCTGTAGATAAGGACACAGTGCCCTCTGTAGATAAGGCCACAGTGCCCTCTGTAGATAAGGCCACAGTGCCCTCTGTAGATAAGGCCACAGTGCCCTCTGTAGATAAGGCCACAGTGCCCTCTGTAGATAAGGCCACAGTGCCCTCTGTAGATAAGGCCACAGTGCCCTCTGTAGATAAGGCCACAGTGCCCTCTGTAGATAAGGCCACAGTGCCCTCTGTAGATAAGGCCACAGTGCCCTCTGTAGATAAGGCCACAGTGCCCTCTGTAGATAATGCAACACACCCCTAGATAATGCCAGTGTCCTTCAGATACTGCCACACACCCACTTGTAGATAACACCACAGTGCCCTCTGTCGAGGCTGCCACAGTGCCCTCTGTCGAGGCTGCCCCAGTGCCCTCTGTCGAGGCTGCCCCAGTGCCCTCTGTCGAGGCTGCCCCAGTGCCCTCTGTCGAGGCTGCCCCAGTGCCCTCTGTAGAGGCTGCCCCAGTGCCCTCTGTAGAGGCTGCCCCAGTGCCCTCTGTAGAGGCTGCCCCAGTGATGTCAGGGGCTTGCCCAGAGTTGGAGTCCCAGGCAGAGCGCTAGTAGGCTCTTCCTGGGACTCCAGCTGTGCTCCTGACATCACTGGGACTCCTGCTCTGGGGAAGCCCCTGACATCATTGTCGATGTATGGACAGCGATGTCAGAGGCTTCCCCGGAGCAGAGCCGACACCAGCGCTCTGCTCGGGACTCCGGCTCTGGGGAAGCCCCAGACATCGCTGTACATATGTGGACAGCGATGTCAGGGAATTCCACAGAGTCCCGGAGCAGAGCCGACAACAGCGCTCTGCTCGGGACTCCGGCTCTGGGGAAGCCCCAGACATCGCTGTTCATATGTGGACAGCGATGTCAGGGAATTCCACAGAGTCCAGGAGCAGAGCCGACACCAGCGCTCTGCTCCGCTCTGGGCAAGACCCTGACACACTGTCCATATATGGGCAGCGATGTCAGGGAATTCCACAGAGTCCCGGAACAGAGCCTGTACTAGCGCTCTGCCCGGGACTCCGGCTCTGGGGAAGCCCCAGACATCGCTGTTCATATGTGGACAGCGATGTCAGGGAATTCCAGAGTCTCGGAGCAGAGCCGATGCTAGCGGCTCTGTGTCCCGCAGGCCGCAGATGACAGCCCCAGGGGCCGCATGCGGGCCGCGTGCTTGAGACCCATGCTCTAAAGCTTCAAACAACCTCTCACACTGCGTGAAATGTCTTAGTATACTCTGCACAGAGTCTGATTCTTCCAACCCCCACCCCCTAAGGTGTTGGACCTGTGCCGCCACATAATATATCCCGGGATTAGGGGCTGCCAAACCACCATCCAACTTCCTCTCTGCAATGTGTCTAATTTTATACGTACATGCCCTTTCTTCCATATAAGATCCCTAAACAGCCGATTAACTATCAAAAAGAATCGTTGGGATATCCATACAGGTGAATTATGCAAAAAGTATAACAGCTGAGGCATCCACACCATCTTGATGAGATTGGTACGCCCTATTAATGAGATAGGTAACCCACACCAGGCCACCAGTTTATGTCTAAATTTATCAAACGGGGTCCAAATTTAGGCGTTCAAAATCAGTCAGCACTGTTGATATCTTTATTCCCAAATATTTGATAACAGTAGCACATTGCAGCGGGATATGTTCCCTATCCAACTCCACTAGAGGTTCATCTATCGGGAGCAAATCCGACTTAGTCCAATTGATGGTTAACCCAGAATATGATCCATATCATCTGATGACACCAATTGCATTATCCAAAGTATGCCCCGTGTCTCCTAAGAAGAGAAGCATGTCGTCAGCGTACAGGGCTATCCTTTCCTCTATGCTACCACGACAAAAACCCACAATCCCCGGATGTTGTCGGATACTGGGCGCAAGGGGCTCTATGGCAATTGCAAATAGTAACGGTGATAAAGGACATCCCTGTCGAGTACCCCTACCCAGCTCGAACAGTTCCGTTAAAGCACCATTCACCCGTACCCGAGCCACAGGAGCCTTATATAAGAGATGAACAGAAGCAATAAACTTCTCCCCAAACCCCATCTTCTCCAGAACTCTCCAAAGAAACTCCCACTCTATATTGTCAAAGGCCTTGGCCGCATCCAAAGAGCAGACCGCTAATTTCCCTGGATTATCCACTGGAATCTGCATGTTTAAATACAAGTATCTAAGGTTAATGGCCGTAGACTTTGCAGGCATAAAGCCAGTCTGGTCTGGATGTATCAGACTAGTGATTACCCTAGAAAGACGTACAGCCAAGGCCTTTGCAATAATTTTAACATCATCGGTAGTAGGGAGATTGGCCTAAACGAATCCGGCATAAGTGGATCTTTTCCAGGTTTCAGCAGTACGACTATTATAGCTTCTTGCATAGTGCTCAGTAGGGATCCTGATGTCAAGGCCTCTCCAAACACCGTCAATAGTTCCGGAAGCAATACATCCCCAAATTGTTTATACAATTCCACTGGTAATCCATCTAGTCCTGGCGCCTTGTTATTGGCCAAAGATGCAGCAGCATTTTGTAACTCTTCCAGAGTCAACCTGGTCTCTAAGAAATCCCTATCCTCATCTGACAGTACACAGAGACTTGTGCCAGATAGAAACTGCTGAATCTCTTCATTCGTGACAGTAATTCTAGATTTATACAAATTCTGATAAAACAGGTGAAATACCTCAAGTATCTGTGACGTTTCAGACACCAAGGCCCCTTGAGAGGTAGAAATAGATGCCACAGATGAAGACCCTTCCTTTGTTTTGATAATAGTAGCCAGCATATGGCCAGCCCTATCCCCTTCCTCAAAATGAAACTCTCTAGAAAAGTACCTTTTATTTTCTGCCTCTGTCAAAAGATGGGACTGCAGAGCCTCCCTAGCTTCCCTCCACAGTGATTCTGTCCCTACGCTCGGGCATTGAATAAATGCTGTTTCAGTTTCATCCACCCTACGTCTCAGAACTACCCCCATCTTTCTAGTTTTGAGTTTCCTCAGACTAATAAGTTTAATAAGGAACCCCCTAACTGAAGCCTTCATGGCGTTCCATACCACATTGCAAGATGCCGTACCACTATTAAATTGAAAATACACCGTAATATGCTTATTGATATTGTCTTTATTCAACAACAGGAGCCAAAATGCATTTACTTTCCACATCTGGATACCCTGTCTAGCTGAATGCGAGAAATCCGCTCTCATAAGGATACGGGAATGATCTGACAACGTTCCAGTTAAATATACTACAGACCGGATCCTAGACAAAAATGTCATTAATGAACATATAATCAATCCTAGACATGGAATTAAATGCTGCAGAATGACAGGAAAACGCCCTAATCTGGGGATATTTATTACGCCAAATATCTATTAACGAGGATTCCATTATCAGATGTCCGAACCGCGTTAGGTCATCCCTCAGCAATCGTACATCTGTATGCAATTTGTCCCAACATTCATTCATCAAGTTGTTAAAATCTCCTATCACAATTAGAGGGGGGTCCTGTAAACCTATTAGTATAGGCCAGAACTTTACTGAGAACCACTCTGGAATATGGAGGTGGCACATACACCGGAGATACAACACACTCAACACCGTAAATAGTACAATGTAGACATATGTATCTACCTTCAGTATCTATGTCATCTTCCATACAGCTAAAAGGAATCAGTTTATGAATAAGAATACAAACACCTCATGAAGACCCAGTGTGAGTAGTATGATAGGCAGGCCCAATCCATGCTCTTTTTACCATTTGTATCTTTGGTTAAATGCGTTTCCTGAAGGCTGACAATAGATGGTTTATGATTCTTAACATAGTCAAAAATGCCCCTTCTCTTAACCGGATCACCCATACCCCTAACATTCCATGATATAATCATTATTTGATCAGCCATCAGCAATACAGATTGAAAAATAATGCACATATCTATACATCCCACCTTTCCTTCCACGTCCCAATAGGAGAAATATATGATCTAGATATGCATACATAAGAAAACAATAAAGCAGTAATCCATCCCAGCTGTGCCCTACCCTCCCTTCCCCAACAAATAGTATCATCAATACCATCAAGAAAAACATATAAAATAATATGAAACCACCTGAGATAAAATCCCAGGCTAGAGCAGGAGTCCACCTTACACCCTTCAAAAGAGCAAGGTCGGTAAGGTGTCCACATAATAGAAGATGGAAATCCATCCCCACTCAGCGAAACATAGCAACTAGTAGTGAACTTTCAGCACATTAGTTCCAATGCACATAAACAATTTGCAAAAGCCAGTGACGAGTGTTCAGTTTCATCCATCATTCCCGTTGACTCCATGACCTTCTCGCCTTAATCTTTGCTCCCATCTATCCATTAATTCTAATGTCACCTTGGGAGTTTCAAAGAAGGGGGTAGAACCCATAGCCACCACACGCAGACGCGCAGGATACAGCATGGCATAAGGCATTTGAAGAACACGAAGACGACGCTTGACATCTGTAAATTTAGCTCTCCTTTTTTGAATGTCCGTAGAATAATCGGGAAAGAATGCAATCTTGCAGCCATTAACAGATATATTAGGCGTTTCTCTTGCCTTCCTCAGAATAACATCACGATCCCTGTAATGCAACAGCTTAGCTAAGACTGTCCTGGGCGGAGATCCTTCAGGCAGCAGCCTTGTTGGCACCCTGTGTGCACGTTCTACTGCATATAATGGTGACAAAGTTTCTCTGCCAAAGGTATTCAAAAGCCAGGCTTCAAAATAAGAAGTGGAATCCAGTCCCTCCACCTTCTCCAGCATTCCCACTATGCGCACATTATTCCTACGGAGTCTGTTTTCAAGGTCAACAGCCTTAGCTACCAATCCTGCAATAGTGTGGACATGGTGGCATATTTCCTGTAATGCAGACGAGAGGGCATCCTCCATATCACTCACTCTGCCTTCCACCTCTGCCGTCCGGTCAGAAATCTTTTTAACATCGTGTCTCAGAAATGTGATATCAGCGGTCACTTTCCCCATTTGTGAGACCAGCATAGAAACATTAGTGTTGCAGGTAGTAACCGCCAGCATAATATCCCTTACAGTCGGTTCTGGGGCAGAATTCAACAGGGCCTGTGCTGAAGTGCCTAATGATGGCCGCGTCAGCATGCTCCAACATGTCCGTCCCGGACCCCAGTATATCCTTGTCACAGCCTGCCTCCTTCTCCTCCTCCACACCAGTGTCGTCCGCTTCATCCACCAACATGTCAGCCACTGCCAGCACCTCTCTATCCCTGCATGCTGCAGAGGCAGACGGTCTAGCATGCCGCATCCGCAGCTCTTTCATGTTGCCTCACCTGCCTGGGAGTGTTAGATCCGGCGCCAGTGCCATTTTGAGCCATGCGTCTCCCCCTTCAAGAAGGGATTTCTTGGTGCGAGTCATCAAGCCAACTCTCCAGAGTCACCCTAGCAGTCACTATACCTTGCTGGCACTGCGGGTGAAGTCTGTGTGCATCAACCGGCTGTTATGTACAGGATAAATGTGTTCAAGCATATCGCAGAGCGGGAGCTCCTACTCCATGCGACTGCTCACATCAAGGTCCAGGCCACGCCCCTTATATAAACTTATTCTCATTCTGAGTTCTTCCTAAAGACTGGGTGTGTGGAGAGGTGTATCCTTTTTTTAATATATATACAGTGAAGGAAATAAGTATTTGATCCCTTGCTGATTTTGTAAGTTTGCCCACTGTCAAAGTCATGAACAGTCTAGAATTTTTAGGCTAGGTTAATTTTACCAGTGAGAGATAGATTATATTTTAAAAAAAAACAGAAATTCACATAGTCAAAATTATATATATTTATTTGCATTGTGCACAGAGAAATAAGTATTTGATCCCCTACCAACCATTAAGAGTTCAGCCTCCTCCAGACCAGTTACACGCTCCAAATCAACTTGGTGCCTGCATTAAAGACAGCTGTCTTACATGGTCACCTGTATAAAAGACTCCTGTCCACAGACTCAATTAATCAGTATGACTCTAACCTCTACAACATGGGCAAGACCAAAGAGCTTTCTAAGGATGTCAGGGACAAATTCATAGACCTGCACAAGGCTGGAATGGGCTACAAAACCATAAGTAAGACGCTGGGTGAGAAGGAGACAACTGTTGGTGCAATAGCAAGAAAATGGAAGACATGCAAAATGACTGTCAATCGACATCGATCTGGGGCTCCATGCAAAATCTCACCTCGTGGGGTATCCTTGATCCTGAGGAAGGTGAGAGCTCAGCTGAAAACTGCACTGGGGGAACTTGTTAATGATCTCAAGGCAGCTGGGACCACAGTCACCAAGAAAACCATTGGTAACACATTACGCCTTAATGGATTAAAATCCTGCAGTGCCCGCAAGGTCCCCCTGCTCAAGAAGGCACATGTACAGGCCCATCTGAAGTTTGCAAATGAACATCTGGATGATTCTGAGAGTGATTGGGAGAAGGTGCTGTGGTCAGATGAGACTAAAATTGAGCTCTTTGGCATTAACTCAACTCGCCGTTGTTGGAGGAAGAGAAATGCTGCCTATGACCCAAAGAACACCGTCCCCACTGTCAAGCATGGAGGTGGAAACATTATGTTTTGGGGGTGTTTCTCTGCTAAGGGCACAGGACTACTTCACCGCATCAATGGGAGAATGGATGGAGCCATGTACCGTCAAATCCTGAGTGACAACCTCCTTCCCTCCACCAGGACATTAAAAATGGCTCGTGGCTGGGTCTTCCAGCACGACAATGACCCGAAACATACAGCCAAGGCAACAAAGGAGTGCCTCAAAAAGAAGTACATTAAGGTCATGGATTGGCCTAGCCAGTCTCCAGACCTTAATCCCATCGAAAACTTATGGAGGGAGCTGAAGATCCGAGTTGCCAAGCGACAGCCTCGAAATCTTAATGATTTACAGATGATCTGCAAAGAGGAGTGGGACAAAATTCCATCTAACATGTGTGCAAACCTCATCATCCACTACAAAAAACGTCTGACTGCTGTGCTTGCCAACAAGGGTTTTGCCACCAAGTATTAAGTCTTGTTTGGCAAAGGGATCAAATACTTATTTCTCTGTGCACAATGCAAATAAATATATATAATTTTGACTATGTGATTTTCAGTTTTTTTGTTTATATAATCTATCTCTCACTGGTAAAATTAACCTAGCCTAAAAATTCTAGACTGTTCATGTCTTTGACAGTGGGCAAACTTACAAAATCAGCAAGGGATCAAATACTTATTTCCTTCACTGTATATATATAATCAGGCCTCCTGTCCAGCGAATGGGATGTCTCCCCAGGGGTGCTGTCGTAGGTTGATGAAAAACCGATTACCGGTAAGTAATCAATCTTTTTTGTGCGCCCACACAGAAATAATATCCTCTTTATGCTCCCATAAAATTATCACTGCCCTCTCGGGGGTTCTACATAGTAAAAAGTCCCCCTTTGTGCCCCCCCCCAATTTAATAATGTACCCCACAGTGGGGGGCATGGCCTAGTGGCAAATGTAGGCAGACGTGTGCGTTTGGAGCTCCTGCTGTGCCCATCCTGAAACGCCATAGAATCCGGCTGAACCGAGTGTAATTTGTATCCCTGGAGGAGAATTAGCTGAAGACAATTGTGTTGGAGTGCCCGGCAGCGATGACCCGCTCTAAAAAAACAGAAAATACCGCCGCCGAGTTTCCAAGATGGCGCCGGCGAGAGTGAGGGCCGGCATAGATGCGTCCAGATGGATACTGCAGAGAGGCTGGAGAAATTTGCCCGAACGCCTCGGGCGGGCAGCTCGGGGTCGCAGAAACAGTCTGCTGAGGGAGTAACAGCCAATGGCGCTATTCGGTGCTGGAAGAGGAGTTGGGAAGTGAGGATGACGAGGACGTGAGTGGACCCACGCTGAGACAGGCCTGTAATGGCGGTGTACAGACTACTAAAAGAAGGGGACCTTCAGTGCCATCTCTGATGGACATTTTAGCTGCTGTAAAGCAAAATTCATCTGTTCTTACTACCCTGACCTGCCAGTTGGGGGGTTTAAAGGAGGACATTTTATTACTAAGAAATGACCTTCTCAAGGTGTCAGAACGTGCTACAGCTATGGAAGTTGTCTGAAAGGGAGGATTCTATTCTGATAATATGACAGAATGTACGAATGCACTCTCAGGCAGTGACTGCGCTACAAGCAAAGGCAGATGACATGAAAAATCGCTTGCGCAGAAATAATGTACGCCTGGTGTGAGTACCGGAACAGGTGGAGGGAAATAACGGACGAGTTTTTGAAACCTGGCTGCTTGACACATTTGGCTGGGATGTGCTGAGGCCTCTCTTTGCGGTGGAGAGGGCTCACAGGATGCCTACCAGACCAGGTCCCCCGGGGAGACCACCAAGGCCGGTGCTGATAAAGATCCTGCACTACAATGACAGAGATCGGATCCTGAGGAAAGCGAGGGAACGCCAAGGTATTTCTATTAACGGAGTGAGGATATCCTTTTTTTCCGGATTTCTCCATGGAAGTCCAGAGGAAGAGGTCGCAATTCCTGGATATTAAAACGCCTGAGAGCATTGGATGTGTCTTACTCGATTATTTACCTGGCGAAACTTCGGGTGGCCACACTTGAAACCACCTCCTTCTTTGACACGCCTAGGTAGGCGGTGAGATGGCAGGACAGCAACGAGAGTCGTCTACGACCGGCAGAGGGGGAGAGAGGATGAAAGTCTTCGTGGAGAGGGAATCTGATGGAGTGATTGGCATAGTGAGACTCTAGCACAAGATGTTTGGATGCACTGTTTGCAATGATTGCTACTTCTTCAAGTAGTTTGTTATTTGTCTATGTCATATGGAAGGGGACACATTGATGTACCTGAATTGATAAAAGGTTCTTGTTATTTTTGTGCTCAATATGCTGGTTCAGAGGGTTGTGTATATTCTTATGGCAGTGGGAGCTCCTGCCAGGGGGCTAGGAGTATGCAGTTTGATAAGAGGGATGCCCTGCATGTTTGTCAAAGTGCACCTGTTTTGGCTAGGGGAGACTATATATGTCGCCCTAACCCTTCTAGAAGGGGAGGTTTACTGAGTTTGCAAGGGGGGCAGGGGTGGGAGGGAGTTTGTACAGCCCGATAGCTCAGGGACATCAAGAGATGTAGGTAGAATGTTTCTGTTTCTTCTGCTGTATGATGGGAACTGTTAACTGTTTGTCCTCGAATGTTTGGGGCTTGCGGGAATCTAGGAAACTACATGCTGTATTTGGATTCCTAAAACAACAAGATGCACTGGTGGTGGGGCTACAAGAGATTCACATGATCAGGGACTCAGTATCCCTGATGCACTGGGTATGGATTGGTCACAGTTTTCATTTGTTTCATACTAATTATTTCAGGGGGGTGAGTCTCTTGATACATAGGACCTTGCCATTTGTATGTTATTCTTCCTTCATAGACGGTGAGGGAAGATATGTGGGAGTACATTGTACAATACATCATTGGGAATGTGTCTTGGTGGTACATTATGTGCACCACCCCCCCCCCTATTCCAGTGTACCCATAAAAAAGGAGGTGTAGGATATATCAAGGTTTCCGGATGTACCGCTGCTAATGATGGGGGATTTTAATGCTATAGTGGATGGTGGGATGGATATATTCCATAGGAGCAGTGGGGGGACCAGGGGATTTAGGAGGCTCATTACAGAGATAGGTCTGCAAGATATATGGAGGGACAAGCATCCAGGATTAAGACAATATTCATGTGTATCTTCTACATATCAGTCGCTCTCCAGAATAGACTTGGTTCTTTGCTCCCCTGCAGCTGTACCTTTTGTTGAGCAGATAGAGTATTTACAGAGAGCATTGTCCGTTCACTCCCCTATATTGATAAAGGTAGCGGCAGGGGAAAGACCAGGCCGAGGTCAACGATGCTGGAAATTGAATGCATTTTGGTTTAAACTGATAGACAACAAAATGATGCTGGAACAGATACAAGAATATTTTCAGTTTAATAGGAATACAGTATGGCAGGGTACACTCTGGGATGCTCTGAAAGCTTGGATGAGGGGGGGGCGTTCATTCAAACCTTTCAGGCGATCAAAACACGGACTAGGACTAGGACGCTGGGACATAGCTTGGTGGAATGAGTGGTAGAAACAGAGCAGAAGCATGTAGAAGAGGGCACACCGGTATCCCTGAAGAATTGGATAGAAGCTCAGAAATTGTTGAGGCATTATCAATTAGAAAGGTCAGATAAGAAGCGAATGTTCCTTAAGCAGCAATATTATGAGGAGGGGGAAGCGACAGGGCGGTTACTAGCTAGAATGGCACAGGCCCAGAAGGGGCATAATTATATACATACTATAAGGGGAGGGGGAGGGCAGTTAGAGACCGACACTGAACGGATCTTGCAAGTGTTTCAGAGGTTTTATACTAATCTGTATGACTCAAAGGTACAATATACGCCGCAGCAATTGGAGGAGTACTTAGGTAGTGTGCAACTTCCTAGACTAGACCCGGAGGATCGCAATATACTGGAGGAGATTATCTCCCTGGAAGAAATTACGATGGCAATAGGATTGCTGGCCAATGACAAAGCTCCGGGACTGGACGGGATGCCGGTAGAAATATTTAAGAAATATGGGGAGGAGCTTGCACCACAGTTGCTGACCACCCTTATGGATAGCTTTGAACTGGGGAAGCCTCCGGACTCGCTATATGAGGCAACGATAGTGGTCCTGCCCAAAGAAGGGAGGTATGTACTATCTACGGAATCCTATAGACCGGTCTCTTTGTTGTTGTCGGACATTACAATTCTGGCGAAAGTGTTGGCACATAGATTATCTAAAGTAGTGAGCTTGGTAGTGCATGGGGATCAATCAGGATTAATGCCTTCAAAATCGACTGCGGTAAATCTAAGACGACTTTTTCTAAACCTGCAAATAGTCTCGGATAATCCTATAGGATGAGCCATGTTATCGCTAGATGCCGCTAAGGCATTCGATTGTGTGGAATGGGTGTATTTATGGACGGTCTTGAAGAGAATGGGTTTTGACCCTAATTATGTGAAGTGGGTACAATTGCTGTATGTCCCAACTGCTAGGATAAGGGTGAATGGAATGTTGTCTAGACAATTTTCGTTGACCAGGGGGACGTGTCAGGGATGTCCGCTATCACCGCTGCTGTTCTCTTTGGCAGTGGAACCCTGGCATGCGCGGTGCATCAACATGCTCATATACAAGGGTTAAGGTATGGCGCGGTAGAGGAACAAATAGCTCTCTATGCAGATGACATCTTGATGTTTATGACAGATGCCGAACATACCCTTCCGATAGTTATGGAGCTTATTGAAATATTTGGAAAATTCTCGGGACTGGTCATAAACTGGACAAAGTCAGCACTCTTACCAATAGACCCGGTAGATGTCTCAATTGTTGGGGGGGGGGGGGGGCTCCACTACCAGTAGTGTCGGAATTCAAATACTTGGGGAAACGGGTGACTGCTAAGGTGCGGGACTGTTTGAATCTTAATATTTTGCCATTACTATCCAGGATGAAGGTGAAAGTGGAGGCTTGGAATAAGCTTCCCCTGTCAGCTTTGGGAAGAACTAATTTAATAGAAATGATTCTCATGCCCCAGGTGCTATATGTGATTCACAATTCCACAGTATGGATTCCCAGGTACTGGTTTCGGAGATTGCACAACCTCTTCTGGGAAATGGGGAGTGCCTAGAATAAAATTGGAAAAACTACAAATTGCCACAAGTGGTGGGGGGTTTAGCCTTACCGAATGCATGGGTATATTACCTGACCGCACAATGTCAGCATTTCTGGGGATGGGAAGATAGGAACAAATGGGGATGAAGTGCGCGAAAATAGTCTTATCTTGGGGGTGGGAAAAATCCATTGAGAAATATAGCCACTCCATGATAACATATTACCACTACATAGTGACTGAATACATCTGCACGTTGATCATATAGTGTTTGAATAATACCACCGTACTGTTAATGAATAATACCGCTACACCAGGACCACATATTACCACCACATAGTGATGGAATAACACCACTGTACTGTTACTGGGTAATAAATCCACACCATAACCACATATTACCACAACATCGAGATTGGATAATATCCCCATACCTTTACTGACTAAAGTAAACATGACCACATATTACCACCACATAGTGAAGGAATAATACCACCATACTATTACTGAATAATTCCTCCACATCATGACCACATATTACTACCACATAGTGACTGAATAATACCTCTACACCATGACCACGTATTACCACCACATAGTGACTGAATAATACCTCCAAACTGTGATTGCATGTTACCATCACATGGTGACAGGATAGTACCACCATACTGTTACTGAATAATATCTCCACACCATGACCACATATTACCACCACATAGTGACTGAGTATTACCACCATACTTTTACTTAATAATATCTCCACACCATGACCACATATTACCACCACATAGTGACTGAATAATATATCCACATCATGACCACATATTACCATCACATGGTGACGGAATAGTACCACCATACTGTTACTGAATAATACATCCACATATTACCACCACATAGTGACTGAATAATACATCCACATCATGACCACATATTACCACCTCATGGTCTTTGTATCATGGATTTTATTAAACAATATGGTGGCATTATTCATTCACTAATATTACCACCACTTAGTGACTATATAGTGGTAGATACAATTTATGGACAAAAGTATTGGGATGCCTACACATTACACCTACAGGAGCTTTTATGACATCCCGTTCTACATCCATAAGAATTATTATGGAATTGGTCACCCATTTGCAGCTAAAACAGCTTCCACTCTTCTGGTAAGGCTTTCGACAAGATTTTGGAGTGGGGTAATTTTTGCCTGCTGCCCGGCACAGACGACATGATGCAGTGATGTCATTACTCCACCTGTGCCAGGACATTTTGCTGACATCCCCAGCATCCTTATTAACCTCTAGTAGGCCACAGATCTAAAACAGCCAGTAGCTTAGTAGAGTTAGTGGCGGAGCATAGAGCCAATGGCTCTCTATTCCGCCAAAGTAAATTAAGTGGCGCTCAAACGGGGTCTGGGGTTGGTGGACCCCCTTCTCCTCCAGACGATTGTTACGCGTCTGTGTTGAACAAAATAAAGGCAATACACTGCAATACGTACGTATTGTAGAATATTCCATAAGCGTTCCATAGATTGCACGTTAAAGTCCCCTAAAGGGACTAGAAAAAAAAAAGTGAAAAAGTTTTTAATAAAAAAAAATATAATAATAACTTAAAAAAAAAAAACTTTTCCAATTTTTCACAAAAAACGATATAAACAATAAAAAAAGGAAACCTATCTGGTATCGCCGTGTCCTTAAAAGTTTGAACTATTAAAAATATCACAATATTTAACCTGCTGGTTGAACGCCATAGGAAGAAATAATTCTGTTTAGTCACCTCGCTCCTCAAAAAAATAGAATAAAAAGTGATCAAAAGTTATATGCACCCCAAAATAGTACTAATGAAAATACAGCTCATCCTGAAAAAACAAGTCCTTACACCACGCTGTCGATGAAAAGAAAGTTATGGCTCTGAATATTGCGACACAAAACGATATAAATTTGGTATCACCATGATCGTATTGACACGCAGGATAAAGTTATTGTCATTTTTACCACACGGTGAACACTGTAAGAACGAACCCCAAAAAACAATAGAGGAATGGCTGTTTTTTTCCCCATACCACCCCATAAAGATATTTTTTTTATTTTTGTTTTGTTTCACAGTAAATTATATGGTACAATAAATAGTACAAATAGTATAAAAAACTACTACTCAAAAACTAATACTTGAATTGCGATGATGGAAAAACGAAAATGTAAAAACGAAAATTGGCTGTGTCTCCAAGGGGTTAAAGGGATCCTGTCATCAACATCTTACCTGTCAAACTCACCTGACCCCTCAATGGCCGCAGCTGTCCAGAGTTCGTTCCTGTTCTCTTCTTTCCTGAAGTCCTCCTCTGTCGGTAAATGTAGTCGTTTAAACTCTTCCCGCCTTTTATGGTAATTAGTTTTCCCTCTGGGACCCAGCTTCTTAACCCCACCCACCACAGGCACCTGTCCGGCCCTGACTGGCTAAGGAGCTGTCAATCGAAAAGAAGGAGGTGGAGTCCACTCTGAGACGCTGGAGGAATGAAAATCTGACTCTTTTCAGATGAAGATTTGACTCTTTTCTGCTCATTTGCATACGGCGTGGGACCACTGAAAAACGGAATACTAAAGCTACAGAGCTTACTTAGAACATATTTATAGCTTAGATGACAATGATTTTTCACCCACTTTCACCAGGTATTGCTGGCTTTATAGCTAAAATGCTGGTGACAGGTTCCCTTTAAGTAATTACTGTGTCAAGAAAGAAATTGCTAATATTTTTACAGAAGTGTCCACAAGAGGGCAACCTATCTCTGTGCATATAATCTGTTATCGTTTTATGGGGAAATTTGTCTTTTAACCATGGGATTTCTCGTATAATTAATTTGTAGATGCTGAGGTGACAAAATAGGAACACAGTGTCACATTATCATTACACTACATATTTTTTTGGGGGGGAAGGGGATATTATTTGAATTTTAAATTTCATAATGATTTACACTGTGCAAAATGTGGATATTTCAGAATAAACTGTACATTTAGAAAAAGCTGATGCACATGTTCATAAAATATTACCCCTTTATAAGCATATGCATGGACAAACCGTTCCAAACCATGCCAGTAAGAGCCTTAAACTTCCTTACCCCAAGATTTGTTTAGCAGCCAAAACACACCTATATTATGAGTTTGATAGATTAAATATTAATACTGTTTTGATCAGGCATGGTACAATGTAACGACTATGACTGAAAAGTCTTGTTGGTTTAGTCTGGTTTCTGCAGGTTAGTCAGAATTTCCAGAATTTCTAAACAAAGCTGCAAGGATTGGTATAATTACCTCCCATCTTCAATCATCATGTTCTAACAAAATCCTTTTTTTTTGTACTGATTTTTTTTTTTCATTGGATGAGGGCGGCGGAGTCCGCTCCTACAGGGAATCCCTGACGTCACTATCCATATACGCTGTGGCCGGGGATTCCGCTCCAGGAGGAGCCCCAGATGTCACTGTCCATATATGGACAATACACAAGAAAATGGCGATAGCACTCTGCGAACACTAATTCCACCTAAGCCACTAAATATAAATAAATATGCATTACTGCTAAATCTACTTACAATAGGGAGGTTCTTAGCGCACATTTTGATCAAATTGTGTGAGCCCACCTGCCACGACAAGGCGACCTCTATGAGGTGGGAACCTACGCTGTACATACACCCAGACCTGAGACTAAGCGATTTTCTTGTGTGCTGTATATTTGCAGTCACAGGCGTTCTTGCACCTGTATACACGTTTTGTTTCATTTTGTTGGAATGTGCTGTTCAAACTTTTGTGTTTATGTGATTCATATATGTGGGGTTAGTGACTGCCTCCATTTTTGATCTTGCACTCCTTTCATTCTTCCCTGGGTGATTTTAATTAGTTTAATGCTGGTTCTTACCATCCCCAAGTATATGTAGGCTTAGTCCCAGTTCTGCAAGTGCAAGGGAACTATTTACAGATCTTTTGTTTTTTGCTACTTTGTTGTTTGTTTTTTTTTTGCTTTTCCCCATGTAATAAACAGCATGTAGACATTATATGTTCGTATAGATTCAGTTTACTGTGTTCTGTGGAATCCCTGCGGTTTGTAAAAAAAAAAAAATCCTCTGTTTATACTGAGAAGAGGAGATGAAAGCTGAACTGATCTAGACCGATGCCATTACTGCCCAAACTTCTGACTAGTTTGAGCCAAACAAGTGAGGGGATGCTCTCTAATTAACTCATTCATCCTTCTGCACCCTGGTAGATAAAACTATAGGAGACTAATGATTTCGGCAGAAAAGACTGTTCAGGCTCCAACTGCTGAAGACTGCTATGGTACCGCAGTATGATTTATTTGTACACAGACCTTTGTTACTGGAAGGTACGTTTCACAATACACTTCAGTGAGCGTTATGAATGTATGCAATATCTCACTGACAACCAATAAAGTAATTAGGAAACTAAGGCTTCATATAATATTTGGATAATGCCACTGCCCTAAGTGCATTCTGCCCAAGGGTGTTTTTAATTACAGTACAGCTGGTTCTTCCGGAGTTCACTCTGCAGGCCTAGGCCCAGGAGGCTCAGGAGACGGGTGTCTTTGTAGGTTAAGAATCCACTCCATCGACGCCGTGTCGTGGCATGTGGGCTCACACAATTTGATGAAAATGTGCACTAAGAATCTCAAATTTTTAAATGTATAGTAAATGTAACAGTAATGCAAAGTAATCTAAATACAGAGTTCATTGAGGTTTCTTTGCTTTGGGATAATGGACATAGTGTCCTGTGATTACGTTTTCTGATGGTATGTACAATAGCAACCCTTGAGAAACTACATAAATGTAAATGTATGTATATGTACATATATATATATATATATACATACACGTGTGTGTATATATATATATATATATATATATATATATATATATATATATATATATACACACTACCGTTCAAAAGTTTGTGGTCACCCAGACAATTTTGTGTTTTCCATGAAAACTGACACTTATATTTATCAAATGAGTTGCAAAATGACTTGAAAATATAGTCAAGACATTGACAAGGTTAGAAATAATGATTTTTATTTGAAATAATAATTTTCTCCTTCAAACTTTGCTTTCGTCAAAGAATGCTCCATTTGCAGCAATTACAGCATTGCAGACCTTTGGCATTCTAGCTGTTAATTTGCTGAGGTAATCGGGAGAAATTTCACCCCATGCATTGAGAAGGCCCTCCCACAAGTTGGATTGGCTTGATGGGCACTTCTTGCATACCATACGGTCAAGCTGCTCCCACAACAGCTCTATGGGGTTGAGATCTGGTGACTGCGCTGGCCACTCCATTACAGATAGAATACCAGCTGCCTGCTTCTTCCCTAAATAGTTCTTGCATAATTTGGAGGTGTGCTTTGGGTCATTGTCCTGTTGTAGGATGAAATTGGCTCCAATCAAGCGCTGTCCACAGGGTATGGCATGGCGTTGCAAAATGGAGTGATAGCCTTCCTTATTCAAAATCCCTTTTACCTGGCGTTTTGCGGGTACTATTTAATGAAGCTGCCAGTTGAGGACCTGTGAGGCGTCTATTTCTCAAACTAGAGACTCTAATGTACTTGTCTTGTTGCTCAGTTGTGCAGTGGGACCTCCCACTTCTCTTTCTACTCTGGTTAGAGCCTGTGTGAGCTGTCCTCTGAAGGGAGTAGTACACACCGTTGTAGGAAATCTTCAGTTTCTTGGCAATTTCTCGCAATGAATAGCCTTCATTTCTAAGAACAAGAATAGACTGTTGAGTTTCACATGAAAGCTCTCTTTTTCTAGCCATTTTGAGAGTTTAATCGAACCCACAAATGAAATGCTCCAGATTCTCAACTAGCTCAAAGGAAGGTCAGTTTTATAGCTCCTCTAAACAGCAAAACGGTTTACAGCGGTGCTAACATAATTGCACAAGGGTTTTCAAGTGTTTTCTAATCATCCATTAGCCTTCTAACACAGTTATCAAACACAATGTACCATTAGAACACTGGAGTGATGGTTGCTGGAAATAGGCCTCTATACACCTATGTAGATATTGCATTAAAAACCAGACGTTTGCAGCTAGAATAGTCATTTAGCACATTAACAATGTATAGAGTGTAATTCTGATTAATTTAATGTTATCTTCATTGAAAATAAACTGTGACCCTAAACTTTTGAACGGTAGTGTATATATATATATATATATATATATATATATATATATATAAAATATATACCCACTGTCGTAACCTGCATTGTAGTCCACATTGCTGCTATGTGTTATTTGTGAAAGAAAAAAAAAGGATGTGTATTTTACTATGAATTTACAATTAATATGATAGATAAATTTTAGTAACATCAGGTGGAATCTAAATTTAAAAAAAAAACTATTAGTATGTTTTGTGCTTGTGGTTGCTTTATAGTTTGCAGTTTATCCCCAGATACCAGAGGCGCTATCGCTTGTCTAATTAACCAAATAGGAGACTAGCTGGGGAATTCAGGCCCTGGAAGAATGGCATAAAATGGCCCACTCCACAGCTAAGACATCCATCAACACAGTGCTGACCGAGGCATGTTATAAGGTGTTACTAGAGAAGCACATTGTCCCATCGAGACTGGCTAAATATATTTCTGTAAAGATATTTTCATGGGCATTGTCAGGACACCTGGTGAATTCATCCCAAAAAAAATAAAAAATTCTGAATTCGCGTCTATCATTTTTTATAATTACTCACAAAAATGTACTTCCCATACTCCCAAAATCCCATACTAAAATGAAAATAAATTCCCAAATATGTCTCTTTTAATCTAATATATATTTCTCCCTTCCTTTCCATTTTCTCCCCTTTAACTATGATCCATGTCCTTATGCAATATTTTTTTTAAAATCATTTTATGACTATCTGACATCGGCCCCAATAATATCAGTAACCTGTGGCATATGAGAGCTAAACCCCAGCCTTACCCACACATTACACTATTATGACACATATCCTGGTTAGCTATAACTCTTTCAAAGGATAAATCTAGACAAAATTACCTTCTGATATATCATAGGTACATGGGAGAAAATAATTTTGGTGATCTCCAGCCACCACTGATCACCCCTTTGGCAATTATCAAAAATTCCTGTTTCTGCAAACCTGACGCAACAGCAAATTGTTAACTGTGACAATGTGATAACTGTCATGAGCAACCTATGAGCCATTGTAGTAAATACTCCAACTCCCAGTGACTATGGATAACAAGAGAGATTTAATCACAAAATGCTCCAAAAATGTACATGGTGTACCCAATGAAGTATGTTGTTGTTTTTTTTACACATTTTTAGAGGGCTTTGAAAAGGGAAAACATGTATGTATGGCTAAAAGGAGTCATAAAACACACATTTCTTAAAAAAATGTTATCCCCAATTTTTGGTGTTCATGTACGGCAGTAATGAGGTAGTGTAAAGCAGAGAACTGTGTTGCATCAAATATATATTGCCAGTTGCACTGTTTTTTTCATTTCATGAATTTGTGCAATTTGCCGACTTGTAAATACATGCAAACTACGACACAATTAATAAAACTTCCCCATTGCATCCATAAGGCTATGTTCACACCTGCGTTGTGCTATTCTAGTGTTCTACTCCATCAGAGGAGCAGAACAAGAGAATAACGGAAGCATCGATTCCGTTGCACGACGGACACCACTGGCGGTCGACGGAACCCATTGACATTAATAAGTTCCGTCGGCTTTCTTCAGGGTGTCTGTTGTTTTACCGGAGACGATAGTGCAGCATGCTGCACTATTGTCTTCGGTAAACTCGGCCGGATCTGCGACGGAGGACCCTAACAGAGCCTCCGAGGCAGATGTGAACGAAGCCTTACATGTATGTGTCCAGTCCAAGCCTGTCATCTACTCCCAGGTTTTCTCAAGAAACCTGTAGTAGGCCAATAGATTTGTATTATAGTCATTGGTCATGTTTAGATCTTTTAGGTGTAAAGCATGAAAAAGCTGTTAGGAGTTAAGGCTGCCATGCGCTGTATCTTATGATTTAGCAGCTTCATTCTAGTGAGAAGTAAGGTTCTTAGAACCCAGAACCCCACTGATTAAAATATTTGGTTTATCTATTTTATATATCATACTTTTTTTGGTTTAAAGCTGTGTCTTTATTAAGCCATCTCTCCTCTAGTGGTGAACTGTTATATAACTCTATGGCAAAGGGAAGCAGGGGAAATGAAGCTCCAACTCCTTTAAAGCTATATTATACAATTAGCCCCTCAAGGAGACAGCCAATCTTCGTTTATTCATTTTCCTTTTTACCACCCCGCCTTCCAAACGCTATAACTGTAATGTTAGCGATTACTTTAAGGCTGCTGGAGTCTGCCGGGAGAGAGCGTGCACGTAAACCAAAACCCAAAACCGCAACCACTCTGATCGACAGCGTCTAAGGCTACTCTGAGGTGTTCGCCAGAGCCGACTGCAAGGTGGGATGGAATTTGCTGCTCAGAACCCAGGTTATCTTAGCAGAGCGCAGTCAGGGTTGAGAGCTGCAATGCAGGCAAACTTGAGCTGAAAATCAGACAGCCACAGGGTAACAAAGTTAATAACAGAAGGAAAGCGGATAACAGAAATAGCAAAAGGTCAAAACTGTCCGCGAGCAGATAATCAAAATCGGTAAGCAGAGAGTAAACAGGACACAAGCCGAGGTAAGTGTACACGAGGTCCAGAATCAGAAGTGCAGGTGATGTCAGAAGCTTGATCGGAAACCAAAAGGAGGAAATTCACAAGCAAAGGACAGGTGGAAAAGACAGGCATAAATACAACCCCACAGCTGATTAGCAGACAGACAGGGAAAAGAGATAAGCTCAAGACAAAGGAAGAACCGCTCAGAAGCTAGAGAAGTTATCTGACCTTAAGAACACCATTTAAACCGGCATCTTTTTTTTTTTTTTTTTTAAACAAAGAAAAACCCGGCTCCCACCGGAGAAGTAGATGGATGAATATGACCCTTATGGAGACTGTCTTTAACATGGTCTTTCATGGCCTGTCTTTCCAGAGCAGAAACATTATACAGGGGCATAGCTAGGGGGGGGGCAGGCGGGGCATGTGCCCCGGGCGCAACCCAGAGGATAGGGAAGGGGGGGGCGCCGAAGAGCAGCTGATCGCTGCTGATAGGCGCCCCGTATGTGGAACACCTGCAGCAGCTTAGGAAGAGCCAGGACATTACGGCTTTCTGACTGGGGTCTGTGACGGCCAGGGAGTGGACCAGTCCAGTCACCTGACCTCACGTCAGTGACATGAGGTCAGATGACTCAGGTCAGGGGACAGGTCCACTCCCGTGCTGCAGCCTCCCTGCATCTGCCTCTACTCTGTGCTCTGCCGAGAAGCAGAGAGGAAGCTCCGCCCACAGCCCGTCTTGACATGTGATGCTGTCAGCAAGGAGACATGGTGAGTGTCTGTGTGTGTAGTGTGTATACAGTGTGTGTCTCTGTGTTTGTATGTGTTGTGAGGGTTTAGCATCAGGAGAGGTTGGTACAGCGGTTTCTTAGTAGCCAGAGACAGGGACACCGTTCATTAAAGTTCATAACAGGGCTTTGCCTGTGTTTTATTCTTGTCAAAGAAACAGCCTCTTGTACAACAAGGCAAAATACAAAATAAATCCTGCTCGTCTGAGCACTAACTAAACAAGATATTATCTAACTATACCAAGTGCCTTCCTACCAGGCACTGGACACAAAGTAACACAGGTCTTTACTCACATAGAATACAGGCTACTCCAGCCTTAGTAGTCTCCAGTCTGAGTCAGGGGTGAGACTCTCACACACTGTGTCTGCACCTTTTTATACACAGGCTGCAGGTGCAGCTAATTGAGCAGCAGCCTTGTCCTACAAACAGAGATGGACTAGGGATTGGGGAACCCGCCCTGCTCTTCCCCAATCCAACTCCAGGCCCTTTTTCCGGCTTTTCCTTAAGCCGAGATTGGAAAGCTAGAGCTTTCTATTGCAAAAAATACTCATTCCCTGGTGCCTAGGATACATATGACAGGATTCTATGGGAAATGTACCTTCCCTCAATGACTTTACCTGTCACTGTCTCACAGTGTATATGTTACAGTGTGTGTGTGTGTGTGTGTGTGTGTGTGTGTCTCTGTCTGTCTGTGTCTCTGCATGTGTTTGTCTCTTACATCTACTACATTATCTGTACTCAGAGAGTTATTTCTGTGTTATCTGTGGTGTTACATAGGACTGCAGATAACACTACTACATTATCTGTACTCAGAGAGTTATCACTGTGTTATCTGTGGTGTTACATAGGACTGCAGGGAACATCTACTACATTATCTGTACTGTGTGCTAAATTACAATCTCAGCTCTGCTACACAGTACAGATAATGTAGTAGATGTTACCTGCAGTCCTATGTAACACCACAGATAACACAGTGATAACTCTCTAAATACAGATAGTAGTGTTACCTGCAGTCCTATGTAATACCACAGATAACACAGTGATAACTCTGATTACAGATAATGTAGTAGCTGTTGCCTGCAGTCCTATGTAACACCACAGATAACACATTGTGCTAAATTACAATCTCAGCTCTGCTACAATGTGTTATCTGTGGTGTTACATAGGACGGCAGGCAACAGTTACTACATTATCTGTACTCAGACAGTTATCACTATGTTATCTGTGGTGTTACATAGGACTGCATGTAACATCTACTACATTATCTGTACTCAGAGAGTTATCACTGTCTTATCAGCAGTGTTACATAGGACTGCAGGTAACACTACTATCTGTATTTAGAGAGTTATCACTGTGTTATCTGTGGTGTTACATAGGACTGCAGGTAACATCTACATTATCTGTGCTGTGTACATATGTGCCTGTGTGGGTATATATGGGTCTGTTTGTGAATGTGTCTTTGTGCTTGTATATTTGTGCCTTTTATGTATTTGTATATGTTCCGGTCTGTGTATTTATCTGCCGGTGTGTGTGTGTATATGTACGTCTATATTTTTACCTGTATGTATGTATTCCAGAATGTGTGTATGTATATTTGCCTGTATGTCTAAATATCTGTCTTTATGTATGTACAGTATATATGTTCCAGCATGTCCATATATGTGGTTCATTTTTGGTTTGTGTAGGGGGCGGCAATAGAGAGTCCCGCACAGGACGCCATCCAAGCTAAGGCCGGCCCTGGCTGTCACCAACCCTAGTCAAAAGAAACTCTGCCGCTGCCTGCGCCGAATGACCTCCTCGGCTCCTCCGGTAAGTCACACCAGGCAGAGCGGAGAGTGGTAGCAGTAGGCTACTGCTCAGTGGTCTGTTCACAGTGTGGCGCTAAGTAAAAGGGGGGGAGTGTGGCGCTATTTACAAGGGGGGGGGGAGTGTGGCGCTATTTACAAGGGGGGGAGTGGTGCTATCTACAAAGGGGCAGCGGGCTGTGTGTGGCACTATCTACTAAGGGGGGCTGTCTGGCACTATTTACAAGGGGGGCTGTGTGGCATTATTTACAAGGGGTGCTGTGTGTGGCACTATCTACTGGGGGCTGTGTGTGGCAATATCTACAGGGGGCTGTGTGTGGCACTATCTACAAGAGAGGGGCTGTGTGGCGCTATCTACAGGGGCTGTGTGTGGCCTCTTTAATTTATTTTCTTTAAATTTATTTTTATGTTAATTACATTATAGAACTATATCGCTTGTAAAATGTAGAAATTCTTTTATACTCGAGTTACATTAAAAAAATTGTGAACAAAAAATTACATCTCATTGATTGGTAGGGAAAGAATACATGGCGAGGGGGAAGGAGATGTCGGGAAATAAGTTGGGGGGGGGGCGCCAATCTGAATCTTTGCCCCGGGTGTAGGAGAACCTAGCTACGCCTCTGCATTATACATCCGTCTCTTGGGTAGTTTAGCATTAGGGAGAAGTATGATAGGACAGTCGTACGGCCTATGAGGACGGAGAGATTCACAACCGATTTCAGAAAAGACATCCTCAAAATCTTGAATGTACTCAGGCAATGATGGTGCAGTGCAAACTATATTAGTAGTAGACAAAGACATGCAAGATTCATTACAGTTAGTATTCCACTTAACCACATCTGCTTTCACCCAATCAATAACTGGATTATGTGTCTGTAACCATGGGATACCCAATATTATTTTGGAGGGCAAATTTTCTAAAATAAAGAAAGACATTTGTTCAGTATGTAAAGTACCCACTTTCAATGTAACAGGCGGATTAGAGGACTTCACTGATCCCTGAGCAAGAGGAGTATTATCAATAGCGGAAACTTTGACTGGGGTACTCAATTGAACGAGAGGGATAGCCAATTTTTTAGCAACCCGGAGATCTAAAAAATTTCTTGCAGAAGCGCAATCTACAAAAGCTAGTCCAGAAACATAAGCAATATCAAAGCACAAATCCACAGGCAAAATTACTTTTTTAGAAAACGTGGGAAAAACCTGACTGCCCAGATGGCATTCCCAACGACCATCTAGGCTCTGAAGTTTTCCGGTGCTGGATGTTCAGGGTGTTTGGAACAGTTCTTGAGAGTATGACCAGCATCTCCACAATGAAAACACAGCCCCTTGTGTTTTTGTAAAAGTCTCAGTTCCTGAGAGGACATAGTGGAACCCAACTGCATGTGTTCTTGATCATCAGAAGAAGGGTTCACAAGGGTCATAGCATCCTCTAGAGTAAGAGGCGGAGGATAATTGATTAAGAGATCTTTTACGTTTTCTGAAAGGCCTCGGCGGAATTGACAACGGAGTGGAGCATCATTCCACTGAGAAAAAATAGACCATTGTCTGAACTCCGAACAATAATCCTCAATTGGACGTAGTCCCTTCTGGAGAGATAACATCTCGGCCTCTGCGACTGCAGTGACATCTAGTTTTCCATAAATTATTCCCAGAGCAGAAAAAAGGGTTTCCACAGACAAAAGTTCAGGGGCATCAGGTCCCAATGAAAATGCCCAGGTTAGAGGAACACCCTGCAGGAGTAAAATGACGATACCCACTCGTTGCTCAGCTCCAGAGGAGATAGGAAAATATAAGTTACAGCTGTCCCGAAAATTAATAAAAGACTTACGATCACCAGAGAAACGATCAAGTAAGTTTACTTTCGGCTCCACAGGAGATGCCACTGGAGTGACTGCTCGGGCCTGCGCAGTTTCATCCTGTTGAACCCGGATAGCCAGACCTTGCACCAGTTGAGTCAAATCTTGCATCTGATCCACCAGGGCTTGCATAGGTTCCATTGTGGATTTTTTTAAATATAATTTGGGCTTGTGAATATGTAATGTTAGCGATTACCGGAAGGCTGATGGAGTCAGCCGGGAGAGAGCGTGCACGCAAACCGCAACCCCAAATCCGCAACCACTCTGATCGACAGCGTCTAAGGCTACTCTGAGGTGTTCGTCAGAGCCGACCACAAGGTGGGATGGACTTTGCTGCTCAGAACCCAGGTTGTCTTAGCAGAGTGCAGTCAGGGACGAGAGATGCAATGCAGTCAAAATTGAGCTGGAAAACAGAAAGTCAGAGGGTAACTGAAAGTTAATAACAGAAGGCAAGCAGATAACAGGAATAGCAAAAGGTCAAAATGGGCCGGGAGCGGATAATCCTAAGTGACAAAACTATGCAGTACTAGCAGCCAGGGGCATAGTTAAGGTCCTAAAACATCAGGGGCAATAGCCCCAATATATATCCCCCCCCCTGTCAAAGACATGAACCGTCTAGAATTTTTAGGCTAGGTTAATTTTACCAGTGAGAGATAGATTATATTAAAAAAAAACAACTGAAAATTACATTGTCAAAATTATATATATTTATTTGCATTGTACACAGAGAAATAAGTATTTGATCCCTTTGGCAAACAAGACTTAATACTTGGTGGCAAAACCCTTGTTGGCAAGCACAGCAGTCAGACGTTTTTTTGTAGTTGATGATGAGCTTTGCACACATGTTAGATGGAATTTTGGCCCACTCCTCTTTGCAGATCATCTGTAAATCATTACGATTTCGAGGCTGTCGCTTGGCAACTCGGATCTTCAGCTCCCTCCATAAGTTTTCGATGGGATTAAGGTCTGGAGACTGGCTAGGCCACTCCATGACCTTAATGTGCTTCTTTTTGAGCCACTCCTTTGTTGCCTTGGCTGTATGTTTCGGGTCATTGTCGTGCTGGAAGACCCAGCCACGAGCCATTTTTAATGTCCTGGTGGAGGGAAGGAGGCTGTCACTCAGGATTTGACGGTACATGGCTCCAGCCATTCTCCCATTGATGCGGTGAAGTAGTCCTGTGCCCTTAGCAGAGAAACACCCCCAAAACATAATGTTTCCACCTCCATGCTTGACAGTCGGGACTGTGTTCTTTGGGTCATAGGCAGCATTTCTCTTCCTCCAAACACGGCGAGTTGAGTTAATGCCAAAGAGCTAAATTTTAGTCTCATCTGACCACAGCACCTTCTCCCAATCACTCAGAATCATCCAGATTTTCATTTTCAAACTTCAGACGGGCCTGTACATGTGCCTTCTTGAGCAGGGGGACCTTGCAGGCACTGTAGGATTTTAATCCATTACGGCGTAATGTGTTACCAATGGCTTTCTTGGTGACTGTGGTCCCAGCTGCCTTGAGATCATTAACAAGTTCCCCCCTTGTAGTTTTCGGCTGAGCTCTCACCTTCCTCAGGATCAAAGATACCCCACGAGGTGAGATTTTGCATGGAGCCCCAGATCGATGTCGATTGACAGTCATTTTGTATTTCTTCCATTTTCTTACTATTGCACCAACAGTTGTCTCCTTCTCACCCAGCGTCTTACTTATGGTTTTGTAGCCCATTCCAGCCTTGTGCAGGTCTATGATCTTGTCCCTGACATCCTTAGAAAGTTCTTTGGTCTTGCCCATGTTGTAGAGGTTAGAGTCAGACTGATTCATTGAGTCTGTGGACAGGAGTCTTTTATACAGGTGACCATGTAAGAGCTGTCTTTAATGCAGGCACCAAGTTGATTTGGAGCGTGTAACTGGTCTGGAGGACGCTGAACTCTTAATGGTTGGTAGGGGATCAAATACTTATTTCTCTGTGCACAATGCAAATAAATATATATAATTTTGACTATGTGATTTTCTTTATTTTTTTTTATATAATCTATCTCTCACTGGTAAAATTAACCTAGCCTAAAAATTCTAGACTGTTCATGACTTTGACAGTGGGCAAACTTACAAAATCAGCAAGGGATCAAATACTTATTTCCTCCACTGTATATATATATATATATATATATATATATATATATATATATATATATACACAAATATATAATTGTATATCGGACACAGCATATCTATAGCACTACGACCCTATAGCTATGGATAAGATTAGCTACAGTGGCTCAATAGACAGTATCACACATGATAGGATTAGATATTGGACTCCATGGAAAAACAGCTCCAATTATGTCCGTAATGGACGCAGCGAAAGACGCCTGCAACATGCCATTACGGCTGAAATTACGGAGCTGTTTTCTCCTGAAAACAGCTCCGTAATTTCAGCCGTAACGGAGGTTGCCGTGTGAACATACCCTTAGGGATTAAAATGTCAGGGCAAATAGCCTCAATACATCTGAGCAGACAGTATCACACATGATAGGATTAGATACAGTGGCTCAGCAGACAGTATCACACATGATAGGATTAGATGCAGTGGCCCAGCAGACAGTATCACACATGATAGGATTAGATACAATGACTCAGCAGACAGTATCACACATGATAGGATTAGATATAGGGCTCAGCACGCTGACATTGCGGCTCCAGCGCTGGACCCAGGAAAGGTTAGTATAAGAATTGCTTTGCTTTTTATGTGTTACTAATTTTTTTGTGTGTTTGTTTTTTTACCGGTTTGTTTGTTGGACTACGTCGGATTCAAAGACTACTTCGATGACAGCATTTTTTTACTCTTAGGGCGGATTCACAGGAACGTGATTTACGTCCGTGCAGCCCGCGTGGTTTTCACGCGGGTCGCGCGGACCTATGCAAGTCAATGGGGCAGTGCAGACTGTCCGTGATTTTTTCGCAGCGTGAGTCCGCTGCGTAAAACTCACAACATGTTCTATATTTGAGCGTTTTTCGCGCATCACGCACCCATTGAAGTCAATGGGTGCGTGAAAATCACGCATGCCACACGGAGGCACCTCCGTGGAACGTGCGTTTTTCACACCAGGCTGGTTGACTCTATATTAATGAGTTTGAGCAAACTTGTCCAAACAAGAACATACCAGGAAGTGGTATATAGCCCTGGTTTAAGCCAGCATAACATACTCCAGCAGCAGAAGTTGCAGACATGCCACGCAACATGGATGTAGAGCAACTGATCTCTTTAGTGCAGGAGAGGCCTGCGGTCTGGGACACCCGCGCGGATTCATACCATGACCGGACATCGAAAGAGGTGGCATGGGACCAGATTGCGGAGGCGCTCTTCCAGCAGGATTGGTCCAAGTGCAGCACCCGCGACCGTAAACGGATTGGTGAGTCGATGTCTTTAGATATATGTAATGTCATCCATATTCACTAGTGTGTCCCTGTGGTAACATTTCCTCACATGCCCAACGTTTCGGTTCTGTCACAGCTTTATCAACTTCAGTAATGTCTGTTCTGTGTAGGTGTATTCCTCTCATTTAAACAGTGCCTGTGTGTGCAGTAACATAATGTGTAACCATTTTGTTTTGGGTTCATTCTACAGTTGATGATGTAAAGACATGGTGGCGTAGCACACGCGACCAGTTCCGCAGGGAATATGGCTCCAGGGGTCGCAGCGGTGATGGTGCCAGCAAGAAGCGTCGGTACATGTACTACAACCAGCTGATGTTCTTGCGAGACATAATGGACATGCGACAGTAAGTAATCGACCTTTAACCTATTTGAAAAAGTTACCACGCTGAAATGTCATCTAGGCCAAAGAGGCTGTGTTTTCCTTCTGTAAAATGTGTTACTCATCAAACGTTTGTATTATTATAGAACTAGCGACAATCTTGACGACTCGCAAGAGGAGGCACGCCCCGAGTCTTCTCAGGCGTCCGAACACGCTGCTCCCCTGGTGACCCTAACCCCGGATCCCACAGCAGAGGAACCAGCGCCAGAACCAGTCCCACACGAGGAAGTGGCACCACAGCCTGCAGCACCCCGACGCAGGCGGACAATCAACCCGGCTGCAGGTGCACAGGTGGACGCTCGGGTCCTGGACTACCTGCGCCGCGTGCCTGATGAGGGCAATTGCGACTTCTTCTGCCGCAGCATGGCCCCATTAATGCGCAGGGTACCGGAGCATAGGCTGGCGCGCCTGCAGTCGGCCATGCTGTCGTTGATAGACAGTGCTACCCCATCGCATAGTCCACGGCGGTGCTTTGATGCAATTGAGCAGTGGCGTACTGTCCCACTGCCCTCGGTGGGGTACAATATCCCTGGGCCCTCCCAACCGGCCACCCCCATCGCTCGTCTGCCGCAATATCGGTCAGGGCCTAGCCACTTCTCCCCTGGTCCGATGTCTGGCCGGGAGAGACATTTTGCACCATACTGCCGACCCGCCCAAACTTATCAGGCTCCCATACAGCTTCACGGCTACCAGCCACAGCTTCAGCACCACTATGCTGTTCAGGAACATCCTCAGCAGGGCCGTGGACAGCATAGTGGTGCTGACATGTCCGACTACACCTCTCCGCCACATTCGAAACCACGATTTGTTATTTTGTGCCAATGACTTGTTGGGCCTAAAAATGCGAACTCCAAACCCCTAAAGATTAAAGCTCGCAACCCACGTCAACGGTCCTCAAATATTGCGAGTCCCTAACACAACTACCCCCCAAAAAAACATAAAGTACAAGGGTGAGAAACGACCTTTCTCTACAATACTAATAACTACGCCACACTTTAAATGCCATCGTGCTGCCAGGGTACAGCTCCTACAGGGCTGTCAAAATACTCTGCAAATTGTTGACGCACTCGGACACCAGGCTGCACAATGTTGGTGGTGGGTGCATTTGTTACCATATATTCGCAATCATAACTGGCATCATGTATGCGGGTAAAGTTATGCAGAACAGCACACGCTTGGATAACACGTGTCACATTGGGCGGGGACATTTCCATTGTTGTCATAAAGACCCTCTATTTGTTTGACATGATGCCAAAGACACATTCGACACATCTTCGTGCTCTGCTTAGGCGGTAATTGAAGATGCGCCTACGCTCATCCAAGCTCCTCCTCGCAAATGGACGCATTACTTGTCTGTCTACAGGCCCCGACACTCGACTGGAATTCTGGAGAGGTTCTTCAATGGGGTTCCAGATGCCATTGCCTGTCACAAGTCCGTCCTGTTGTGCCCCATCTGCCTCAGTCACTCTCCAATCTACCCTCTCAGTATGCCAGTTTTGCGGATGTCTTTTGCAAACGAGAGGCTGAGACGTTGCCTCCACATCGGAATTATGACTGTCCCATTGAACTGGTTCCCAATGCTTCTCTTCCCCGTGGACGAGTATATCCTCTCTCCTTGCCAGAGACTTTATCGATGTCAGCCTATATCAAGGAGACTTGGAGAGGGGTTTTATTCAAAAATCTTCCTCCCCGGCCTGGGCAGGCTTCTTCTTCGTTAAAAAGAGAGATGGATCTCTCCGACCCTGCATTGACTACCGTGGTCTCAATCAAATCACGGTCAAGAACAAATAACCGTTGCCACTCATTTCCGAGCTGTTTGATCGCATACGAGGAGCCCAAATTTTTTCCAAGCTAGATCTGCGGGGGGCCTATAATCTAATCCGGATTCGCCGGGGTGACGAATGGAAGACGGCATTTAACACCCGCGATGGGCACTACGAATACCTAGTGATGCCCTTTGGACTGTGTAACGCTCCCGCAGTATTTCAGGAGTTCGTTAATGATATCTTCCGAGATCTCCTCTACATGTGCGTTGTAGTTTATCTCGATGATATTCTAATTTTCTCCCCAGATCTGATGACCCATCGGAGGCATGTTCGTCAAGTTCTTCTGCGACTAAGAGAGAATCGCTTGTATCCCAAGTTAGAGAAATGCACCTTTGAAAAAGAGTTCTTTGCCCTTCCTGGGCTACATCATCTCGGATCAAGGCCTTAAGATGGACCCTGAGAAATTAAAGTCTGTCCTGGAATGGCCACGTCCTCAAGGCCTAAGGGCCATACAGCGGTTCCTGGGTTTCGCCAATTTCTACCGGCAGTTTATTCCGAACTTTTTTTCTCTGACGGCCCCCATCTCTACCCTTACCAAGAAGGGTGTGAACGCCAAGGTATGGACTCCAGAGGCAGAGTCCGCATTCATTAGCCTCAAGAAAGCCTTCACTTCAGCTTCAATCCTCCATCACCCTGACGTATCTCGGCAGTTCTCACTATAAGTGGACGCTTCCTCTGTTGGTGCAGGCGCACTTCTGTTCCAGAGGAGCTCCAAAGGAAAGACAGTTGTATGTGGCTACTACTCAAGACTGTTTTCCTCTGCTGAGCGCAATTACTCCATTGGAGATCGGGAGCTACTGGCCATAAAATTGGCCCTGGAGGAGTGGAGACATCTTCTGGAGGGCGCTGCTCACCCCATCCTGATCTTCACCGACCACAAGAACCTCACCTACCTTCAGTCCGCTCAAAGACTGAATCCTCGTCAAGCCAGGTCGTCACTGTTCTTCACCCGTTTCCAATTTCTGCTCCACTACCGTCCCGCTGACAAGAATGTGAGGGCCGATGCCCTGTCCAGATCATTTGAGACGGAAGACACGGTAGAGTCCCTTCAGACGATCATAGACCCATCCTGCGTTGTCACCGACAATCCTCTGCAGCTTAGAATTATCCCTCCGGGGAGAACTTTCGTTCGGTTGGCAGACAGAAAAATAATTCTCCGCTGGGGACACAGTTCTAAACTGGCTGGGCACGCCGGTGTCCGTAAAACCCAAGACCTGATTGCTCGTCACTTTTGGTGGCCCACGCTACCTAAGGATGTTCTGGACTTTGTCTCTGCTTGCACGGTCTGTGCCTCTAATAAAGTGACTCATTCCAAGCCTGCCGGCCTGCTTCAACCTCTGCCTGTACCCAGTGCCCCCTGGCAGCACATCCCTATGGACTTCGTCACAAACCTTCCTCTCTCAGCAGGATGCAACACCATCTGGGTGGTGGTGGACCGGTTCTCTAAGATGGCACATTTCATCCCGCTGACTGGCCTACCCTCTGCTCCTCGACTCTTCATTCAGCACATCTTTCGCTTGCATGGCTTACCTCTTCACATCGTGTCCGACCGGGGGGTTCAGTTTACCTCTAGGTTCTGGAGAGCCCTCTGTAAACTCCTGGATGTATGTTTAGACTTCTCCTCTGCCTATCACCCCCAGTCCAATGGGCAAGTTGAGAGGATCAACCAGATCATGGAAAATTATCTCTGCCACTTCATCTCTTCACAGCATGATAACTGGGTACAGCTTCTTCCATGGGCCGAGTTTTCTTACAACAACCACACAAGTGAGTCCACCACTTCCACTCCGTTTCACATCATTTACAGTCAACATCCCAGATTTCCTCTTCCTGTATCAACTTCATCTCAGGTACCCGCTGCTGACTCTGCATATGGGGACTTCCTGCAAATCTGGCAACAGACCCGGTCCTCTATATTGCTGGCGGTAGATCGCATAAAGCGAAAGGCAGATACCAAGAGAAGAGAGCCGCCTCAGTATCTTTCAGGGACTAAAGTTTGGCTGTCCTCTCGGAACATTCGCTTGAGGGTGCCTTCATACAAGTTTGCTCCCAGGTTCCTTGGTCCTTTCGAGATCCTGCAACAAATTAAAACCCTGTCTCCTATAAGCTGCGGCTGCCTCCTACCCTCAGAATCCCTAACTCCTTCCATGTGTCCCTCCTGAAACCAGTGGTCCTGAACCGCTACAGCAAGACTTCTAGTTCCACAGTTGGTTCACCGCCTGAAAGAACGATTAAAATGTAAAGTTTATTAATAGTATTTATAAAATTGTGGCTCAACCAGCCACTGATACCAGACCAGGTATAAGCAAGCGATTAGCGACAAGAGAAAATGGTTCAGAGTGAATGATGTATCTCACACCTAAATAGCACTTCCCCTGCTAATAGTATAAATTCCGCTAAATCCTTGCCAAAAATCACTATCTATACAGATCCTACGCGTTTCCTCATCACACTTAAGGTGATGTTTCCTCAGGGATTCATAGATATAAATTGTAGTTAAATTCTAAAGTGTTTCAATGGTTGCAATGTTACAGCACTGGATAGCACTGTTCATGTGCTGATTATTAGCCTCCAGGCGCATGCACGGCTCTAATACACTGTCCGTACACGCGCCGAAAAGACCCATGGTTTAAAAGGCTGAGAGCCCACCCTCAAAAGGTCGTCCCCGGGGGAAGCCACCAATCCGCGTCCTACACGACAGCCTGTGACGTGCCGGAGGCGGCTCCCCCGGACCTAGCAACCAGTGAGGGTTCCTGAACGCCGAACGCGTCCATAGTAACTAGGGGACGCTAGACGCGGCTCCTGAACTGTCAGTCGACAGCAATACACATACGAATACAGTTAATGTAATACACGGCAGTGTAAAAGAACCAGGCCGTGTAAGTACATTGGGAGAGGTGAGTCCTCATGAGAGCCGTCTTAGTAGGAGACAACGCTCTCGAACGTGACACAGTTAGTGTCCTATTATCCCAGACGTCAGCCAGGGATCACAGATACATCCAGACAGCGTATATAGCATCACCGAAAAGGTATGCTAGGTACAAGTTATGGGGGATCCACAATGTTAATCATCCCGTCCCAGTTTACCTTAGAAGATCGCACGCACAGGCACAACTCGCGCCCACTGACCAGTGGTACACAGGAAGAATCAACTGGTAGCATACTCAAGTGGTATCAAAATCAGAAGTAGGAGTATACTGGGTCAGAAGAGCCGGGAGAGCTAGAACATGTGAGAAACGCGGAAAAACGCGTTCAAAAACGCATGGTGTGCATGGAGGACAAGGGCCGATTGATCCACAAATACCCAGGAGTGGCATATATTGTAAATATGGAAGACTCCCTACATGACCCAGCAAGCCATAGGGTCACATTATGTGATTAAAGGAAACAAGAATAAGAGATTTGTTCGTTAATGCCATGAGGGTTAATTGTCTGCATTCTAAAAATCCATTCTGCCTCTTTTTGTAATATCTTCTTATCCAGGTCCCCACCTCTCAGGAGGGGTCTCACATGTTCTATTCCCTGGAAGACAAGGGCAGTAGCATCCCCATCATGGCAGGACCACACGTGTCTTGATACCGGGGTGTCCACTTTCCTTCTGACATCCCCAATGTGGTCCCGAATCCTTCTCCTAAATTCCCTTTTGGTCTTACCCACATATTGTAGGCCACACTTACAGGTAATCAAGTAAACAATGCCCTTTGTTTTGCAGTTTATGAATGACCTGTTGTCAAAGGTTTTACCAGTTTGGGTGCTCGTGAAGTTCTTACTACATAATATGGACACACAGGCTTTGCATGTTCCACATCTGTATGTCCCTTTGGTACTGTTAACCAGCCAGGTACTACACGGTGTCATCGGTTGTAAATGGCTATGGACCAGTCGGTCCCTGAGATTACGTCCCCTTCTATAGGTAATGAGCGGGGCATCCCCAACAATGGCCCCCACATCTGGATCTGCCTTAAGAATGCCCCAGAAGCGTTTGAGCACTTCCCTGACCTCTCTGTTGGCCGAGTCAAAAGTACCAATGACCCTGATTTGTTCTTCATTTGTTTCCCTCGGTTTTGGGTTAAGCAGGTCCTCTCTATTGCACCCAAGTGCATTCTGATATGCCCCTCTCAACACATCCCTGGGGTATCCCCTATGTCTAAATCTGTTCTCTAGATCACGTGCGGATATCCTAAAATCGGTAATAGTAGAGCAATTCCTCCGTGCCCTGAGGTATTGGCCCTTTGGTATCCCTCTCTTTAGGTTAGAAGGGTGCCAGCTTTCCCACCGTAGTAGGCTATTGGTCGCCGTCTCCTTGCGATACATATTGGTCTCCAGAATCCCCATGTCCGTCTTAGAGATCGTAATGTCCAGAAAGGTGATCCTAGTGTCTTGAATCTCAGATGTAAAGAAAAGACCTAATTCATTGGCATTCAAGATCTCCACAAATTCCTTAAATTCCTCCCTGGTCCCTGTCCAAAGGATAAGGACATCATCTATAAATCTCAGCCACGGACAGTGTATTAGAGCCGTGCATGCGCCTGGAGGCTAATAATCAGCACATGAACAGTGCTATCCAGTGCTGTAACATTGCAACCATTGAAACACTTTAGAATTTAACTACAATTTATATCTATGAATCCCTGAGGAAACATCACCTTAAGTGTGATGAGGAAACGCGTAGGATCTGTATAGATAGTGATTTAAGGCAGATCCAGATGTGGGGGCCATTGTTGGGGATGCCCCGCTCATTACCTATAGAAGGGGACGTAATCTCAGGGACCGACTGGTCCATAGCCATTTACAACCGATGACACCGTGTAGTACCTGGCTGGTTAACAGTACCAAAGGGACATACAGATGTGGAACATGCAAAGCCTGTGTGTCCATATTATGTAGTAAGAACTTCACGAGCACCCAAACTGGTAAAACCTTTGACAACAGGTCATTCATAAACTGCAAAACAAAGGGCATTGTTTACTTGATTACCTGTAAGTGTGGCCTACAATATGTGGGTAAGACCAAAAGGGAATTTAGGAGAAGGATTCGGGACCACATTGGGGATGTCAGAAGGAAAGTGGACACCCCGGTATCAAGACACGTGTGGTCCTGCCATGATGGGGATGCTACTGCCCTTGTCTTCCAGGGAATAGAACATGTGAGACCCCTCCTGAGAGGTGGGGACCTGGATAAGAAGATATTACAAAAAGAGGCAGAATGGATTTTTAGAATGCAGACAATTAACCCTCATGGCATTAACGAACAAATCTCTTATTCTTGTTTCCTTTAATCACATAATGTGACCCTATGGCTTGCTGGGTCATGTAGGGAGTCTTCCATATTTACAATATATGCCACTCCTGGGTATTTGTGGATCAATCGGCCCTTGTCCTCCATGCACACCATGCGTTTTTGAACGCGTTTTTCCGCGTTTCTCACATGTTCTAGCTCTCCCGGCTCTTCTGACCCAGTATACTCCTACTTCTGATTTTGATACCACTTGAGTATGCTACCAGTTGATTCTTCCTGTGTACCACTGGTCAGTGGGCGCGAGTTGTGCCTGTGCGTGCGATCTTCTAAGGTAAACTGGGACGGGATGATTAACATTGTGGATCCCCCATAACTTGTACCTAGCATACCTTTTCGGTGATGCTATATACGCTGTCTGGATGTATCTGTGATCCCTGGCTGACGTCTGGGATAATAGGACACTAACTGTGTCACGTTCGAGAGCGTTGTCTCCTACTAAGACGGCTCTCATGAGGACTCACCTCTCCCAATGTACTTACACGGCCTGGTTCTTTTACACTGCCGTGTATTACATTAACTGTATTCGTATGTGTATTGCTGTCGACTGACAGTTCAGGAGCCGCGTCTAGCGTCCCCTAGTTACTATGGACGCGTTCGGCGTTCAGGAACCCTCACTGGTTGCTAGGTCCGGGGGAGCCGCCTCCGGCACGTCACAGGCTGTCGTGTAGGACGCGGATTGGTGGCTTCCCCCGGGGACGACCTTTTGAGGGTGGGCTCTCAGCCTTTTAAACCATGGGTCTTTTCGGCGCGTGTACGGACAGTGTATTAGAGCCGTGCATGCGCCTGGAGGCTAATAATCAGCACATGAACAGTGCTATCCAGTGCTGTAACATTGCAACCATTGAAACACTTTAGAATTTAACTACAATTTATATCTATGAATCCCTGAGGAAACATCACCTTAAGTGTGATGAGGAAACGCGTAGGATCTGTATAGATAGTGATTTTTGGCAAGGATTTAGCGGAATTTATACTATTAGCAGGGGAAGTGCTATTTAGGTGTGAGATACATCATTCACTCTGAACCATTTTCTCTTGTCGCTAATCGCTTGCTTATACCTGGTCTGGTATCAGTGGCTGGTTGAGCCACAATTTTATAAATACTATTAATAAACTTTACATTTTAATCGTTCTTTCAGGCGGTGAACTATATTTAACAATATTGGAACGACATTCATTATCAATTTTTCAGTGAATCTACTAGTTCCACAGTTGCTCCCAGTGGTCCTTCTGATGTATTCGAGGTAAAGGAGATCCTGGACTGCAAAAGGGTAGGAGGAAGGACTTTCTTTTTGGTGGACTGGAGAGGGTTTGGTCCTGAGGAGAGGTCCTGGGAGCCAGAAGGGAACCTCAGCGCCCCTGCTCTTATTAAAAAGTTCCTCTCTCACTCTGGCCCCAAGAAGAGGGGGCGTAAGAGGGGGGATACTGTAGCGTCCATGGCCGCAGGCCGTCAGGTTTACTCACCTCCCGACGCCCGCAGCCATGGATCTGTGAGCGCTGGCCTCCATCTCCCTCCTAGGAGATGCCAGCGCTCACTTCCGCTCCGTTCGGCTGGGTCCGGTAGGGTGCGCGCGCCCGCTCGCGCCCGGCCTTAAAAGGCCAGCGCGCGCAATTAGGAAATCGTTATGCCTATCAACTGCCACGATTTCCTGGTCTATAAGAAGGCCCCTGGCCTTCTAATCCTTGCCTGAGCATTGTTAGTCTTTCCCAGTCTGTCTCGCAATGGTCCCTTAGTGTCTCCCGTTCCAGCTGTTACCCGTGCCCTGTTACCGTTCCTGTATTCTGTATTGTTCCTGTGCCTACCAGCGTCAAGTATCTTCTGCCACATCAAGTGCCATCTGCCACGTCAAGTGCCATCTGCCACATCAAGTGCCATCTGCCACGCCAAGTGTCATTTGCTTCATCGGATACTGCCCGCCACGTCTGGCGCCACCTGCCTCCATCCGTGTTGAAGCCACAGCCACCGCCCGGACTATTTCAGGTACCCAAGCATTACTGTCTGCCATTTACTTCCGCATAGACTGTGACCTGGTCAGCTGCCTCCCCGCTACGGCGGAGCGGCCTAGTGGGTCTACATACCCTGTGTCCGTGACACTGGTGATGCTAGGCTGCTGCTGCTTTATTGTATCTGGCTGGTTATGAAAAATGGGGGGGACCCCACGTCATTTAAAAAAAATAAAAAAATAAACAGCCAGATACAACACAGCAGCAGCAGGCAGCATTACCATGGTGGTAGGTGCCACTGTTTTTGGCCTTCCCCAGCCTAATACTATCAGCCTGCGGCCACCCCGGTGCCTGCCCGTCACTACAGATGGTTGGGTACTGGTTCGTACCCGGCTCTTCCCAGCACCCCTGGTGGCGGCGGGTACCGGGGTAATAATGGGGGTTAGTGTTAGCCTTTGCACCGGCTATCATTAAGCCCCGCCTTAGTAATGGAGGTTGTCGATCAGCCAGCGGCCATTACTAAGGCGGTAATAATAAAGTTTAAAAAGATACAAGCACATAGAAAAAATATTTTATTGAAATAAAAAAACACAATCCTCATTAACCATTTTATTGAGAATAAAAAAAAATGCCATCATTGAAGTCCTCGAATCCGAAGTCCAACAACCGAACCTGTAAAAAAACACAAACACTAAAATAATCAGTAACACATAAAGAAGCAAAATTATTATTCTTACCTTTCCTGAGTCCAGCGCTGGAGCCGCAATGTCAGCGAGCTGAGCCCTGTATCTAATCCAATCATGTGTGATACTGTCTGCTGGGCCCTATATCTAATCCAATCATGTGTGATACTGTCTGCTGAGCCACTGTATCTAATCCTATCATGTGTGGTACTGTCTGCTGAGCCACTGTATCCAATCCTATCATGTGTGATACTGTCTGCTGAGCCACTGTATCTAATCCTATCATGGGTGATACTGTCTGCTGGGCCCTGTATCTAATCCTATCATGTGTGATACTGTCTGCTGGGCACTGTATCTAATCGTATCATGTGTGATACTGTCTGCTGGGCCCTATATCTAATCCTATCATGTGTGATACTGTCTGCTGAGCCACTGTATCTAATCCTATCGTGTGTGATACTGTCTGCTGGGCCCTATATCGAATCCAATCATGTGTGATACTGTCTGCTGAGCCACTGTATTTAATCCTATCATGTGTGATACTGCCTTCTGAGCCACTGTATCTAATCCTATCGTGTGGTACTGTCTGCTGAGCCACTGTATCTAATCCTATCATGTGTGATACTGTCTGCTGAGTCACTGTATCTAATCCTATCATGTGTGATACTGTCTGCTGAGTCATTGTATCTAATCCTATCATGTGTGATACTGTCTGCTCAGATGTATTGAGGCTATTTCCCCTGACATTTTAAGCCCTAAGGGTATGTTCACACGGCAACCTCCGTTACGGCTGAAATTACAGAGCTGTTTTCAGGAGAAAACAGCTCCGTAATTTCAGCCGTAATGGCATGTTGCAGGCGTCTTTCGCTGCGTCCATTACGGACATAATTGGAGCTGTTTTTCCATGGAGTCCATGGAAAACGGCTCCATTTACTTCTGAAGAAGTGACAGGCACTTCTTTGACGCGGGCGTCTTTTGACCGTCGGCACAGAACATCGTAAGACCCATTCAAATGAATGGGCAGATGTTTGCCGACGCATTTGAGCCACATTTTCGGACGTAATTCGGGGCTAAAACGCATGAATTACGTCCGTAAATAGTGTGTGTGAACCCAGCCTTAGTGACGCCCCCGGCTGCTAGTGCTGCATTGTTGGGTCACTTAGGAGACCCAGCGATGCAGCTGAAAGCTGCAGACCGTCGGCCTTGAGGAGTTTGCGGGGGGGGGGGGCCCAATAAGAACTTTTGCATCGGGGCCCATGAGCCTTTAGCTACGCCCCTGGACGGAACGTATTTCGGCCGCTAATCCCGGACTGAACACAGTGCAGGGAGCCGGGCTCCTAGAATCATAGTTATGTACGATGCTAGGAGTCCCTGCCTCGCTGCAGGACAACTGTCCCGTACTGTAGTCATGTTTTCAGTACGGGACAGTTGTCCTGCAGCGAGGCAGGGACTCCTAGCATCGTACATAACTATGATGCTAGGAGCCCGGCTCCCTGCACTGTGTTCGGTCCGGGACTTCCGGCCGAAATACGTTCTGTCCATTACGGACGTAACATGGTCGTGTGAATCCAGCCTTATAGTTTTTTTGTATATCTGTGGCTTTTGAATAGATCGGATGATAAGTTTCCTGTTTGCGCTGAAAAGTTTATCATAAAAATCATTCATTAGTTCACATGTTACACATTATAAGACCTCATGCCCACGACCGTAATTTTCACCCGTAATTACGGAATGTATGATTACGGATGAAATTGCAGACCTATTCATTTCTATTGGCCACGGACACCTTTCCGTATATTTACGGATGTGTGTCCGGGCTGTAGAAATGATCCGCAAATTATAGAACATGTCCTATTTTTGTCCTCAATTGCGGAACAGACTCTCCCATAGGAGTCTATGGGCGCTTCCACAATTGCAGGCGGCTGCGGATCTGTATCCGTAGCTGTCGGATCTGTATTTGCGGACAGTAAAAACCCTTACGGTCATGTGCATCAGGCCTAAGGTCATGTTACTTGCTTTTAATGAATCTTAAATGAAAAAATTAAGCAACTTTTCAAAAAGTCTTGATTAAAAATCTCCTGTTTTGTCTCTATAGCTTCTATACCTATACAGCGTGTCACATGTGGTGAATAAAGCTGCAGGTATTTTCGGAATTAATGTCAGTGTGCTGGTCTACTATTTTTGGGATTAACCCTTTCAGGACCAGACTAATTTTCAGTAACGTTTTGGTTTTTTTTCAAAAACGAGCATTTTTGCCCAAGTTATGACCATTTTTATATTTATGCAAATGAGCCTTTCTTATGTCCAACTGAGCGTGTATTGTGTTCGTTACATCTGGGCATTTTTACTTGTTTTACTAGCTGGGCGTTGTGAATAGAAATGTATGATGCTGACGAATCAGCATCATCCACTTCTCTTCGTTACCACCCAGCTTCTGGCAGTTCACAGACACACAGCGTGTCCTCGCTCATCCGACGCGATGAAGTTCCTGTGGGAGGAAGTGAGTGACGTCACAGCGTGATCTCGCGAGGACACGCTGTGTGTCTGTGCAATGCTGATTCGTCAGCATCATACACTTCTATTCACAACGCCCAGCTAGTAAAATAAGTAAAAACGCCCAGATGTAACGAACACAATACACGCCCACTTGGACATAACTTTAAACACGCCCAGTTGTACATAAGAAAGGCTAATTTGCATAAATATTAAAATGGTCATAACTTGGCCAAAAATGCTCGTTTTTTTAAAAAAAAACACGTTACTGTTATCTACATTGCAGCGCCGATCTGGTGCAATAGGAGATAGGGGTTTGAAAATCTGGTGACAGAGCCTCTTTAAAGTTGATTCTGCAGCAGCATCAGCGTTTGCAGGTAAGTAGCTACATCGACTTACCTGCAAACGCCGATGCTCGTGCAGAATCAAATGTAGCCTCTGGTGCCGATGTGTCCTCGCTCGTCCGACACGATGCAGGACCTGGGGCAGGAAGTGAGTGACGTCACAGCGTGATCTCTCGAGAACACGCTGTGTGTCTGTGCACTGCCAGAAGCTGGGCGTTGTGAAGAGAAGTGGATGATGCTGATTCGTCAGCATCATACGCTTCTATTCACAACGCCCAGCTAGTAAAAGAAGTAAAAACGCCCAGATGTACATACACAATACACGCCCAGTTGTACTTTAACTTTAAACACGCCCAGTTGTACTTTAGAAAGCCTCATTTGCATAAATATAAAAATGGTCATAACTTGGCCAAAAAGGCTCGTTTAAAAAAAACAAAAACGTTACTCTTATCTACATTGCAGCGCCGATCTGCTGCAATAGGAGATAGGGATTGAAAAATCTGGTGACAGAGCCTCTTTAAGTTCAAGAAATTCCAGTACTTCAGTCCAGAAATTATTAATAATTGGACACTCCCAAAACATATGCAAGAGGGAGCCATCGGCTGCCTGGCAACATGGACAGACAGGAGCAGGTATGCGTCCCATCCTCAACAATTTGGAAGGTGTGTAATAGATTTGGTGACATTTTTTTTATTGAATTAGACGATCTCTTGCAGATATTAAGGGGCCTGTTAGAGCGGATAGCATTTCCTTATGATCGTCAGTAGATACAGAGTGAAGAGTCTGAGACCATTGGTCCAGGGCTCTATCAAGTTTATTGGAAGATACCAAATGTATTATAGCTTTAATCCGGTTGTGCAACGTTTCGGCTTATCAGCCTTTCTCATGCTTGAGAAAGACTGCTGAGCTGAACCGTTGCATGACCGGATTAAAGTTATTATACTTTTGCATCAAGATGTGAGGGCTGTCTATTATTCTGTTGGCAGCTGGACGGAGCCCCTTCTTTTGACTTGCACCACGCATACTATTGTGACTCTGGCTTCAGATGCTATCCTTTTTGCACTTTTTTACTAAAGAGTTCAAGGTGTTGACTTGACCTTCAAACCCCCAGATCTCAATCTAATCGATCATGTTTTATATATAAAAAAATTATGAAAAGTGATCAAAATGCTGCATGGACTCCAAAATGGTAGCAATAAAAACAAGTCATGCCGCAAAAAAACAAAAAAGCTTCGGGGGAAAAATAAAAAAATGGTGGCTCTTAAAATCTGGCGACACAAAGACAAATAATTTTGAAAAAAAAATGTTTTTACTGTGTAAAAGTAGTAAAACATAAGAAAAATATATAAATTTGGTATTGTCATAATTGTAACGACCTGCTGAATAAAGTTATTATGTTATTTATACCACACGGTAAACTATAAATTTAGTACGCAAAAAAACTGGTGGCGAAATTGCTGCTTTTTCTATCCCCCCAAAAAAAGTTAATAAAAGTTAATCAATATATTATATGTACCCCAAAATGGTGCTATTAAAAAACACAACTTGTCCCGCAAAAAAAAACAGTCCTTATACATCTATGTCGACGCAAATATAAGTTATAGCTTTTTGAATGCGACGATGGAAAAAATAAATTGCTGGTCGCTAAGGGGTTAAAGATGTGGCACTTCAATTAAGTGACAACCCAAAGACTCGTTTTATATATATATATATATATATATATATATATATATATATATATATTTTTATATATATATATATATATATATATATATATATACATACATACTAGTCCTTCTCAATGAATTAGAATATCATCAAAAAGTTCATTTATTTCAGTAATTCAATTCAAAAAGTGAAACTCATATATTCTATAGATTCATCACACACAGAGTGATCCATTTCCAGCATTTTTTCTTTTAATGTTGATGATTATGGCTTACAGTTAATGAAAGCCCAAAATTTAGTGTCTCAGAAAATTGGAATATTATATAAGCCCAATTTCAAAAATGACTTTTAATACCGAAAAGTATGTCCAGTATATGCACTCAATACTTGGTCGGGGCTCCTTTTGTATGAATTGCTGCATCAATGCGACGTGGCATGGAGGCGATCAGCCTGTGGGACTGCTGAGGTGTTATGAAAGCCCAGGTTGCCTTCAGTTCGTCAGCATTGTGGGGTCTGGTGTCTCTCATCTTCCTCTTGACAGTACCCCATACTGTAGATTCTCCATGGGGCTTAGGTCAGGCGAGTTTTCTGGCCAATCAAGCACAGTGATACTGTGGTTATTAAACCAGGTATTGGTACTTTGGGCAGTGTGGGCAGGTGCCAAGTCGTGCTGGAAAATGAAATCTGCATCTCCATAAAGCTTGTCAGCAGAGGGAAGCATGAAGTGAACAAAAATTTCCAGGTAGACGGCTGCGTTGACTCTGGACTTGATATAACACAGTGGACCAACACCAGCAGATGACATGGCTCCCCAAATCATCACTGACTGCGGAAACTTCATATTGGACCGCAAGCAACTTGGATTGATGCCTTTCCACTCTTCCTCCAGACTCTGGGACCTTGATTTCCAAATGAAATGCAAAATTTAGTTTCATCTGAAAACAGGACTTTGGGCCACTGAGCAACAGTGTTGTAAGCAACATCCCTCTTTAAAAAAGTGGCGAGGATGGTGTAAAAGATCCAAAAGTCCCAATTTTCAATGCAAATTGCTACTTTTGGGCCTTTGCAACTTTTCTTCGCCCAAGGTTGATGAATTCTCCATTTATGTCAAGACTTTCATTGGATAAAACTGTAGCTTCTAAAAAAAAAAATTTAACAAAGTCTTCTGAAATAGAATATTATTTCTTACATTGCATTTGGTTGAAACTGAAGCACAATATTGGGAAGTAGCTAAATACGCATAATACTTGACATAGGAAATGCATACTAAATAGAAAACTCTTAACATGCACAGTAGAGCAAAATAAGAAAATCCTATGCAAACAAGTTCATTGCCCACCAAATATAGTTCTGTACTTAAAATCACAGCTCTTTGCCCACATTACACAGTGCATGCCAACACAGCCTAATAAAAATATTCTCAACAAGGAATGGCAGTAATATAAAGAACATGACATAATACGCCAAGTGATAAGCATAACAACATCTAATAAAGCCAAGTAACATGCACATAGCAAATGCCAAACAGGATGCAGCATGCCAAACAATATACAAAATAAAAAATGGGAAACAAGATGTAATAATGTCATGTGAATTGCCAAGAAAGACCCCTTGGGCATGCTTACTAGGATGTGCCCCCTGTTGTTTTATATCTTTTGAGAATATGGTAAACTTTTGAGTTCTGCATTTTTCCTTTAGGCTGGGTTCACACGACCTATTTTCAGACGTAAACGAGGCGTATTATGCCTCATTTTACGTCTGAAAATAAGGCTACAATACGTCGGCAAACATCTGCCCATTCATTTGAATGGGTTTGCCGACGTACTGTGCAGACGACCTGTCATTTACGTGTCGTCGTTTGACAGCTGTCAAACGACGACGCGTAAAAATACAGCCTCGTCAAAAGAAGTGCAGGACACTTCTTTGGACGTTTTTGGAGCTGTTTTCTCATAGACTCCAATGAAAACAGCTCCAAAAACGGACGTAAAAAACGCCGCGAAAACGCAGCGAAAAATGCAGCGAAAAACGCGAGTTGCTCAAAAAACGTCTGAAAAGCAGGGGCTGTTTTCCCTTGAAAACAGCTCTGTATTTTCAGACGTTTTTGGTCACTACGTGTGCACATACCCTTAGGTTGCACACCTCTATTAAAAACAGGCAGGGTTTTCTTATGGTACCAAAGCAGAACATAAAACTTTTCATTTTTTAGCAATTATCCAGGGAAAATGCGCATACAGTCTAATGTATTTGAAACAGTCAATGGAATTAATTTATTAAGTTATTCCTAATTTTCCATTTATACAAATATGTATACTTTATTCAAGGGCTCTGGGTGGAAGTGAAAGACAAGTAATGCATAAATGGACATACATCAGACAATAGCAGTAACTAAACGCTCTGAGAAATAAGATATATTCTAGTTTTATTGCTTCTTTGATCTCTAAATACAGCAAGGTTACTGTTTCTCTCAAAAAGGGTTCCCAATCAACTCCATTTCCAGATGTGTTGATTTCTTATAAAGATGTTGTCCCATCTGGGCAACCCCTATTCCAATTGAGAACGATTAGCTGATTGCTGCATGTCCAGTAGTTGATGTAATGAATCGTGGTGGGGAGACGACAGGTGAGCCCTAATCTACCCGCAACTCAGTCTCTGCCTACTTGCACGGCCCGTCCTAAGTGACGGCGTACAACTGGGCGACGGTCCCTACGCTCAATAAGTGCAAGACAGACAACACAAGACAAGGGCACACAGAAGCAAAGGGGAAGTAGGGGCAGTTGCCCACAGAAAACCGTGAGCAACAGGCAGTGGTGGACGAGCCGAGTCAAACCAGGAGAGTACGTAGTAGCAAAACGGAGCAGGAGAATAGTCAGGCAAGCCAGGGTCAAAAAAGTTACAGCGGTCAATCAGGTAAATAGCAGGAATAGCAGAGCCAGGAAACCAGAGAATCACAGGCAAGGAACATGCTGTAAGTGAGGGTATAAATAGACCAAGGGCGGGAGCTAGAACCGTCAGGCCAGGCTGTGATAGGTTCTCCCTCTCCTCAGCCTGCAAGCCTGAGTGGTAACAGATCGCGTCACTCTAGCAGACCTTGGAGCTGATGAAGGCTGATTAACCCCGGGCGTCGACACAGAACCTGTGTCAGGCAAACCCTTTACAGTACCCCCCCTTTTATGAGGGGCCACTGGACCCTTCCTAGGTGGGCCTGGCTTGTTGGGGAACCGAAGATGGAACTTCCTGAGCAATATACCGGCGTGAACATCCCGGGCGGGTACCCAAGTCCTCTCCTCAGGCCCGTATCCTCTCCAATGGACCAGGTACTGGAGGGAGCCTTGGACCATCCTGCTGTCCACAATCTTGGCTACCTCGAATTCTACCCCATCGGGAGTGAGAACAGGGACAGGAGGTTTCCTTGATGTAGCCAAGGACGGGGAGCAGCTTTTCAAGAGGGAGGCATGGAACACGATGTGTATCTGAATAGACAGGGGTAACTCCAGCCGGAAGGAGACAGGGTTGAGGACCTCAATGATTTTGTACGGCCCTATATACCAGGGAGCAAATTTCTTGGACGGAACTTTAAGGCGCACATTTTTAGAAGATAGCCACACCAGATGCTTGACCACAAATAGGGGGTTAGTAGAACGTCTTTTATCTGCCTGATTCTTTTGGATGCTCTGGGACGCCTCAAGGTTCTTCTGAACCTGGGCCCAGACTGTGCACAGTTCCCCATGAACGACATCTACCTCGGGATTGTTGGAATCACCAGGTGTAATGGAGGAGAGCCGTGAATTAAACCCAAAATTGCAGAAGAAGGGGGAGACCCCCGACAAGCTACTGACCCGGTTATTAAGGGAAAATTCGGCGAGGGGAATGAAGGAGACCCAATCATTTTGACAGTCTGAAATAAAACACCTTACGTATTGTTCTGAAGACTAATTAGTCCTCTCAGTTTGGCCATTAGTTTCAGGATGGAAGGCCGAGGAAAAGGACAGATCAATCTCCAGCTTCTTACAGAAAGCTCTCCAAAACAATGAAACTAATTGTACCCCTCTGTCAAACAATATTGACCGGAATCCCATGGAGACACAGGATGTGTTTGACAAACAAGGTAGCTAACGTCTTGGCATTGGGTAGTTTCTTGAGGGGTACAAAGTGGACATCTTACTGAAGCGGTCTACTACAACCCACACCACCGACTTGCCTTGGAGGCTGATTAACCCCGGGCGTCGACACAGAACCTGTGTCAGGCAAACCCTTTACAGTTGAAATCCCCAGCGATCAGCTGATCAGCTGATCACCACGAAAAGCTGTGGGTGGCCATCTATACATTTCTGCAACGCGCACCGTAGGGGAAATACGGTATTACATGGTGCCCATTTAAATTTGTCGTGATCTCAGGGCCCACTGGTATGACATCTTTTGGCCCTAATATAGCATATAAACAGGGTTGGTCCTACTAGGACAACCCCTTTAAGGGTTAATATTCTAGGCAATTGGCAAGACATGTTCGTGAAACCACAGGCTTCCCACTGCTAAGTCATGTTAAGCATGTAAGTTTGGGAACTGCAACAGATTTATTTATTTTATATTCAATAAGTCATAGGGGCATTTAAAGGGGATGATCCGGGAAGTGACATTTTTTTCTTAGGGGCTGCGAATGAAATAAATCAAAAGCAAAAAATAAATAATTACCTATCCTTTCTTCGGCGGCAGTCTCGGTGCTTGTATACATACACGTAGTATGTGACCACTGCAGCCAATCGGAAGGCTCAGTGGCCATATATTGTATTTCTGGCATTATGCCAGAAATACGATTTGTCACCAGACAGCCCCGCTGAGCCCTCGGATTGGCTGCAGTGCATACATGCTACGTGCATGTATACAAGCACCGAGACTGCTGGGGGCAATTTTATTTATTTCACTTGCAGCCCCTGAGAAAAAAATGTCACTTCCCAGATAACCCCTCTAAAATACAAAACTAAAACTACTGGAAATGTTCTACCAGTTTGCCAGTATAAGTCAAGTCAATATAAATGGGATCCAAGTCCCTACTAACATTTTATTAGTCTAAAATAGCCATATGCTCAAAACAGGTGTTGGACAAATGTTCATTCGGCCAACAGTTATTTCTCCCAACTCCCCTTAACAATTTATTTTGGTGTGGAGAGGGGAATAAGCCATTGCCAGACCCCTCTGGCAGCGGCTTATCTTCCAGTGGAACATGCCGATCCTTCTTTGCCCTGACATCTTCCATCAGGGAACTGTTGGTAGGCCCCAATACACATTCAATTGTTTGCTGATCGTGATTAAATTTGTGGGTTTGGCTGAATTTGATCTGTGTATAGTCAGCTTAAGTAGGTGGACTTCTCTATTTTAATAAAACCAAATCAAGAAATGGAATGAATAAAATCTGAAATAGTGTTATGTGGAGCTGGCTTGGCTTCCACATCGTTGACTATTTTCAAACAATTCCTCACCCAACTGTGTACGCATCAAGTGGCACAGTGGATAACAGAGGGTAGTCACTTTTCCTTGCAACTTGTTCATTCCAATTGAGTAGGGGCACCTTGAATCAGGGCCAGAAGCCTTGTGTGGTTGGCATTTTTAGTCAGGTCCAGTGAGTTCAGCAGGAAATTATATTTAAAATGTATTTTTTTATCCTATTTTTTATCCTATTTTGTTATAATGAAAAGAGTTGCTGCTTTAATTACTAATCTGAAATGATGTTGAAATACTGGTGAAATGTATAATGCGAGAGAAAAGTGGAGCAGATAAACAGTGCAACTGAGTGACATGTAAAAGCTTTTCAATCACACTAAAATTGAAATTAGAAAATGGTATAAAAGGCACAGAAGCAGGTTCCTTTATCCTGCACAAATGTTGCCCATTTTCTAAAATCAATGTGTGGTGAGCACTAATGGAACAGTCAATGTTCAACAGATGATGTCCTATGACGGGTGTGCAGTCATAGATGGAAACGATGTGTGAATCTTGGCACTGAGAAAAGGTGAGTGATGAACATACTAAACCTGAACCTTTCACCTCCCAATACATGTGCAGTGAGTGCAGTATGTAGTGGGTAGGCTGCACAAACCTGGGGCACTTTACATTTATTTTCTACCTTACTCCTTACTTACTTTATTTAGATATTGATGCCATTATATTTGGCGCCCGATATTTAAATAACCCCCTGAACTGTCAATGGGGCGGGTACTGGCAAAGGGGCGTGTTACTATTGCTGCGACACTGTCCAGTCAGATACAGACAGTGTTAAAGCAAGAGCAAGGATAGAGGAGAGAGTGTGCGCGAGCGCGAGCGCACGCTCTCACTTTTCAGCTTTCAAGATCAGTCTTCTACTGAACTGTCAAGTGGGCGTGTCACTGCTACGGACAGTGTAAGAGCTCGCTCTCCTCTCTTCAGCTCTTCTGAGAGATCAGTCTTGTACTTTGTATGCCGAACTGGCAAGGGGGTGTGTCTCTGCTACGGACAGTGCAAGCGCTCCCCAGCTCTTACACTGTCCTTAGCAGTGACACGCCCCCTTGCCAATTCGGCAGACAAAGTACAAGACTGATCTCTCGCAAGAGCTGAAGAGATGAGAGGGCGCATGCGCGCTCTCCTCTCCACATCTCTTACACTGTCCGTAGCAGTGACACGTCCCCTTGCCAGTTCAGCAGAAGACTGATCTTGAAAGCTGAAGAGTGAGAGTGCGCGCACGCACACTCTTTCCTCTATCCTCGCTCTTGCTGTAACACTGTCCATATCTGATTTGACAGTGTCACAGCCACAGTAACACGCCCCATTGACAATTCAAGGGGTTATTTAAATATTGGGCGCCAAATATAACGGCACCTGTAATGACGGGGTAGGGAGACAGACAGGTGAGCCCTAATCTACCCGCCACTCAGTCCCTGCCTACTTGCAACGGCCCGTCCTAGGCGACGGCGTACAACTGGGCGATGGTCCCTACGCTCAATAAGTGAACGACAGACAAACAGACAAGGGTACACAGAAGCTAAGGGAAATGGGGCAGTTGCCCACGGCAACACAGTGAGCAACAAGAGTAGTGAATGAGCCGAGTCAAACCAGGAGTGCACGAGGTACAAATCGCAGAGCAGGAGCGTAGTCAGTAAAGCCAGGGTCAAAAATGAAGCAAGGTCAATAATCATAGCAGGAGCAGCAGAGCCAGGAAACAGAAAAGAATCACAGGCAAAGGAGGAGCAGGAAATGCAGGTATAAATAGACAGAGGGCGGGAGCTAGCTCTGTCTGGCCAGGCTGTGATAGGCTCTCCCACTCCTCAGCCTCCCAGCCTGACTGGTAGAAGATCGTGTCACTCTCTCAGACTTAGGAGCAGGTGCAGACTGATTACCCACGGGCGTCGACACAGAAGCTGTGTCTGGCAGATCCTTTACAGCACCGATATCTAAATAATGTAGGAGGGTAGAAAAAAATTTAAAGTGCCCCAGGGTTTGTGCAGTCCTGCCCATTACATGCTGCACTCAGCTGCACATGTATGGGGAGGTGAAAGGTTCTCTTTAAAGTACTTCTTAGAACTTTCCAGAATATCAACTACCAATTAAACATGACTAATTTGATAATTACCAAGTAGAACATATTAGGGAATGTCAAATTATCTTTACATTCCCTGCAGTGCCCGTCAGCAGAATAAGGCTGGGTTCACACGACCTATTTTCAGACGTAAACGAGGCGTATTATGCCTCGTTTTACGTCTGAAAATAAGGCTACAATACGTCGGCAAACATCTGCCCATTCATTTGAATGGGTTTGCCGACGTACTGTGCAGACAACCTGTCATTTACGCGTCGTCGTTTGACAGACGACGCGTAAAAATACAGCCTCGTCAAAAGAAGTGCAGGACACTTCTTTCAGACGTAATTTGAGCCGTTCTTCATTGAACTCAATGAAGAGCAGCTCATAATTTACGGCTGTCAAAGAAGCCTCGCAAAATGCGAGGAGCATTTACGACTGAAACGAGGCAGCTGTTTTCTCCTGAAAACAGTCTGTCTTTTCAGACGTAAATGCCTGCTATCGTGTGCACATACCCTAAGGGCTACTGTTTACAGCTGCCTGTATTCTTCCAATGCACTGTGGACACAGGCTGTCACAATCCCCATGACCACATAACAGCCTGTGTCTGCAGTACAGGCTGGCATAAATGGTGACTGTATTCTACTACTGACTTCTGCAGGGTAATTAAAAATTTCCTTTCAGTTGTAAATAGTTATAATAACACTATTTTATGGAATTTCCAGTTATGCAATTCCATGTTAAAGTCTTTGCAGTAGCGCCATTTAAATTTTCTTTTTCTTGATCAGTAATGGACAGGAAATCCAATACCACTGACAAAAAGATAGTTTCAACAAGTTTCTGCTGTACTGAAATGTGCTGTTTGCTATTAGTGAATCAGTCTGCAAAACACAACCTAAAAATACAAATGCTGTGGTTTGGTGGATATGGGAAATCCAGCCTCCAGAAAAGCATAGTTAGTTATCACAGTTTAGAGCTGATTGTCCCACCCAGTCTGCCCTCCTCTTACTACATGTAAATCTTAAAGAGGCTCTGTCACCAGATTATAAATTATAGATTATAAATGCCCTATCTCGTACATAATCTGATTGGCGCTGTAATGTAGATAACAGTGGTTTTTATTTAAAAAAACCATCATTTTTGAGCGAGTTATGACCAATTTTAGATTTATGCTAATTAGTTCTTAATAGACAACTGGGCGTGTTTTTACTTTTTATCAACTGGGCGTTGTATGGAGCAGTGTATGACGCTGTCCAATCAGTGACCAATCAGCGTCACACACTTCTCATTGTTCCAGCCTATTGTTACAGTGTGATTGTGCAGTGAAAGAAGCTGGGCTGGAACAATGAGAAGTACATGACGCTGATTGGTCACTGATTGATCAGCCTCATACACTCCTCTGTACAACGCCAGTTGGTAAAAAGTAAAAACACGCCCAGTTGTCTATTAAGAAAGTCATTAGCATGTATCTAAAATTGTTCATAACTTGGTCAAAAATGATCGTTTTTCAAAATAAAAACCACTGTTGTTATCTACATTACAGCACCGATCAGATTATGCAGGAGATAGGGCATTTATAATCTGGTGACAGAGCCTCTTTAAAACCCAACAGCTTTGGCACATATACCATAAGTGTAATAAAGACGTTTACCTGATGGATCTTTGGACAATAACCAGGGAAATCTAAAAAAACAAAATAATTAACTTTGTATAAGAATGTGAAGATCTAGATAACAGGAAATTTCCCCTCTGATAAAGGAAGTCTCCACCAACATAGGCCCTGTTCACATCACATCTGAGCCTTCTCGTACAGTGAAGGAAATAAGTATTTGATCCCTTGCTGATTTTGTACGTTTGCCCACTGTCAAAGACATGAACAGTCTAGAATTTTTAGGCTAGGTTAATTTTACCAGTGAGAGATAGATTATATTAAAAAAAAACAGAAAATCACATAGTCAAAATTATATATATTTATTTGCATTGTGCACAGAGAAATAAGTATTTGATCCCCTACCAACCATTAAGAGTTCAGCCTCCTCCAGACTAGTTACACGCTCCAAATCAACTTGGTGCCTGCATTAAAGACAGCTGTCTTAAATGGTCAACTGTATAAAAGACTCCTGTCCACAGACTCATTTAATCAGTCTGACTCTAACCTCTACAACATGGGCAAGACCAAAGAGCTTTCTAAGGATGTCAGGAACAAGATCATAGACCTGCACAAGGCTGGAATGGGCTACAAAACCATAAGTAAGACGCTGGGTGAGAAGGAGACAACTGTTGGTGCAATAGTAAGAAAATGGAAGACATACAAAATGACTGTCAATCGACATCGATCTGGGGCTCCATGCAAAATCTCACCTCGTGGGGTATCCTTGATCCTGAGGAAGGTGAGAGCTCAGCCGAAAACTACACGGGGGGAACTTGTTAATGATCTCAAGGCAGCTGGGACCACAGTCACCAAGAAAACCATTGGTAACACATTACGCCGTAATGGATTAAAATCCTGCAGTGCCCGCAAGGTCCCCCTGCTCAAGAAGGCACATGTACAGGCCCGTCTGAAGTTTGCAAATGAACATCTGGATGATTCTGAGAGTGATTGGGAGAAGGTGCTGTGGTTAGATGAGACTAAAATTGAGCTCTTTGGCATTAACTCAACTCGCCGTGTTTGGAGGAAGAGAAATGCTGCCTATGACCCAAAGAACACCATCCCCACTGTCAAGCATGGAGGTGGAAACATTATGTTTTGGGGGTGTTTCTCTGCTAAGGGCACAGGACTACTTCACCGCATCAATGGGAGAATGGATGGAGCCATGTACCGTCAAATCCGGAGTGACAACTTCCTCCCTCTACCAGGACATTAAAAATGGCTCGTAGCTGGGTCTTCCAGCATGACAATGACCCGAAACATACAGCCAAGGCAACGAAGGAGTGGCTCAAAAAGAAGCAAATTAAGGTCATGGAGTGGCCTAGCCAGTCTCCAGACCTTAATCCCATCGAAAACTTATGGAGGGAGCTGAAGATCCGAGTTGCCAAGCGACAGCCTCGAAATATTAATGATTTACAGATGATCTGCAAAGAGGAGTGGGCCAAAATTCCATCTAACATGTGTGCAAACCTCATCATCAACTACAAAAAACGTCTGACTGCTGTGCTTGCCAACAAGGGTTTTGCCACCAAGTATTAAGTCTTGTTTGCCAAAGGGATCAAATACTTATTTCTCTGTGCACAATGCAAATAAATATATATAATTTTGACAATGTGATTTTCTTTTTTTTTTTTATATAATCTATCTCTCACTGGTAAAATTAACCTAGCCTAAAAAAATTCTAGACTGTTCACGTCTTTGACAGTGGGCAAACTTACAAAATCAGCAAGGGATCAAATACTTATTTCCTTCACTGTATATGCCTTACGTATACCTCTGACAGAAGGCTCTGACTTATGCCACAGTGGAATACATAAGCCCATTGGCTCCCATGTTAAAAAAAGTTCTATGCAGTATATGTTTATTTGGCGGGATGCCACTGCATAGAAAAGCTTAGCAGACTATTCTTTTCTATAGAACAGAAAATAAAAAAATCATAATGTCATATACAAGCCTGACAGACGCCAAAAGGACAATCTTTTGGCCTCCATTGCGTGAATGAAACTCTATGGATACGTTTGGTGTATACTTTAGGAGCGTTTCACAGGGTATACGCCAAGCATAGACTGTCTAACCTGTACAATGACAAAAGAGAAGGCTTCTATATAAACAACACCTAATATAAGTTATATTTGTTTGTCAATATTGATACAGCTAAATTTGATAGTAATCTGATAGTATTACAAAGTCTTCTTACTTACATAATCCTCTCTGGCTACATTAAGGGCTCCGGTACCTCTTTAACCCATATCCCTTCTCAGAGTTAGCCAGAAAAGGAGAACAACAACAGACTTAAACTCATAGATCCTATTATTTCATTTCAGCTCTAAGGTTGTTTTATAAGAATACAAATCACAATAACCCTATACATCATAAAAACTAGTAATGATATATAGAGAAACCTGCAGCATCCAGATTAGTAGCGGGTCTAGAACATATTTTGAGACTGCAGATTTTCATAGTCCCTTTCCAGCCTGTATACATTTTCAAGGGTCCAGAGGAAAGACTAGATCAAGGGGCAAACCATGTTCCATATGGGAATAAATTGACCTTATATGTTGTGAAAAGGTCTCCGATACATTGTGTGCATTGTAATAGAGCTGGTCCAATAAGGATGGTTTATTTTATAAATTGTTGATATTGGCTTTACTCAAAGCATCATAGCCAAGAAATGATTAAAATGATGTTATTTTGCGGAAAGAAAAATAAGAGAGGGGAAGAGAGAGGCTGGTGGCCCCCATCTGTGTGAAAAAGTGTTTAAGCCAAGGAATACACAGTCAGCAGTTTGTGCAGAGGTAAAAATATCAGGCACACAGGGTTATTGTTACAAATATTGCTAAGTAGTGTGTGCATTGGTATAGATGCTGAGGGAGTAAGAGCGAAAATAACAGAGTGGGGGTGGTGAAGAAAGAAGAGGGGAAGAGCAGAATGACTGGTAGAGAAACACAGTGACTAGGAAGGATGTGAGCCAGATAAAGAAGCATGAGTGTTGTTTACAATAAAAATAGAAAAGGATCATATCAGGTAAAATGAGTTGATAACAATGTAAGGGGAATATGAACATCTGTGTGGATATTCTGATAGATGCTTCACATCAAGGTTTATTTCCCTACTAATCTGGGTCATGATGCATGGTCTTTTTTTTTTGCTTCTTCTAAGTCTTGTTCACGCCTAAAGCATTTATAAAAAAACAATACAAAACATAGAAGCAGATCTAAGCCGTGTTCACGCATGGTGGTTTAGTCACGTTTTTGTTTCGATTTTTTTTTCCCATGAAATTTTTACCTGAGAAAATGCAGCATCCAGATCTTAACGGAGTAAATGGAAAAATATAAATTTTCATTCACAAAATGTGTTTTTGTTTGATGTGTTGGAACATTTTTAGAACCCAAGGACCGAAAAAATACAATTGCAGTGGGTCTTGTGTTGTCTAGGCTAGAAACCCCCCAATCTTAAAAGGGTTGTCCGGACATTTTTTATTGATGGCCTCAAGATAGGTCATCGACATCAGATCGGTGGGGGTCCAACTCCCGGCATCCCCACCGATCAGCTGACTGGCACAGCGCTGTACAAATCAGTAGCGGCTGTGCCTGGGATTGCAGCTCAGTCCCATGCACTTGAATAAGACCGGAACTGCAATACCAGGCACAGCCGCAAAGGATGTGTATGGCGCTGTGCCTGTAAACGGTGAAAAGGCCGTGGCGATGAACACCTCGGCCCGATCAGTCAACTGATCAGCAGGGACACCGGGAGTTGGACCCCCACCGATCTGATATTGATGACCTATACTAAGGAAAGGCCATTAATAAAAAATGTCCGGGAAACCCATTTAAATTAACTACTTTCCCAAGATATGCGGGCGCTTATTGCCTTCCTCGCTCAATAGCAGTACCTCCCAATGACATAGAGGTCCCTTTGCTAAATATTGCAGGATTCAGCACTGGAAGTATAATTTTATACATATGACCTAGTGGTTAAGGTGGGTGACAAAATTCTCCAAGATTTCCATGCCTCGAGAGACACCAGGTATATAAGATCATTAAGGTACAAAGAGAGCATTTGTGCATTTCCATAATTCTTATATAACCCTTTAGTGACCAGCCTATTTTGGGCCTTAATGACTAAGCGATTTTTTACCATTTTTTTATTGCCGCATTTCAAAAGCTATAATTTTCTTTTATTTTTCTGTGGACATAGCTATGTGAGAGCTTGTTTTTTGCAGGACGAGTAGTATTTTCTAATGGCACCATTTTGGGGTACATATAATTTATTGATTACCGTTTGGAAGGTAATGCAGAAAAAATTATTAAATTCAGCCATTTTTTTTGCATCTCAAATTATCGCAGTTTACCGTGTGTAATAAATAACATAATAACTTTATTCTGCAAGTTGTTACAATTACGGCAATACCAAATTCATAGTTTTTTTTATGTTTTACTACTTTTGAAAGCTAAAAACACCTTTTTTTTTTAGAAAGTATTTGTTCTTGTGTTGTCATATTTGAAGAGCCATAAAATTGTAATTTTATTCACTAACATAGCTGTATGAGGGTCATTTTTTGCGGGATGACTTGTAGTTTTTATTTGTCATTTTGGGGTACATACAACTTATTGATCACCTTTTTATTGCGTTTTATTTTTTTCGGGTAGGATGAACAGAAATTTTGACATTGTTTTTTATTTTATTTTTACGGCGTTAACTGTGCGAGTTAAATAGCATATTCGTTTTCATAGTTTGGGTCATTAAGGATGCGTCAATACCAATTATATTTAGACTTTTTATTTTTTTATACTAGAGCATTTTTTCAGGGAAAAAGTGGCTTTTTAATTTTTATTTCTTGGGATTTTTTTTTTTTTTTTATTGTAAACTTTATCATTCTTATTTTTACTCCTTTTTTATTTTAGTCCCACTATGGGACTTCAATATGCGATTGTTTGATGGCTTTTATAATATACTGCAATACTTCTGTATTGCAGTGTATTATGCCTGTCAGTGTAAAACTGATAGGCATTGCATTAGGCATACTGATGGCAGACCTGGGGGTCTTTGTTAGGTCCCCTGGCTGCCATGGAAACCATCAACACCCCACAAGTGCATTGTGGGGGTGCCGATTGGGTAAAGAGGGAGCCCCTTCCTCAGAAACCACTTAGACGGCGCGGTTGCTATTGACAGCGGCATCTAAGGAGTTAAAGTAACTTCGATCCTGGCCGTTAGAGACATCACAACATCTGTGCCAGGCTTAAGGCACAGTGGTGCGAAAATGCAGCGCTGTGGCATTGGTACTCATAATGACCGCTGTGAAAAGGTGTTTGGGTGTTAATTATGGGGTTAATGCAGTGGAGCGGAACCACAGAAGCATAACTACCTCTGCATTGGAGTTTGAGTCTGCTTTTTTTTAGGGATCTGAATTTAATATATAAAATTATTTCCTGACAAAAGTGGCATAACAAAAATTGCTCTTAAGATCTTACCACCATGATATACTAAATACATAAAGGAGTAGTATTTAAGGAAAACAGGATTACAAAACTGGGGAACTAGAGGCACAAAGTGTGCTTAGTGTATGCTATATCACTTGCATAAGAGATAAGAGCTCAACAGCCACATTTTTATTAGTTTTTAATGACCCTTGCTACACTCTGGAGAAAGAATTATTTTAATGACAGAAGAGAAGAAAAAAACACCAATCAGCAAATTTAAGTGGGTTATCCATATTTAGGCACTGTCTTCCTATGTGTTTCCTAATGCATAGTTCACGAGGAGTCTTCTGGGACTGGAATCTCCATAGTGTCACTGTTCTCAGTTTATTTAACATGAAGACACGAACATCATTTTTTTTTTTCATTTACATTATATACAAGACAAGTGTGAAATTTATGTTTGGTTTTCTATTTTGCCAACAACTAGCCATGTTTATTGGAAGCAGTAGAGACTTTTCCTTAAATACACTGTGTAGACAGAACATGTAAAGCGTTATTATAATAGGGTGGTGCATATTTTGGAGCAATGGGAATTTACATCCTAAAAAAATCTGATCTGCTGAGATAAAAAATATTTCATTTCAAAAGTATAAGGATGATTAAAAAAGTATGAAGTCTATTTTCCATTTACTAAAATGTAATTAGTCGATGGCCTGCAAGGCCAGAAACAGGCGAAAGGCATCTAAATACTGACCAGAAAGTTGTCAATCTCTGTCTATGGTCTTTAGTGTACAAAAATATGTCCATAAATATTTCTATTTATAACTGCATTAGATAAAATACTTGGTTGCTCTGGGCATAGACATAGGATAACTGTCAGTTATCAGTCCCAATTTCCGCATTGACATGTTTTTTAGGTTGTATGTGAATAATAGGCTATGGTAAGGATAAGTGGTTACCTCTAGATTAAACAGGAAAAATGGAAGTCCTTGTTTTGCCCCATCAGAGCTGTTGGCTGAGGATCTTCCAGACTCTATTAATATTATATAGTCAGTGGATCTCATTAAAATCGGCCACATACATGAGTCTTCACAGTCACTGCTTTTCATTGATGATGCAGTCTGCATGTGCCAATAGCTTAGTAGCCATAAAAAAGGGCCGAGCACCACATGTGGCTCATAAGCCACCAGTCTTAAAGATAGTTATAACTAAACCAGACAGGCAGAAACAGCGCCAAGTTTATCACAATGGTGCACACGCTGTATGATAAACGATGCATCCCGCTAGATGATAGGCACTCTTCTCTTCTTAACGCCACCTCATAGCTGGCATATTTTACATCAATATTTTGCACAAAAAAATTACGGATGCTGATAATAAATCTGGCGCGTTTTACAACTTTGCTATACCGCAACGCTTTTTCTAGATATTTTTTCAAAACTGGCTGTAAAGTTTCTAAAACACATAATAAATTTGGTGTACGGCATGCAGGCCACTTCTTGGTGCAATTTGTGCCAGAATTCTGGTGCATTTTGCTTAATAAATTTACTCCAATGGGTGAAATTTATCAAAATTATCTAATAGAAAAACTCACCTTATTGGCCAAAGCAACCAATCAGAGTTCATTTTTCATTTCAAAAACTGCTCTGGAGAAATGAATGCTAGAGAGTGATTGGTTGCTATGGGCAACAAGGTCGGTTTTTGTGTTAGACAGTTTTTATAAATAAAGCCCAAATTCTTTCGATTAAACCAGATGCTGTTACAACTACGCTTTCTCTAGCATTACAGGCAGCAGTAAGTAGTGGTCGCCTAAAATGCATAAGCAATGATACTGAACCAAAAGCCCAGGCTAAAAAAAAAGAAACTAAATAAAGATAAATGATCTAAAAATTGCCTATATATATATATATATATATATATATATATATAATATAAAATTTTATTATCTGCTTCAGTATTTGGAAGCCAAATTCAGGGGTGAAACATAGACAGAGAAAAGTTTGGTGGGAAAAAAAAATTGTACGTCTTTCCGTATTTTGGACCGCCTCTTGGTTTTGGCTTATAACTTCTGACCAACATACTGCCGTATGAAAGAGACCCAAATTGAGATTTCATTAGAAGAAAAAAAAAAAAATGCATAATTGAATGAAGGCATTAACATGGGTTGTATAGGAAAGAGACATAGAAACTGGAGGAGTGGAGAAGGAAAGAGAAGTGCATATTCTAGGTATCAGGGGAATAACAATACTACTCATTAGTAAATGCCCTGTCAGCATTACTAAACACATTTAAAGAGCAGAGGTAACAGCAGGCGATAGGAGGGGGGCGCTCCGGCCTCAGATGCCTGCAGATATTAGTCTAGAGAGGGCTGGAGATTCTCAGCAAGCAAACATAGAGATTTCCATCTAGTTGTATCTCTTCATTAAATCTCCAACTCACATGGTGCTGTATCTGCAGGGTACGGATATACTGTATCTCCATAACAAGTTCACATCTCAGACAGTCACATCAAAGGACACATACATCAGTACAAGCAATGGCAAGCATATATAGCAAAATCAGCTCATATACTACTAAAGTGTGACCACACATGATGGAATTTTTGTGAAATATTGGCTAAAGATTCAACCATAGTGAGCAAGAGTCAACCGTAATGAGCAATATCCTTACACAGTTAAACCTCTTTGAGAAGAACACCTAAAATTGTATTGAAAAATGGTCTTCTAGGTGGGTGGTCCTCTCAATGGAGATGCCCAGTATGCATAGCATTTGATGGGACTGAAAATCTGTCACTTGAAATCCGGTCTAGATAAAGAGGAGGTCATTTGCTCTCTTTATTAGGAAAAACAATCTGATAATAAAGCTGGAAATATACATTTCCTACCATTAGCGGACAAAGGCCTTATACTCATGGCTGGTTTACAGCTCTGTACAACCTCAGAGTTGTATGGAGCTGTAAGGACTTGTTCACATAGTGCAGATTTGATGCAGATTTAGCATGCATTTTTTATGCCAAAGCCAGAATTAGATCCAGGAGATAAGATACTTTAAAGCCTTCCTTTATATATTCCATCTGTTTAGGTTCCGTTCCTGGTTCTGTCTTAAAATATACATGCAAAATCAGTTCCATTTATCTGAATGGGGTTGTTTCTGCAGCAGGTGCATGGATTTCTGCCGGTTCCATTCTGAAGAATAGAACTGATTCTCAGTCGCACTTAGGGCACATTCAGACGTGGCGGAATTGCTGTGGAATTCAGCTGTGGACAGTCCGCAGTGGAAATCCTTAGCAGACAGTTTGTCCATTGGTTTCCACACCTTTTAGTTATCTTCGTGCAGACGTTGCGGAAAACTCCGCTGCGGGCCATAGGCTGTGGTGAGGAATTTTCCCTCCGCAGCATGCACTGTCTGTTGCGGAGAAGAAGCGGAATTTCACTGCGTATTTCAGCCTTTGCAATGCAAAAACTGAAATCTGTGGCAAGTCTGCTGTGTTTTCTGCAATGTCTGAATTACCTGTCAAATATGCAAATGTTGGTGCAGATTCGTTGCGTAATTGCCCCAAAACAGCACCAACATTTGCAGCGGAAAAATTCTGCCACGTCTGAACATGCCCTAAAAAGTGAAATTCAGAAGATCATACCTACCTGACAGTCCCCATACCCCACTGTAAGTAACGCAGGGAAATGTGTGACCATAGTAACCGCCTTAATGTGAAAACAACTACTTCCGTGTTCACGACCCAATACACAACACAGCACTAATTTTTAGGGCTGTTTATTTGTGAAGGGGAAATAATTATTTCATGTGATTATGTCATGTGCGCAGTTGACTACGCTATTGATTCCGACAAAAAAAAGCAAACCTTACGGAATGGAGACAAACGAAAACCATTTGCAACTGAAGCATTACCATTGAAATCAATGGTAATGCACACGGAAGCTATGGTTTCTGTTTGGTTTCCGTTCACGGAGTCCATCCTGCACTCTGACGGAAAGGTCTAACGGCCGACGCAGATTTGAACGAGGCCTTAACTGCACGTTCATGTTGTGTTTGAGCTTTGCCAAGGTGTTATTTGAAAGTATTGGGTTGTAATGCTTGTACTGTTTAGAGGTGGGCAGAGTATACCCATCTGAAACTGTAACCGCCAAGCTGTGTACCCAATTCGAGACTGTCACTGCCAAGCTCGATGCCACTGTTTGCAACCATTACGCATTGTGCACAAGCCAGAGTAAAGTTTGGTTCCATTCAACTGTGCTGTGTCTACCTCCGATTACTGTGCCATCCTCAAGCGTGGTACCATGTCAGGGCAAAGTATATAAGAGAATGGCTTCTATGCAGTGCTCAAATATCTAAAGCTAGGTTGGACTTTATGTCTGCAGTAGTTGTGATCCCTCTGGAAGATATTGCCTGTTCATCATTTTCAGAGACAATTGCACAGTGTAAAGACAACCATGTCACCAGTAGTCACCCAGCAGCAAGCCAAATCCCTGTAGCGGTTTCCTCAAACTGGATCATATACACTCATGCATCCTGCCCTGCTGGCCGCTCATCAACAGACGCCGACAGCTGCCCACAGAGCTGGCATGCAGAAAGGAGTCAGCGTGGGCAGCTGGCACTGTGAGCTCACTCAGACTATGCAGCCTTGTCAATTATTGGATACCTGAGGGAAGCCCGACTACTATGGGCACTGGGCGGCGGTTACAGATTGTTTTATAGCTTTCCATCCCGCACTAATAGACATCGTCTGCAATAAAGGTTACAATGACCGGCAAAAAGCTGGTACACTTAAAACACATGCACTGATGGCAGAGATGGCAAAGGGAAAATCAGAACGTAGACAGGCTGTGCCAGTCAGTATACGAGTAAAGGACGAGGTACAGATGTAAATGATGAATAGAAAGGGCGGGTGACAGAGGGCAAGTGCCTGGTGGCTCTGAGGTAATGCCCGGCAGGTAACATTTGACATTAGTGGGTTGGGAGAAGTAAGTTGTCACACAGTAATAAGAAGGGGTGGGCTCAGTAATGTGGAGGCTGGTAAAGCAGAGAACGCATTCGGGACAGCGAGAAGATAGAGAGCAGGCACATTATACAAGAGAGTAGTGGTATGTAGAGAGCCAGCGCGACTGTGGAGGGCAGCTGCGGGCTCTATGTGCAGCATATAGGAAACTTTTCTCTGTAATGGAAGCTAAAGTTTCCTCACAGCTTCTCCAGTCAGCTCCGTCCACAGCGTTCGCCTCCCCGCAGAACTTTGCCTGCTTCCACACCTAGTCAGCGCTGCTACCTCTCCATCCATCCCTGACTGCCGCGCTCACTGCTCGGACTCCTGTGATGAGCTGAGACCTCCTGTCCCACAGGGAGCATGGCAATGGGAGCGCAGCCCCAGACAGACAATGGCCGGGTGCCGTCACTCTCACTTGCCCCTATTGCTAGCCAACAGATGGAGTTTGTGGCCCTCACAGCTGTACAGACAGAGAGCGGCAGACCCCGGCGTTTGGGACTATTGGGCACCCCGCTCCCGGGACGGCCGCGGAGTTCAGCGTCTCACAAGAGATACCGGCGCCTGCAGAACTATCTGTACAACGTGCTGGAGCGACCCCGGGGATGGGCCTTCATCTACCACGCCTTCATGTGAGTACCCTGTGCCCGGGCGGTATACCGCCACCTTGTCACTCCTGTACCCAGCTCTGACTACACTAGGTCGTTGTGCTCATGTCTAATAATAACACCACCGCAGAACAGTCCTCTAAACTCCTCTTTGCAGTAGTGACTGTATAGCTTATATACTACCTACACCAAGGAGAAATACATCTAACCTCAGACACTATAGAAGTAACTATAGTCACATACATAAATTACTAAAGACTTCTGGAGGTTCTCAAAAATGGAGATACAGGGTGATCATGGGTGTAGGGGTTTCTCTAGACTTGCTTGTTATGCAAACTATAGTAGTAGTCTGTCAGTGGAAAATGTGATACTGTGTGTGTGTGTATATATATATATATATATATATATATATATAGTGGGGTTACATTGATAATATATGGCTATAATATGCTGTCAATATATCATCAGTGGATGGTCTGACTGCGACTTAACTTTGAAACAGCACCACTGATGGCCAGTGACTGTGTCTGGTACTGCAGCACAAGCAGTTGCAGTTTCTACACAGCGCTGGGTCAAAAGTAGAACTATGTAGAAAAAGAGTTCAAGATGGCGCTGCGCTTTTGTTTTAGGCATTGGTGGTGGTTCCAGAGCTTTAATTCAGAGGTTTCAACAATTGGATATTCATGGCATATCATATCAGTATGGCATCAATGTTGGTTGTTGGAATACCACTTTAATATTGTGCACTAGGAATGACAAGCAGCGACTGTAGAGACTCATTCACATGGAGTGTTTCTGCCCTACTATAAGGCCCGCTGCACACTGGTCAGAAATCCTGCCGCACTTCTATCCCGTGTGCTTTACACCACAGACTCAGTAGCGAGAGAGACTTTTTCTTTTGTTTTTTTTTGCGATATGACTTAACATCTGTTTAAGAAAAATGTGGCTCCAGCTTTTAGGCTTCCTTCACACACACTTTTTGTGCGGCATTTTTTTGGCCAACAGAAGCACACAAAAAAAACATTACGCCATTTTTGTGAGCGTTTTTGCTAATAGTGTGTTTTACTACCTGCTTATTTTTTAGGTGGCATTTTTCACATTGAAAATCATATGATTCAAAGATCATGTGATGCAAATATTCTCTTTGCACACAGGCTTTTTTCTGAAAAAATGCCACCAAAAACGCCATAAAAATGTGCAACATTGACATGTGTTTTTTTAAATAGGAAAAAAAATCTATGGAGTTCTATGGAACAAAAACACCTCTAAATGAGGCAAAGAACGCCAAAAAGCCATGCTTGCTGCAGTTTTGTAAAAACACCACTGACCCAAAAACATGAGTTAAAATTAAAAAAATACCATCTAAAAAACCGCCATGTTGCTAGTTATATATTTTCCTATTGCCTTCAAGCTAACATCTGGCCGCAGCGTGTTTTTTTTGCCACTAAAAACTAGAAGTTTTTCCTAAAAATGCTGTGTGGAAATCCACTTTAAGGGTCCATTCAGACGTTGCAGATGAGGTGCAGTTAAAACCGCATCTGAATTCCGCACCGAACGTCTGAAAATCAGGAGCTGTTTTCGCTTGAAAACAGCTCCGTATTTTCAGAGTTTTTGGTCACTGCGTGTGAGCATACCCTAAGCCTATGACAATTAAAGGGCAACTAAACTTTCAGAAAACTTCTGACATATCATAGTGACATGTCAGAAGTTTTGATCGGTGGGAGTCCGAGCACTGAGACCCCCTCCGATCGCTAAAAGGAAGCTGCAGAAGCGCTCGGGTGAGCCTTGAACCGCTTGTTTTCTGATCAGCTTCTCTCGGAAAGCCGAGCAGTTGGTGTACGGACTCAATAGAAAGTCTAAGGGCTCGTACACCGTTACATCGGCTTTCCAAGAAACAAAGTGGCACAGCGCTCACTTGAGTGCTTCTGCCGCTTCATTTTAGAGATCAGTGGGGGTCTCAGTGCTCAGACCTTCACCGATCAAAACTTCTGACAGGTCACGATGACATGTCAGAAGTTTTCTGAAAGTTTAGTTAGGGTATGTTCATACGCAGTAGCAAAATACGTCTGAAAATACGGAGCTGTTTTCAGGCGAAAACAGCTTCTTATTTTCAGACATTTTTGTAGCAACTCGCGTTTTTTGCTGCGTTTTTTACGGCCGATATTGGAGCTGTTTTTCAATGGAGTCAATGTAAAATGCCTCCAAAAGCGTCCCAAGAAGTGCCCTGCACTTCTATTGACGAGCCGTCATTTTACGCGCCGTATTTTGACAGCGACGCGTAAAATAAACGCTCGTGGGAACAGAACATCGTAAATCCCATTGCAAGCAATGGGCAGATGTTTGTAGGCGTAATGGAGCTATTGTTTCAGGCGTAATTCGAGGCGTAAAACGCCCAAATGACGTCTGAAAACACTGCGTGTGAACATACCCTTACCCTTTAAATCAAAAACCAGATTACGTCTGAAACATTAAAAAAACTCAGATTTATTTTGGCAGAGATTGAAAATGCAACAAAAACTCAGTGTGAACGCTTCCTAAAACCACTGACGTGAAATGAATGACAATGATTATCTCATGACAATGGTGCCTCACAAGGGATTGGATATATCAGGCAGCCAGTGAACAGTCAGTTCTTGAAGTTTATGTGTTGGAAACAGCAAAGATGGAAAAGCGTAAGGTCAGGATCACACACAGAATTTTTCTGGCATTTTAAACTGCTTAAAAAAACGCTTCTAAAAATGCTAGTTTCACTAAAATAAAACATGGGTTTTTTAAGATTTTTTTTAAGTTTTTCATTTAGTGACATGTACATGCGTTTTTTTATGCCATTTTTTAAGTCCTATAGTGAAGCTTATGGAGAAATCGCCTGAAAAAAAGCCATACCCAGAGCATGATGGGTTTGGAAAAAAACGCCACTGACCACAAAATTGATTGTATAAAGTGCATTTTATATTTTACTATAGCGTTTAATGTAACATCTGCCGCACTAAAAAAAAAAACTATAAAAAAAGGCTGCAAAAACGCAGTGTGTGAATCAATCCTTGGTGTAGTTTTTGTCTCCGCTTTTGACACAAAATAAGGGCTTATTCAGGTGAACGTTATATACGTCCGCGCAACGCGCGTGATTTTTACGCAGCGTGAGTCCGCTGCGAAAAACTCACGACATGTGCGTATTTTGCGCATCACGCACCCATTGAAGTCAATGGGTGCGTGAAAATCACGCGCACCACACGGAAGCACTTCCGTGGGACGCGCGTGATTCGCGCAACAGCTGTTAAACTATGAATGTAAACAGAAAAGCACCACGTGCTTTTCTGTTTACAAACATCCAAACGGAGTGTCATAATGATGGCGGCTGCGCGAAAATCACGCAGCCACGCATCATATGGTGATGACACACGGAGCTGTTAAGTGCCTTTTGCGCGTGCAAAACGCACACGCTCGTGTGAATCCGGCCTAAAGGAGATAAATCTGTATTTTCTTAGTTTACACCTTTCCTTCCTTTTGATTCCACTTCTGACCAGCTATAAAAAAAACTGAGCCAAAAACTGCATCAAAACTGTGTGTGTGATTCTGGCCTAAGGCTAAATTCATATTTGTAGAAGATTTTGTTGCAGATTTTGATGCAGATTTTTGAGCCAAAGCTAGAAGTGGATCCAGGAGAAAGGAGAAGTATACGTTCTTTCTTTATATTTTTCATTCATTTTGAAAACACTTCTGGCTTTGACTCAAAAATGACAAAGACCAAATTGTGATGGCTAGACGACTGGGTCAGATCATCTACAAAACAGCAGATCTTGTGGGGTGTTCCCAGTAGGCAGTGGTTAGTACCTACCAAAAGTAGTCCAGTGAAGAACAACCGACGATAGTGTCATAGGCTCCCAAGACTCATTGAGGCACATGGGGAGCGAAAGGTTAGCCCGTCTGGTATGATCTCACAGAAGAGCTCCTGTAGTACAAATTGCTGAAAGAGTTAATGCTGGCTCTGATAGAAAGGTGTCAGGACACATAGGGGGAGAATATTAAGACTGGCATTTCCAACACCAAGGTAGCTGGAGCAAGATACTCCTTATTTATTAAGAGGCGCACGGTTCTTTTGAAATGATGTCTGAAACGGAAATCTACCCCAGCTACGAGGTGATGTAGATTTCCGCTATAATTTACGCCAGGTTCTGGCGTACATTACAGTACATTTGAAAATTTGTTGGACCGTGGCAGGCCGAGCCCTCTTTTGCTAAAGTGCAGTGAATGGTGTAAATTACGCAATATACTGATCACAATACTGCCGTGTGAATGAGGCCATATGGATATATTGTAAACAGAGGAGATTGTTCCTATTCTTCTTGTTATAAATACTATGAAAAGAAAAAAGTTTTGGAAATTAATAATATTGGGAAGGTAATCTACGGAAATGTGAAACGTGCTTTATATTTAGGGCAGGTTCAAACGTGGTGGAATTGCAGTGGAATTCTCCAGCGGCTGTTTTTTACAGTTGTTTCAATACATTTTTAGGCAAGTTAGTTCAGACGTTGCGGAAAACTCCGCTGCGGACCATAGGCTGCGGTGTGGAATTATCCCTCCGCAGCATGCACTGTCTGTTGCAGAGAAGAAGCGGAATTTCACTGCAATGCAAAAACTGAAATCTGTGGCAAGTCCGCTGTGTTTTCTGCAACGTCTGAATTACCTGTCAAATATGCCAATGTTAGTGCAGATTCGTTGCGTAATTGCCCCAAATCTGCACCAACATTTGCAGCGGAAAAACTCTGCCACGTCTGAACGTGCCCTTAATACATTTATGAGGGACATCCAACTTCCATACGGAAGTTGCGGCACCAATTCTTTGACCAATCTGCAGTTAGACCTACATACATGCAAATTTACCCGTTTTACACAGGGTTTATCTGCAGACACAGTGTGAACCCAGCCTAACATTACATCACTCTGTGGCTTATACAAATCATACTTCTTCCTTTATTTCTGTAACTTGAGATAGCTAGTATATTCCTGAATATCGCTATATTTTTGGCTTCTTCCCTTCTGTTAACACTAAACTCTTGCACAATAATAAAACATTATAGGCTCATACTTCGAGAACAGCTGTGAAAATGCAACTCATACACGCAGACACTTTCACTTCCTTCTATACGTGTACAATACCAATGCTCCAGATCTGGTGCACTGAAGGCCTGTACATTACATTTAGGGTATGTGCACACACACTAATTACGTCCGTAATTGACGGACGTATTTCGGCCGCAAGTACCGGACCGAACACAGTGCAGGGAGCCGGGCTCCTAGCATCATACTTATGTACGATGCTAGGAGTCCCTGCCTCGCTGCAGGACCACTGTCACGTACTGAAAACATGATTACAGTACGGGACAGTTGTCCTGCAGCAAGGCAGGGACTCCTAGCATCGTACATAAGTAGATGCTAGGAGCCCGGCTCCCTGCACTGTGTTCGGTCCGGTACTTGCGGCCGAAATACGTCCGTCAATTACGGACGTAATTAGTGTGTGTGCACATACCCTTATACTCCCTCCTCTTCCAATAAGGCCGAATTCAGACAAACATGGGGAAACTCGGACGTGAAAAACGTTAGTTTTTCACGTCCAAGTTGCCCCCGTGCGGGTCCCCTTTTCACGGATCCCCATAGACTTGAGTCTATCGAGGGATCCATGAAAACGGAACTAAATTTTACATGTTCTATTATTAAACGGAACCTTCACACGGTCCATTGAAACAACACCCGTGTGAACGGCCCCATTGTAGTACATGCATCCGTGTGACGGCCGTTGTTTTAAAGGCCGTCACACGGACATATACTACGGATCGTCTGAATTCGGCTTCACAGGCATGTCAATAAGTGATTTTAACTCTCCACTATTAGTTCAACCACAAATATCAGTCTCAAGGCTCACGTAAACGTTTACCCGTCCAGTTCAGCTTTATTTCATCTAAATATTGTAACAAGTTTATAACTAGTAAGTATACCATAAGACATGTTGATGGTTAAGTATACTTATACCGTATAAAGTTTATACGACATTGTTTATCTTTAATGCCAGGGCTACACCTGATTTTTTCCAATTTTAACCATCGAGTGACGGCTGTAGTTCACTGGTGTGCACTGACTTGCATACAACTCAATGTATTCCTCTGGACTAAAGCTGTAGCTCTATAGTTAAAATTGGAAACTCTTACTACAAAAAGTCCAGGTGTTTGTGGCCCTTTAAATTATTTTGGAAAGCTCCATGTACTAGAACAAGCAGAGCGTGAACTGCTGCACCATACATGATCTAACATACTAAGCATGCACTGTGTGTCTGAAACATCAATACTCTAGGGTAGACTTACCAATGTTAAATGGCAGTTAAACCGCTCTTAGATGAAGACTTACGCCATATTGACTAAACATCGGAGACCGTTCTTGAGAGCCATCCATGCAGGGGTGCTGCAGTGACGTGGTTTCTTAGCTGCAGCTGCGAGACATATTTATCAATGTCTATAGAAGGGATTTTGTGTTCGAAAACTGGAGTGCATGTACGACAGATCTGAGCTTGTGCTTATTTTAGAACAGTTGTTAGTGTTAGAGACATTTATTATGAGTCTTAGAGTCATTTTTAAAAAAAAATGTTACGGATATATCAGTTAAAGTAGGCTCAGGCTGCATGGCATCTAAAGGACGAACAGTAATCATGATCACAATACAACATCAGTTATTTCTTATGAGGAAAAAGGTCGAAACAGTGTGTCAATTTGTGATAGCCTTAAAAGAGTGCTACGAGATTACAAATAAAGGGTCTGCTTTTTCTTTTCTAGAAACAGGACCGCTATTTTACATGGACTGTCTGGAATTGCAGCCCCATTCACTTGCTTAATGCCAAAAATAACATTCTTTAAGTGTTCTCATATTTCTATGCACCGAGGTAGAACTAAAAGGGGTTTTTATATAAATAGTGCTTAACTCCTTGTCGGCACGTGACATAACTCTATACGTGAGCCCACTCCATACTCAGCGGGTGTTAGCTGTATGCTACCACCGACACCTCACTGCAACGGCCGGGTTTGGCGATGACTCCAATCCCGGCGGTGCCACTCCCACCTTAGCTACATAAAGGCTGGGTTCACACGTGGCGGAATTTCACTTGAATTCCGCTGCGGACACTCCGCAGCGTTAATCCGCAGCGGAGCCATTTCTCCATTGACTTCCACTTCTATTTACAAGTGTTCGTTTAGACGATGCGTAAAATTCCGCTGCAGAGCATAGGCTGCGGTGCGGAATTTGGTGTCCGCAGCATACAATGGATGTTGCGGACCAGTGGCGGACTGGTTGCGGACTCATTGCGGAAGTTCTCCATTGACTTCAATGGAGATTCTAAATTCCGCAATGAAGTCCGCAGCTGTCATTCACATGTTATGTGTGCTGCGGATGCGTCTTGCTTTTTTGCCATGACATTTCTTCATTCTGGCTGGACCTATGTATTTCTAGGTCTACATTCAGACTGAGGAAGTCAATGGGGCTCCCGTAATTACGGGAGCGTTGCTAGGAGACGTCAGTAAATAGTCACTGTCCAGGGTGCTGAAAGAGTTAAGCGATCGGCAGTAACTGTTTCTGCACCCTGGGCAGTGACTACCGATCACAATATACAGCAACCTGTAAAAAAATAGAAGTTCATACTTACCGAGAACTCCCTGCTTCTGTCTCCAGTCCGGCTTCCCAGGATGACGTTTCAGTCTAAGTGACGGCTGCAGCCAATCACAGGCTGCAGCGGTCACATGGACTGCCGCGTCATCCAGGGAGGTCGGGCTGGATGCCGAAAGAGGGACGCGTCACCAAGACAACGGCCGGTAAGTATGAAATTCGTTTACTTTCACTAGGGAAAGTGCTGTCCCTTCTCTCTATCCTGCACTGATAGAGAGAAGGGAAGTACTTTTACCGCAGTCCGCAGCAGCTAGTCCGCATCAATTTACTGCACGTTTTGGGCAGATCCGCCGCAGAATCTGCAACGCAGATTCTGTGCGCCATTGATGCGGACAGTTGCGGAGGAAATCCGCCACGTGGGGGCATGCCCAAATATTGCAGTATATGGTAACCACGATCAAGTGGAACTTTAAAAAAAAAAAGAAAAGTAAAAAGCAAAAATAAAAATGATTAAAACTAAAAAAACAAACCCTAAGGTAGTGTCAAAAAGACCAAACTATTCTAATCTTTCATTATTTAAACCTGCATGGTGGACGGCGTAAAGAAAAAAAAAACACCGGAATTGCTGTTTTTTGGTCACCTTAGCTCCCGAAAAAAATTAAATAAAACACTGCATGTACCCCAAAGCAGTGCAGAGGAGCAGTTTAAAAAAAACCACATTCAAACTCACCTCAACCGCAACGTCTGAGTGGACCCTAAAATGAGTTTTCTGCTTAACAACCCCTTGTTATATTCCCTATTCGGGGATGTTGAGTTATCCCTCTTCAATTGGCTAAAGCCGAATGACATCAAACACTTCACTGGAATACTGGAGAACAATGGATAGTCATTGATGTCACTTGGCACCTTGTCATTCTTAAGTTGTGAAAATAGCTTATTGTACAAGGTCAGAAGGCAATGTCCGAACTGGACAACTGATTATGAATTCACACTTCTCCTGCAGTGAATTATTACACAGCATCCATTATTTATTTATTTTAGTTCCTGCTGTTTATATAGCACCAACATATTTTGCAGCGTTTTAGAGAGATTGTCACTATGCACATCAGTCCCTGTCCTCAGTAGGCCTCTCAATCTAATTTCCCTATCTCAAACACTGATCAGCTATAACATTTAGTCTATGTTCACATTGTGCGTTTTTGTTGTGTTTTGAAACGCTGAATAAACACATCTGAAAAATACATGTGTTTATTAAATACCAGCGTGTTTTCACAAAGTGTTTCAGCTGTAAGCCTATGACAATTAAACTAACAAACAAATTCCAGCTAAAATATTTGCGTTTTTCAGATTCGTTTATTTAGGCAGAGATTCAAATTGCAACAAAAATGCACAATGTGAACCCAGCCAAAAACCACTCACAGGTGACGGGAATAACATTGATAATGTTGTGACAATGGCACCTGTCAAGCGGTGTGATATATCAGGCAGCAAGTGAACAGTCAGTTCCTGAAGTTAATGTGTGTGAAACAGGAAAGATGGGAAAGCGTAGGACCAGGATCACTCATGCCGTTTTGACACAGGCTTTGGTGTCGTTTTTGGCTCCAATTTTTTACACAAAAGAATGGAAATGCATCAGTCTTCCCTTTACACCTTTTATCCTTTTGGATCCACTTCTGACTTTAGTTAAAAATTTGGAGCCAAAAACTGCATCAAAACTGTCTGTGTGATTCTGACCTATCGCTAAATTCACACATCGTGCATTTGAAGCAGGTTCTGATGCAGATTTTTGATCCAAAGCTAAAAGTGGATTCAGCAGGAAGGAGAAGTATACATTTTTCCTTTATATGTCCCGATCCTTTTGAAACCCCTTCTGGCTTTGACTCAAAAATGACAAGGGTTAAATTGTTATGGCTAGACAACTAGGTCAGAGCATCCCCAAAATGGCAGGACTTGTGGGGTGTCCCCGGTATGCAGCAGTTAGTATCTACCAAAAGTAGTCCAAGGAAGGAGAACCAGCGAAATGGTCATAAGCGCCCAACACTCATTGATGTACGTTGGGAGCGAATGGCTAGCTCATCTGGTCCGATCCTGAAGAAGAGCTACTGTAGTACAAATCGCTGAAAAAGTTAATGCTGGTTCTGATAGAAAGGTGTCAGAACACATAGGGGGAGATTTATTAACCCCTTAGTGACCAGCCTATTTTAGGCCTTAATGACCAAGCTATTTTTTTTTCCATCGTCGCATTCAAAGAGCTATAACTTTTTTATTTTTGCATCGACATAGTTGTATAAGGATTTGTTTTTTGCGGGGCAAGTTGTATTTTTTTAATAGCACCATTTTGGGGTACATAGAATTTATTGATTAACTTTTATCAACTTTTTTTTGGCGCAATTTCACCACACTTTTTTCTGTCCTAAATTCATGCCGTTTACCGTGTGGTATAAATAACACAATAACTTTACTCAGCAGGTTGTTACGATTGCAACGATACCAAATTTATATTGATTTTGTATGTTTCACTACTTTTACACAGTAAAAATTGTTTCCACAATTATTTGCTTTTGTGTGTCCATATTTCAAGAGCCATA